>NW_021703774.1:86292650-86706893 GCF_005190385.1 Monodon monoceros | reverse complement strand
TGTGTGTGTGTGTGTGTGTGTGTGTGTGTGTGTGTGTGTGTGTGTGTTTTCACACATGGACCAGTACTAATAAAGGAAAATTTTTAAGGAAATATATTTGATTCATAGTTTTTTTCCCCCCCCCTTCATCTTGCTTTTCCTTTTCAGCCTTTGCTGAGGATCATTTGCAAACATGGTACATTGTTTTCCTTCCCACCTAAATTACATTGGATTTAATCAGCTTTTTGAAATTCACTTGCACTATGATCTAAGAAAAAAAACTGAAGATTAACTTGTGTTTTTATTATTTAATTTCACTTTGAGATGCCATCTCTATTTCATTCCAGGTGTTTGCTGCTGTCCTCTTTAGGAATAACTTTAGCTGAATTACTTAAATAGCTATTTTTGAAGCAGTACAACGATATCTGCTGCTTTAGAATTCTGTTATCTGTGGCTTTTAAATCCTGAAAGGGATTTTACCTTAGGAGCCCTGGAAGACTTCTCTTTCTGGAACTTGGATACTTTGCAATGAGCAAGGAGTACTTTTTAGTCATTAGCTCCTCTGAGTGTATGTGGTTAATCCAGGATAATCTGAATTTTCCTTAGAATCTGAGTATTTACCAAGAACTGGCACAGAGAAAATAATCCTCTCAAAGGCTGTAGAAATGGAGCTCAGCCCTGATGGGCAAAATGACACCAGTGAGCATGCAGGGCCGCACTCTGGTGGTCCTGGTCCCAATTTTTCCTCCGATGCAGTTTTACATTTGATATTTTGTTTGCACTTAACCTCAGATAAAGTATTTCACCTGGAAGAATGGGTACAGTTTACTTACAGGACAAAAAAGAGAGGAAGAAAGAAAGTCAATAAAGTTCACAATTCTTTCACCAGAGTTATTTGGGAGTCATCAGCCCTCTCTTCTGAAGCTGTTTCTCAGATACTCTCTCTAGCCAACCTTTGAAAAGAGACTCAGACATGGAATATACCAGAGACACACTGCCTAGCAGCCGGACAGTGCTTGGTTTCACCTGCCAAGCAGGTCTGCCTCCTGGCAGTACCCAGGAATGCAACAGAACTCCCAAGTGAGAAAATAGTCATATACAGAGGACATTATTGAGATAACTCATGTCTAAATAACTTAATAAACTATATCCTTTAAACCCTTGCCATGATGGCATCCTTCACATATCCGTTGTGCTGTATCAAAATCCCTATGCCACATTAGTAAAATTCCTTGAATGGAACCAGGCTGGATCTACCCTGTATTGGCTTCTGTGCAATGATAGATTGTACTCTAATAATAATAGAATGTTTCTGTATTAATACTGTTGTCCTTTTTCTTTTTATAATCTTCTGTCTTAAACGTCCCCCCAAAATGAATATCCAGTCAAAATATGGCATATTTAAGAGGTTTTAAAATCTGGATCATCTTTTACGGTTATTTCTCCCAGAGAATACTTGATAGCACCCTAAATCAAGAGGACAAATCCCTAGAGTGGCAGACCAGACTCAAACATTTATATCCAGTTATAAAAATTTGCTTAAGTCATGGGTCTTTTAATACTATACAGAGAGGAAACCTGAGCTGATACAAAGAGCCCTCAATGAAGTAGAACATTCAGATCCTTACACTTTGTCCAAAGGGACATTTTGAATGGGATGTTTCAAAGCAGCTGCTTTGACGAGGCCAGGTCACAAGAGCTGTGCCTATTAGGAAGTAATGCACAGAAAGATACTCCTGACCCCATCAAACCCCTGATCCCTGCGCTGATCTTTACCTCATTCCTAACTCCCAGCCCATCAGAGCCTAACTCTCAGAACTGAAGATGGGGTAAAAGTTCAAGAATGAGGCAACTGATCACTTGATTTAAAACAAACAAAAAGGGGCTTCCCTGGTGGCGCAATGGTTGGGAGTCCGCCTGCCGATGCCAGGGGACGCGGGTTCGTGCCCCGGTCTGGGAAGATCCCACATGCTGCGGAGTGGCTGGGCCCGTGAGCCATGGCCGCTGAGCCTGCGCGGCCGGAGCCTGTGGTACACAACGGGAGAGGCCACAACAGTGAGAGGCCTGCGTACCGCAAACAAACAAACAAAAACCCAAACAGGACAGCTTCATATTTTTTTCAGGCCACATAAGTCCCTAATATCAAATGGTTTATCAAAGTGGCTCCTAGGATGTGAGGGCGATCTGGCTGCGACATCTGTCACCGCATTGATCGTCAGGGTTGATTCGGCTGATCTGGCTGGCTAGGCGGGTGTCCCCTTCCTCCCTCACCGCTCCATGTGCGTCCCTCCCGAAGCTGCGCGCTCGGTCGAAGAGGACGACCTTCCCCGATAGAGGAGGACCGTTCTTCGGTCAAGGGTATACGAGTAGCTGCGCTCCCCTGCTAGAACCTCCAAACAAGCTCTCAAAGTGGCTCCTACACAATGGCTTTGTTAATATGACTGCCTCAAAACATCATGCCAAGAGAATAGGACTCCACAGAGATTTGGATTCTGGTTCCAGCCATGACTTGATGTGAGACCATGCTCAGACCATGTGGTTTCTCTGGGCCCCAGGCCCTCATCTCTAAAATGACGGGCTATTTGGATCTCTAACCTCAACTCTACCCATATAAGCTGCCACAGCCCCACCTGTTAACAGTGAGCCAACAGTGGCACAATCTTGCCACTTTTTTTTTTTTGAAGTATAATTGATTTACAATATTGTGTTAGTTTCCGGTATACAGCAAAGTGATTCAGTTATATTTTTTTCAGATTATTTTCCATTATAGGTTATTACAAGATATTGAGTATAGTTCCCTGTGCCATATAGTAAATCCTTGTCGCTTATCGATTTTATAAATAGTGGTGTGTATCTGTTAATCCCATATTCCTAATTTATCCCTCCTCACCTTCCTTCCCCCTTTGGTAACCATAAATTTGTTTTCTATGTCTGTTGTCATTTATTCTTTTATGGATCAGTTCTCTTAGAAAGAAGACATGTATATTGGTGCAGTGTACTGGACTGTTCATACATGTTATATATAATTTGAGGCAAACGATTCAGTGGAAAGGCTCTATATTTTTTCTACTAGATATATATAAATACTAGAATCCCTCAATATATGATGGGTACAATTTTTTGAACCCTTAACCCATTTAAAGAGCATATGAATCTGGTTTTGATCTAAATAAGGATCAAAGATTTATAAGAGAGCACATTATAAGTGAATGTAAAAAAATACAAAATAAATTCCTGGGAATCATGGCAGAGTCAATAATTTTTGTAGTAGTCTGATAAGTGGAGTTTGAAAAATAGACATATATTGTTGCTTGTTTTTTAAAAAGTATAGTTATGCAAATTTACCACATAGCAACCTTCTTTACATCATAAGTGTACACTGATTAAAAATTTTTGCCGCCAGTATATTTGATTCATTTTTCTTGCCTTCTCCTCCACAAAATATTAAATAGTTTGATTCAATCACATTTATCTGCTTTTTGGTTCTGATGAGTAAAATAACTTTGAAAGGTAAGTGGAAATTTATATATAGTATGACTCTGAGGTAGGATAATAAAAGTCTTAAAAATACTGAAATGCACAAAAAGGTACTAATTATATTATGATTATTATTAGCTACCATTTTTCAGAGCTAACTGTGTGCCAGGAACTCTACAAAAAACTGTGAGGTGGGAATTATGCCAACTTTACATAGTAGGAAACAGTATCAGAGAAATTACATAGCTGTCTAACAACCAGTGGAACTCACACCCAGCCACTTTAGCTTCCTTGTAATACCAGTTTGCCCTACAGTAATTCTCAAGCTTGGAGAAGCTACTATTTTATTGGTTTTCACTTCATCCTTCACCTAACGTATATGTATTGAGCATCTGCACATGCCACGAATTCCAGTAGGTATCAGAGATGGAAAGAAGTCAGTGATGCATCTGTTTCCTCAAGGAATGCCCAATAATGTGGAAAAGAGAGAGACATGTAAACCAACCCTGCAATCAAATGTGAAGTGCTGTGAACAAGGTACTCACAGGGCTCCAAAAAGCACGAGTCAAGACCACCTGGATCTATGGGTCAGGGGAGGCATTCCAGTGAGTTACACTGGAATAGAGTTTTAAAAAATGATTAGAGATTTGCTATGCGAGCAGCAGTGGACAATGACACTCAAGACAGAAAAATAGCAGAGACATAAAAGAGCACAGAACTTTTAAACGATGTTATGTCTCAATAACTGCGTTATTTCTAGGTTGGGGTAAAAGTGAATGGAGAATGAGTGGGGAAATACCATGTTAAAAAGAATTTTAAATCTTTGCCTTTATATAGCACAGTAGTTCCCAAACCTTATCCTGCATCAGTATCACCTGGAGGACTTGTTAAAATACAGATGCTGGGCTTCACGTCCAGAGTTTCCAATTCAGCAGACCTAGGTGAGGCCTGAAAATTTGCATTTCCAACAAGTTCTAAGATGCCACAGATTGTCAGACTAAGGATCACACTTTAAGAACCACTGATATAGAGAAATAAGCCATGAAGAGATTAATTCAAGAACACAGTATTTTTTAAAGTTATTCCCTTTAGTCCTCTGGTTTCCCCTAAATGTTAATCTAAAAAAGTTCTTGATTTAAAAACTGAAAAGTAACTACATACAGGTCTACTTGATGTAAACAGTCTTGCAGAAGGAACACAAACCAACAGAGGAATAAGGAATTGCATTTTTTTGGCGTTTACTCCAATCCTACCTTCTAAAGTGAGGTTGTGTGAGAAGGTCTCTCGCCTTCCCACTGCTCTATCAAGAGGAAGAGGCCTGTGTAGAAATAGGAAAGGGTCCTCTCAGACCTGGCTACTGCACCAAGGTGGGCCCCTGCCCCCATGTTTCTCATCCAACCCCCAGCCAAAGGTTGCCTGTGCATCCAATAAACAGGATGTTCAAGGGCATACACTGCACTGTCAACAACAGTGGCTATCTGGGGAGTGGAGCTGCTATGCATTTCACTGTTGCATTTATGTATGTATGTATGTATGTATGTATGTATCTATGTATGTATGTTGCCCCGGGTCTTAGTTGCGGCATGCAGGATCTTTAGTTGCGGTGTGCGGACTGTTGCAACATGCATGCAGGATCTACTTCCCCAACCAGGGATCGAACCCGGGACCCCTGGACCACCAGGGATGTCCCTACTTTTATTGTTTAACATTTCTATATTGTTTGAAGGTTTATTAATAGGTGTACATAAACTTATTCAAAAAAAATTTTTTAATACAAAGATGTTTTCAGGATTGTACAACAGACAGAAATGGTTTTCAAACTCTTTCTTACTGCTCTGTGGTGCCAGCCCTTGGTTCAAATAAAATATTGTCAGAAGCCCAAAACTTAAAACTGATAAAAGAAGAGCTGGTCAGGAAAACATGATACTCTAGAGGTGAAAGATCCAAAACTTCTTTGAGGAACAACAACCTTATTGTTTCTCGAGATAATTACAGTACTTTGAAAGAGTACTTTTCATTTAGCTATGTAAGGCCTGGATTTTACTTTAAGTTATGTCATGTTTGTACCTTATACAATCTATTGGCTTGTGTTGAAAAATAAATTAATCATTCAAAATTTCCTGATTCAAAATCAGTTTCCTTATTTGTCTTTTCTGTTTCTGATGTTCACTCACCGAAAAAAGAAAACAAAGATGTCAGGTTCTGTCAGGTTGAAAAAAATCTAAAACTGTAATAACACAAATATAACTTTCATTGTTTTCTATTTAATTTTTTTAGATCCAAATTTGTTAGAACGGTAACTGAACTAAGTATAAAACAAGTTACACACACACACAAATGTGGGGGAAGTTTGTCTGGCATAAATATAGACTAATATGTAAATTAATATAGTAACTTACTTTCCACTAATAATGACTTCTTTCTATTTTCAGTCCTTGAAGGTAGGAACATAATTTGGAATATTTGGCACAATTTAACTTGCTGTGAAAACACTAGTATTTCTAATTTGAATCCTACATGATAAAGCATGGCAAACAATTCTAACTACTCATTATATTTTTTCTCCAAATGAGGTTTCTCTCACTCTAACGCTGTAGAGCAAACCTGATATAACCACAAATGTGATGACGCGCAGTGGATTTTTTTTCTACTGTTCAGCAGCATCATTCAAAAAATAACTACTTTAAAGCCACTGAAACTCTTGGTTTCTAGGTGTCAAAATGATCACTTCGAATCAGAGTACTTTTCCAACACAGATTATTTCAGTGCAAATGCTACTGCTTTCTTCTCCATCCTTTCTCAAATAGATATATGAAAGGGGAGGACTAGAAACTATAGTAACTCTCTTTCCATTACAGTCAAGACTCCATGTTTATTAGAACTTAACTCTGTTGCTTCTCTCCTTATATAGTGGAGACTGTTACTAATTCCTACACTAAAAGATAATCTGATTTTGTCCTCTGCTCTTACATATTGAAACAGGGTTTTTAAAGAGAATCACATGAGATATGATTATGCAGCACCGATTTGATCCCACATAACAACCCTGCTCCTCCAAGGGACAAGCCAGAAGGAGGTCAGGGTAATGGTGCTGGAGGGCCACTGCACAGGGCCTTGTACACTGTGCACATAGTAAACCAAGAAGCGCAGCCCCTAGCAATGAACAGGGCATAACTGGCTTGATCGCCTAGACCCACTACTCTTCACACCCACTCCTACTATCTGCCTGCCTAAGCTCTGCAAAAGCCCAAGACCAACGCCGGCCATCCATGTAAAACCTCGGCCTTTTGACTTTGCCTTGGAAAAGCATTAAATGTAATTTAACTTTAAAGAAATGTTTCTTTAAAGGCAGTAAAAAATGTTTGTTGGATTTTCTTTTTCCTCTTTTGTAGGGAATGTGGCAACATATTTCAGTGTCCACGTCCTGGATCCAGGGGAACAAAAATTGAGCAATGTTATTGTTCCCCTAAAGAAACTTATGCATTTACAAATAAGGAGCAAGTGTGGGGATTTAATAATTGACAGAAATGTAATGCTCAGATGATCAGGCAAGACATAATTTTGGCCATTTTCACACACTTGAACGATGATGATTGATTTCAGAACCTAAATACTTGTTTGGAAAAATGCTTTCAACATACATATTTAATTAGGTCTCAAAATGGAGATAATTTACACAGTGTCCTGGGAGGCTTAGCTGACACAGGATTTCTGAAAGTTTTGACGCTAAAATGTCCATCTTTAGTATGAATATGGGACACATATGGGCTAAGCAATGCTAATGCTTAGCTTAGATAACGCTCATAAACCAGGGCCAGTACTGAACACAGGAATCACAAACATGAATAAAGAGGCCTGCTAGACCTATGAAGAAAGAAAGTGCTTTTAATGAAAAGTGATTAGGAAGGAAGGAAGGAGGGAGGGAGGAAGGGAAGAAGGAAGGAAAGAAAAGTGATTAGAAGAGACAAAAGCAGTGAACGCACACCAAATAGCAAATTCTAAAAAGCCACATCCTTTTCCAAATTGCTTTTAAAACTCTATAAACATTATTTTCCTACACTATAATATTTTTGTCGGCATATTTTTTTTCATGACTATTGGAAAAAGGAAATTATGCTAAGTGTAAAAACTAAGAAATATTCTGTCACTTTAATTAAATGGGAGGTCACTTTTGGGCCTTGCTCTCACACCTCACAGTGAAGACACTTCATGATCCAAATCAGCTGTCCCTACAAGTCATCCTCAATTCCAAAACACTATGACACAGGCCACAGGAAACTCTAGATCTGTTCCGATTTCAGATGTCGCCCCAATGACCCAGAGCACACCTTATATTTTTATACATACATATATATATATAAAATGATTGTCTTAGGGCTACACAGTATACTATAGAGGAAGAGGTTACAATGCATTTAATCAACATCCTACTGTTGAACACATGAGGTTTTTCCCCCAACTTAACACAATTACAAACAATGAAAAGAAGAAAACTTTTGAATCTAAATATTTGTCCATGTGTCTAATTATTTCCTGATAATTTTTCCTAGAAGTGAAGTTTCTGGGCCAAAGGGGATGAACATTTTTAAAGTTCCGGATGTATACTGCTAAACCATAGAGGATTTCTTTTTTTATAACTTCCCTACAAATAAGCTATTCCAAACTGCTCACAAGGCTAAGTGGAACTTGCCCAAAAGGAAGGGGATTGTTGTATTATTCAATTGTGCCTTTGATCCTTGAGAAGCATTCTGAGGTGCTCCTGTGATTTTTCTCCCCCCTAAAGCGATTCTAGTGTTATTCTTGGCAACTGAAAAATAAACAAAACCATACAGTTCCTTTCTTAGAACTATTTCCTGAAGGTTTCCTTTGTCCACTGTCAATTCAGCACTGTTTGGTGGTGGAGTCATTACCATAATTAGACACCACCTAAGAGTCTGGGAAATTGACACTATCTAACTTCCAATGAAAAGAAGAACATGGAATGAATGAAATATTTAACACATTCAACAAGGAAGATTACATTTCTAGGCAGAAAAGAGCATTGTTGTATCAGCACTAGGTTTTTAGTCCCTGAATGGTAACACGGCATAGGCATCATCTGGATTCTTGGGATGCTTAACACATCTCTAATTTATAGACAAGTCAAACCACAAATATTTTATGAGCATTTACGATATGCAAGATCCTGTTTCTAAGTATTATGAAGGAAACAAAAAAAATCTATAAACCAAGGAGCTTATCAATTAGGGTAGGGGACCAGAAAATTACATTCAAAATGCATTAAAAGAGAGGAGAAGATATTTAAACATTCCAAAACAATACATAAAAGTCACAAAGCAAAGGCACTAATTTGTGCAATTACCATAGATGACAATCTTTTTGTGGACACATTTTGTTTTATCTTATACATTAGAATACCAAATTTGTGATCAGGTTACAATTCTTTCCAAATAACCCCAACATTATGAAATTAAGGATGACAGAAACGATTAACAAAACATCTTTTTATTTCTATACATTAAGGCAAAGAAAACTATTTGTATTCAGTGATTTGAATTTCTCAGGGAAACACTGTTAGAAAGATTTTAAGAACACTCCAGTTACAGCATAATTTACTGTTACTAGAAAATGACATGTCACAGTAAAAACAACACCTTTTCAATTGCAAAACATTTCTAGAAGCTTATATTTTTATAAAGACCATATTTTCTGAAATAATTTCTCCCCTTTTAACAAACATTTTGCCACACAAGAAAAAGGTGATAAAATTCTGCTGATAAATTGCTGCTGACAGGACAAATTCTAGAGATTCCGACAGCAGCAGCCTGGACCGGGATTCTCAGCCCCAAACCTAAGCTCCAGCCTTTGGGAGTCTGGTAGCAGACGCTAGAGAGAGATGGGCGGTCCTGCTCTGACAGGGAAGCTCATGCCTCCCCATCAGCCGGCTTCCTACACTTTCAGAGCCGCAGAACAGAAGAGAAATACACAGAAAGAGGTGGCAGGGGAGCTGCATGTTTTCTTCTCAGAACCAGAAGAGAAGGACACTCTTGCGTAGAGAACTGCGCTCGTCAGACTTTCCAGTTACACTTTCAATTTCACACACTCTATTTGCATCTCTAACTAAAGAAATTATGACCGTTTTATAAATTGGTATAACCCCAGGAAATTTTACAATTTCATGAAAATTCATAAAATAGTCTCATTTGAATGTTGCTTTAATCATTATATTTACATGACAAGACTAAAATATGTTTTCTTATAATTTGGGTTTTTTCAGTTAGTAAATCTATGGGATAGTTTATTTTCTTTTCCTCCATACTTCAGCTGGACAATTTTATCTTTCTGTCACCAAATAGGTAAGCATGTTACAGTGAAGCTCCCAAACACATTTTTTCCGTTCATCCGGATGTCCTGAGATCACCCCGCAATGAACAGTAAGAAGACAGCAGGAAAATGGGTGAAAAACAGGAACATTAGGCAAGAGGATCAGACGTCAGGGAAGGAAGATGGACAATAAGGGAAAGGCAGCATGAGAACCACCAGGACAAAAGAAAAGTAAAATTAAAAAAAAAAAAAGGAAAACATGTAAAAAGCCCAAAAGTAATTTTAAGAAACAGGAAATAAGAAACTTAAAAAATAGTATTCTCAAAAGGTCTTTTCATTTCAGGAACATGTGTATAATTCAACTGTTAAAAGCCCCTTCCTGACACATGAACGTGTTCTGAATTAACAGACGATTTAACTTTCGTCTAAGACAGACACTGAAGGCCACATAAAGAACTTGAAAGAAATAAAATTGACAAGGTTTGGGGTTTGACTTTGTTATTGTTTTTCCTTTTTAAATCTCCTTTCATGCTCAGGAAACAAGGTCTTAATTATTCTAAAGCTGTTTAGAAGGTGAACAAATATCTTGAAGTGATGCGCCAAGGCTCATTCTCTGCCTTACACTCACAGATGACCTGGACAAAGAAAGAAGGGGCCTGACAGACCCACACTGGATGTGATACTGAGCATGATTACTCACCTGCACAAATGAAGAAGTAGGCTGACATTTTATTTAAAAATAGGATGACACTTTGGGAAAGCCTCATATAAAAAGAAAAGTAGAGAAAAAGCTGGCCAGGCATCAATACTAAGTAAGAGAGAACTGGCTGAATACAATCTGATTTGTAAAAGAAAAAATCAATTACTTCCTCACCATACACCAGAGAAATTCTAGGTCATTAAAGATTTTTCAAAGATGTTTACCATAAGATTAAAAATATCTCATGATGGGGAGAAATCATATGGAACATTTCAACAGATTAGAATTCATAAAAATGTAAAACTATTACACGGTAATATAATCATAAACAAAAGCAAACATATTAAAGACAAACAGTTAATGCTTTTTTCTAACCAAACTCTTACAAATCAATATGAAAACTATTAACAACCACAAAGAAAAATGGAAAAGAGCAAATCCAAGGAAAAGAAATATGATGGCTGTTAACATACTATGAATCAGAGCTCCTCTGAGAAATGTCTTTTGACTTCTAAAAGAGATTTCTATGAAAGAAGAATAATTCACAGATTAGAAAATTTGGACAGAAATTTTTATTTTGTTTTAAGGTTTTTCAAGTTGCAACAAGAAGGCATGAGCTCACATCATTTTCTACAAGTGGACAAATTCACCACACTACAATTCACACCAAAATGCTTGCCATTATAAGAAGCCATTAGCATTACCTCTTCCTCTGGAAGCAAACACAAAATTTAAAACGGCAAGTACAAAAGTAAACAAAATCACATAGTCTTAGAATATTACATTAAAAAATATTAAAATTGTACCATTTACAAAAGTTTAGAGGGAGGCACAGCTCTGCAAGTCTGGCTTGCAGGACGGTATTTAGCACAATAGCTGAATACACTAAATTACAGTTCAGTCAGATGCTGCATAAATAGGATCTGTGCACAGTGATTAACAATCCCAATGTAAAGATGCCCCAAGGAAATATAGAAAGTGGGAAATCCTATAATAGATACAAGGAAAAATCCTAGGAAAAATAACCTGTCAACTCCTTTGTTTGTTACATGTATTTTATTACCTAAAATACCCTGACAACTGCTGTGCTTTTTCTGTATTACTTCTTACACAGATTTCCAAGGAGTAGGAATAGTGGACGTTAATATTATGTACCTAGTCAATATGAGACGTGAGCAGTTGCAGTTCAGGTTATATATACAGCACTATTTATAATGTACTCAGCATAAACTTCCGTATGGAAAATAACATGCACAGAGCTCAGAAGTCCAAGCAATGATTGATCCAGAACTGCTAAATCAGATTCCTTTCCTCCAATATCATTAAAAAAATATAACACTAACTAGAACACACATCCAAGGTTATATATTTCCCATTCAATTCATCATTAGTCAAGAATCTGTTATGAATCTAACACCAAGAATAGAATAAACATAAGTACATGTCATGGTTCTTCCCGTTAAGGACTTGGGGTGGGGTGGGGGGCAGGGAGGGATATAAGAATATGAGAATTAAAAACACTTGATGAAATTAGAAATGCTACTAAATAATAAACTATGAACTACAGATTATAAATATATAAGTAGCAAAGAAAGAAAGATCAATAAGAAAGTCTGGGGCTTCCCTGGTGGCGCAGTGAGAGTCCGCCTGCCAATGCAGGGGACACGGGTTCGTGCCCCAGTCCGGGAGGATCCCACATGCTGCGGAGCGGCTGGGCCTGTGAGCCATGGCCGCTGAGCCTGCGCGTCCGGAGCCTGTGCTCCGCAACGGGAGAGGCCACAACAGTGAGAGCCCCACGTACCGAAAGAAAAAAAAGAAAGTCTGGAATGATATGGGGACTTCACAGAAAAGGAGAAACAAACTATACTCAAGAAAAGGTAGAATTTAGACATTTGAAAGATCAGGGAATCACACTCTAGACAGGAGACAGCATCAGCAAGAGCAGACTTCCTCACTGATACTCTCTTTCATCAGCCACTAACGGGATGCAAATCAGAAATGATCCACATTAGCAAATCACTTATTAAAGGTCACTGACTCCTGAATCAGCCAATGGTTAACCAAAATAATTCTGAGCAATGAAGAGGGATGATGAAAACAGCACTATGGAATCGTATTCTGGCAGGAATCTGCAGAATGGATCCAAGAGAAGAAACTGGTATTGGAAAGACCAGGGAAAGAGATTATGGGGAAAATCCAAACTCAAGGTCTTGAAGACCCAGACTACAGCGATGCCCCAGTAATAGAGAGGAAGTGGTAGACCTGAACCTGACTTAAAGCATCAGTAGAATTTGGTGATAACTGGTTCCAGATGATGAATAAGAGAGAATGCCAAAGTTTCTGCCCCAAGAGAATGAAAAAAGCCTATCTCAGTTTTCTTATTATAAAAATGAGAAAACTTACTCTATAAATTACTCATAATCTAAACATGATTAGATGCCACAGTGTCTATCTGTCATTCTCTTTGGCTACTGTGTATCTGAATCATCTTCCTATGTTTGAAGAACACCTGCCTATCTTAGGAGGAAGAGCCCACCTCCTACTCTATGAATAAAAATGCCCCATACTCACACCTCAGCCTCCACTGCAGCTATGGCCTGGGCTTATGACCTACTTTCTGCCAGGGAGATACACTAGCCCCAGACCCTGACTAGGAAGTTTAGAAAAATAAAAAAACAAGACATGTAGACATACTGTCATGTCAACTGGTGGCAGCATCTAACTCAGGGTTCCAGCAGCAGTGGCTGGAGTCCAGGTCAACCATCAAGTTGCATGGACAGTGCCCCTGGCCAACTCATCACCAGGCAAGTTCAATGGTGCGATTTTAGGGACAAATCCTGGCTGCCTGCTTCTAAGGCCCTCCCAGAGATTCTGTGAACCACTCAATGCACTTTAACTGACTTCCTTTTTTATTTAAGTCAGCCAGAATCTGCTTCTGTGGCTTATAAGTAGGAATTCTGATTGACAGAGATGCTAATGAAAATAGCCTGAGAAACAGTAGTAAAAGTGCTTTTAAGAAGATGGGATATTTGGAATGAAGTTCAAGCACTGTGTGCCAATAATCAGGGCACTCTTTGTTTAAGATACAGATACTATACCTCCAAAACCTTCCAAAACCCTGGCCTCTTCCACAGGCACACATAGGCACTTATTCCATTGCCTGACAGAGAGGCGATATGATGTACTGACAAAAGAGCATGGGCTTTAGAATCTGATGAACCTATGCTCGAGTAATGACTTAAATATTTGGTGACAGAGTAACTTTGGGCAAGTAACTTCCCTTCTCTGAGCCTGTTTTCTCATATATAAATTTGAAATAACTATGTTAATTCCACAAAGTGGTTGCTGGGATTGGATGAGATAGTTGATGCAAAAGCCCTCATCTGGTGCCAAGTAGATAGCGGTACTCAATTAAATAACTGTCAGTCTCTTAATTGATTTATACTGGCCACACGCAGACTTTCAGTTTCACAATCCTGTCCTGACCCGGGTTATACAATCTCATCTCTGCCCCTGATTCTGCAAACCTCCCAGAACTGTAACATCAGTCACAGAGACTTCACTCCAACGCCAAATGGGCCTACCTGTTGGGACTTAACGCTTAACGCTTAAGGCTTAACGCTTTTTCTTCTGGCTCATTTACTTTGGCCTGCTTTGAGTCATAAGAACATCAACCTGGCAGCTCAAGTGTCTAAAGTAATATATTCTCATTTTAGATCATTTGGAAAGCACAGAGAAGTGTACAAAAGAAGAAATATCACAAAACGTTTAGATTTGGAAGAAACCTAAAAGAATGACCCTTCAAACCCTCTTATTTTTTGAAATGAGCCAACTGGAGCACAGAGAGGCTCAAAGGATGGTTCCAAGTTCACAGGGACCATCATTTCATACAAAGCAAACTTGTACTGAGCATCTCTAGGTGGCAGCATCGGTGACCAGGGCCAGAGCCCACTCTTTAGCTCTCCTGACTCCGTTGCAATATCCACTCCATGTCCAGAGGCTGAGGCTGCCCACCTCCCACCAAACCGCCACAGCAAGAGCCCTTCAACAACAGCTGCTAACTCCTGAAGAGAGAGGAGGATTCCCAGGGCAGAGAAGGGCATTTGGTGCAGAGGCAGGGGCACAACCAGAGGTGTGCGGCGTGCCAGCGCACAGCAGGTCCGCAGACAGTGAACCAGCAGGCACAGAAAGGCCCGTGTGGCAGAAAAGACAGGACATGGAAGTGGCCAAGGCAGTCAGGTCAGGCCAGACTATGGAGACCCTTCAAGGCTGCTTTAGAGACTGTGAGCCTTTTCCTCTGAAGCAGGAGGAGACGTCAAAGGCTCAGGAAGAGCAGAGGACAGGCAGGATCAGAGCTGGGTTTCAAAACTACCCCAGTTGGAGGGGACACAGAGGGAATGAAGGAAGGCCGGGGAAGTGACCACCAGCAGCCCAGGTAGCAGAAGAGGATGCCCCTCCACAGGCCGAGGTTGAGGAGATGGTGGCGGAAGGAGAGCGCTTCTCCAGTAGCTGGCAGAACACAAGAGGGCACTGACAACAGGACAGGGCAATCTCTCTCAGAGACACCAAGACTCTACAGCTGTGCCACGGGCACACACTGAAGAAGAGAAAGGGAAAAAGGAAAAGGCAAAAAATCTCTGAGATTAGCAAATGGCTTTCAGAGAAGAAAAATGCAACTGACTACTCTGAGTTCACTCTCTAGACTCAACTCCACAATTTCATCTGGCAACTGATGACTTAAGTGACCAGATCCCCAAGGGTCAACCCCACAAGCTCTAGACACCACTCACATGGAGGCGATTAATTCAGAAAGGATAACAGGTATACCCTTGTCATTAAATGGCACAGGGGGACTCCTGACCAGGCCAACTGTTCTGATGAGGTTGCCACCTGGGCCAAGTTTTAGGGGATGAGGGGAGCAGAGCAGGGTCGTCTGGACCTTGTGGTAGAAGCAACCCTCTCCCAGAGCTGATGTGAAAGCCACAACGACTCAGCAGCTCATGGCAACACCCAAAGGCAGGTCTCCCAGAGGAAAGACTATCTGCCTTCCTGTTCAATCTCATAGTCTCCATGGGCCCAACACCAGTCAATCAGGATCCACCTGGAACGTGGCTGCATTCTCTCAGATGTATTCTCCTCAATTAAGTTTAGTGGGAATGCACCCAGAGCAATTTTTACCATAAAACGCCAACCGTGCTTTCAGTAATAATGACTCAGGAATCACACGAACACAAGTTTATTTGCTTCCTTTAAAGGAAGGAAGGAAGACTAGATAAACAGTAGGATATGTCCTATATTGGGATTATCTAGAACAGTTAACATAATGTACTAGGACTATATATACCACCAGAGATTCATCTCAAAAACATTTTGTTAAAAAACCTGATTTGTGTCATTTACGTAAATAATATATGTAGGTAAAACGCACAACTAGCATAAAAGTATTTATGAGTATATACGCAAGTAATAAAAGTACAAAATAATATCACACAGGTGAAGGCTGAGGACATTCCCATGAAGCCAGGTCTCCGGGCAGCTGATTATGTAGTCTCCCTCTAGCTCCCTGACTCTTGCCATTTCACTGTCATCATTAGGCGAAAATTAAAAAGGCATTTACTCAAAAAAAAAAAAAAAAAAAAGGCATTTACTCCATAGGCCTCAACTCAAGTACCTGACTTCCCTGAGAATTTTGATTCTTTTAGTCAAAATACATATGGAGTTTTGTTCAGTTAAATTTTATGACATCAAAATTGTTTTAAATCACTTATTACTGTGTAGATTTTTTCTGTTTGTTGTATTAGTGATTTTTTTATAGAAATGAAACTGACTTACAATATTATATTAGCTTCAGGTATATAGTATAATGACTCAATATTTTTATAGATTATACTCCACTTAAACTTATTACAAAATAATGGCTATATATCCCTGTACTGTACAATATATCCTAGTGATCTCTGTTTTTAACTCAAGTTTGGGAGGGAAAAGAGGCTATAAATTTTTCTGAACCTTTGATATAGGGTTCCAGCTGAAAGAGCAAAACATACTTCATCAAAGAAAATAATATTTTGTCTTTAACAATTTAACATTCTTTCTCCTTCAAAATGTATTACTGTCAACTTCCTACAAACAGGGACTACTTTTTCTCTTGGTATCACACAGATTAAATATATATAGATATCCAACTCTCGGGAAAGAGAGAAGAAAAATCATAGGTAGTATGGAAGCTTTAGCTGTATATGTAACATATTTTTATACAAAAAAGAAAGTGACATGAAACAAATAAATGTAGTATTTCTTAAATCTTGGTGGTGAGAATATGGATGTCTCAAATTGTACTTTTCAGAGTAATGGAAATATATCATTTTTAAGTTTTAAGTAGAAAAATATGAGGGTGGGGGAATTTGTTACATATATATACTGCCCAAGTACTTCCTCCAAACTGTTTTATCATCATAGAAGTATGATAAGTGTAGGATTAAACTCTATGACAACACTTTCAACAACTGCCTTGTCCTTTTCTCAAGTCTGGGGTTGCCAGACAAAAATATCTGACCTTCATTTCTCTGATAACCAATTGTTTAAAATCTTTCTAATCCAAAATACTTAGAAGAAAAAACAGTGGTCTAGGCCCTTTTTAATTTACAATGAGGAGCATATGTTACTTAACACCTATGTAACAGAAGGAAAACAACGCAAACTTCCTAATGACTTAGATAACTAAAAGAATAAAAAAGCAGTTAGTATAAATCCACTGTCTTGTGTAAGTCATGCTTTGGGAGGTACCTCTTTGACTGATAAGCTGTCTCTGGAGAAATACAATATAAAGAAACAAATTTCGGGACTTCCCTAGTGGCGCAGTGGCTAAGAATCCGCCTGCCATTGCAAGGTGCACAGGTTCGAGCCCTTGTCTGGGAAGATCCCACATGCCACGGAGCAAATAAGCCCATGCGCCACAACTACTGAGTCCGTGCGCCTAGAACCCGTGCTCCACAACAAGAGAAGCCACCGCAATGAGAAGCCCACGCAACGCAATGAAGAATAGCCCCCGCTCACCCAACTAGAGAAAGCCTGTGCTCAGCAACAAAGACCCAACATAGCCAAAAATAAATAAAATAAAATAAATAAATTTTTTAAAAAAAGAAACAAATTTCTACTTTAGACTTGCTATGGATGAAGATATAACAGAAGCATTACTAATCACAGCATTCAAGTTTCCTAAAATAATCATTTCTGATGCAAATCAAAACTACAATGAGGTATCACCTCACACCAGTCAGAATAGCCATCATCAAAAAGCCTACAGATAATGAATGCTGGAGAGGGTGTGGAGAAAAGAGAACCCTCCTACACTGTTGGTGGGAATGTAAATTGGTGCAGCCACTATAGAGAACAGTATGGAGGTTGCTTAAAAAACTAAAAACAGAGTTACCACATGATCTAGCAATCCCACTCCTGGGCATATACCTGGAGAAAACTCTAATTCAAAAAGATACATGCACCTCTATGTTCACAGCAGCATTACTTACAATTGCCAAGACATGGAAACAACCTAAATGTCCATCAACAGATGAATAGATAAAGATGTGGTGTGTATATACATACAATGGAATACTACTCAGCCATAAAAAAGAATGAAATAATGTTGTTTGCAGCAACATATATAGACCTGGAGATTATCATACTAAGTGAAGTAAGTCAGACAAAGAAAGGCAAATACCACTTATATGTGGAATCTAAAAAAATGAAATTATTTACAAAACAGAAATAGACTCACAGACATAGAAAACAAACTTATGATTACCAAAGAGGAAAGGGTAAGGGGATAAATTAGTAATTTGGGATTAACAGATATATATTACTATATATAAAATAAACAATGAGGACCTACTGTATAGCACAAGGAACTATATTTAATATCTTGTAATAACCTATAATGGAAAAGAATCTGAAAAAGAATATATATGTGTGTGTGTGTGTGTGTATATACATATGTGTGTATGCATATATATCTGAATCACTTTGCTATACACCTGAAACTAATACAACATTGTAAATCAACTATACTTCAATAAAAAAAATAATAATCATTGCTGTTATTACACTTTTAGAACACAAAGTTCTGAAGACAAAGTGCTTTCAGACACCTGAAGAGAAATACAAATGTTAGAGCATGTGTATTCACCGATTTGACAAATAAGCATAAATTGCCAGGAAGTGTGAGAAGCACTAAAATATGAAGAAGAATAAGAAAGACAATGTCCCATTCTAATGAAGCCAACATGGGAAGGAAGCTTCATAAACAAAAATATAAAACAATTATAGATTGGTGCTACAAAGAAAACTTTTCTCCGTGCTCGGTCAGTCAAGGATGGAAACCCCATCTCAGCTAGACAGGGCCTCCCTGAAGAGATGACATTTGAAGTCTGACATAAGAGAAGGGGCTAGCCAGGTAAAGATTGGAGAGGAATGTTCCAGGAAGAGGACCAGCAAATGAAAAGACCTAGAGTTGGGGAGTGTAACTGGTGTACTCTAGGAGACAGCAGACAACCTACATGTCCACAGAATGGATGAGAGGGAGTAAGATGAGGTTGAAGGGATATGCAGGGGTCAGTTCACCCACGGAAAAGCCACTGAAGAGCTTCCAGCCAGGGAGAGCACAGCCTGAGATATAGTTTTAGAAGATCATGTTGGCTGCCTTATGGAAATGGATTGGAGGAAGCCATGAGCAGAAGTAGGAAATGCAAAGTTAAGAGGCTACTGCAGTAGTCCAAGCAAAAGATGATAATTAGCTTGGACTAAGGTGGTAGTAAAAGAGACTCATTCCTTCTACAATAAGTATCTTTTGAATACCTACTGTGTAGTAGCACTATTATAGGTGGTAGAGATATAGTGAAGAGTCAGGCTAACAAGGTCCTTGTTCTTGTTAAGATGACATTCTCAAAGAAGAAGATAAAAAAAAAGTAAACAAATAAACCACAAAATTTTAGATGGTAAGATGCTTTGAAGACAAAAAAGAATACCAAGTGGAAGTGATGGGAAGGACTATGTGAATGGGGAATCCATAGAGACTATTTAGCCTGGGAAGTCAAGAAAGGTAATCTCTTACTGAGATCTGATTGATGAGAAAGTGCCCAGAAGTACAAAGGAGATGGAGAAAGGTGTGTGGACCGGAATACTGCCTGCCATTCCGGTAAACAAAGAAGGCTGCCTGCCATTCCAGGAAATAAGGATCAAAACATCAGCCACTGCAGCCACCCACCTCCCCACTCTGAGGGAAAATCAGGATAGAGAAATCAGGAAGCATTACATGCTTTGGGTACTGGCCCTAGACAGTTAAGATGCATATCTACAGAATAATTTCAATGACCCCAGAGTCTTGCACCTTCCCATACACAGAAAAGCTCTAAAATCATCAACTAAAGATGTCTGTTTTTGTGATTAGCAATAACCTTTCAGTGTTCAACTACATGGTTTTTTCCCCAGAAAAACAACCAACCAACCAACCCTCCTATATATCCTGGCTCCTCTCTTATTACCTCTTTAGAGCAGTTCCCCAGAGCTATCTGGGAGGCTGCCTACCGGCCTTAGAGTCCTCAGTCAGGTCCCCAAATAAAACTTAGCTCACAGCTTTTAGGCAGTGCATTTTTTCTTCAGTCAAGAGGTGGAACAAATTCAAGATGAATCTTGCAGATAGAGTCAGCCACACTGGCTTACATGAGTGGTGAGAGAAATAAAGGAATCAGAATAATGCCCAGGATTATGATTTTAGAAACTGTAGATAATGGTGCCATCTTCTAAGATGAAAGATCGGGGGGAAAGAATCCATAGGAATTTTGGAATTAAGGGTTCAATTTTGGACATACTAACATTGAGATCATATGAGATACACATTGTATGCGAGTCTGGGAGGTTAGAAAGAAGCCTAAGCTAGAGACGAAAATTGGGGAGAATCTTTATAGAGATGGTAAGTGAAGCCATGGGAATGGATAAAACTGCCCAAATGGGCTGTGTGGCATGAAAAAAGGACAGGGCTTAGAATAAGGCCTGAGGAACTCCAGATTTTAGAGATCAAGCAGTGGAAGAGAAGCCAAGTAGAGAGGCAGAGGAATGGTGGGTGGGATAGAAGGAAAGCCAAGAGAATGTCTGCTATGGACTAAGTGTTTGTGTCCCCTCAAAATTCTTCTTTTGAAGCCCAACCTCCAGCATGGCTGTGTGGCTGTATTTGGAGATGGGGCCTCAAAGTAAGTAATTAAGGTTAAATGAAATCTAAGGGTGAGGCCCTGATAGAACAGGATTAGTGTCTTTAGAAGAAGAGACACCAGAGAGCTCCCACTCCCCCACCCCTGTTTCCGTAAATAAAGTTTTATTGGAACAAAGCCATGATCATTCAATTATGTACTGTTCATGGCAGCTTTCCTATTACAGTGGAAGATCTGAATAACTGCAACATAGACTATATGGCCCAAAAAGCCTAAAATATTTACTATCTTATCCTTTACAGAAAAAGTCTGCTGACCTGTGATCTAGATAATTTGCAAAAGGGCAGGGCCGCCACATAGAGATCTGTCAGTCTAGAACAGCTGTGTAAGTGAGTAGCATCAATCCTATCACCAGTAATGGGTATTTATTGCATCTTCATGTGACTTTTCTGTAAGCTGTAAAGGTTTCTAAAATAAACTGATGAAAGTGGGGAGGAATAACAATGAAATAACAGATAAAAAGAAAACTGAGAATCCATATCCATATAAAAATGATAATCCAAATATGATGACTAATTCCAAAGACAGTACCCTAGTGGGAATAAATTTCTACAGCCTATTCCTCCTTAGTAGACCAAGGAAGAAGGAAATGTAGGAACACTCATGATAAGAGAAAAATCTAGCACTTTTTCATTCCCATATGAATAAAGATAACTACTCTCCTACAGAAATCTTCCCATTCTATCAAATTGGTCTACTGTCCTACCCACAAACACTTTGACGCTTCCTATCTCAATGTCTTTGCCCAAATAGAATTCTTTTATCTCCCATCAAAATAAAACAGCTTCTCTCAAAATGTCTACCGGTCTAAATCTCGGTCACCTTAAATGTCACCTGCTACCTGAATCTCTCTCCCTGTTCTTGGCCAAGGCTGACTTTCCCTTCTGGGACTTAGGTAATCTCATCTTTCTCAGGACACTTATCAAACATTGCTTTACAATGTTGTCAGTTATGTCCATCCCTTCACAACCAGGTTATAACAGGCAAGCTAGAGGGAAGGAATCATTTCTTATAACGTTTTCTATCCCTTACAGCAACAATAATAGATGAAATGCCTAAAGACATATATCCTCTTGAGGTTAATGGTAACAAGATCTCTAGCTATAAACATTTACCTTGCTATTGTCTTAAGGTTAGTAAGTTTAACTTGATGAATTTTATTGGTGTGAAATGTTAAGTATTTTCAACTGTTACTGTAACACACATGTTTAAGGCTAAATATTTCTCTCTCTTTACACCACTGCTTACTAGCCTTAGAGAGTCATTAACCCTTCTCAGTTTCATTTGTAAATAGAGATAATAAGAATATGAGCCCTTCTGACTAATAGTTCACAGTGGGGCTCAATGCAATAATTTAAGTGTAAGTGTTCAGAAAAACTGAAAACACCATTTAAGATGTAAGGACGTTTTTATAAGTATTGCTCTAGTGTGCTGCAACCCTGCAAACAGCCCACCGATTGATGTTATATGAATGCTTCTCAGGAGAATCTCGTTCCAATCTTGGTGAGAAATCAAGGGCTTTTCTGGGCACTTAAGCTTTATGATACTCAACAGACAGGTCAACTGATCATTATAGCCAAAGAGCTCTCACAAAAGGCCTTGTTACAGAGGCTATAAAGGTGAAGTCTTTTTTTTTTTGGAAGGTGAAGTCTTTGAGATCATGTCTGCCTGCATTAATCAAATTGATTTTCCTGATAAGGTCTGAAACCAATACTAATATAAAAAAGGAAACAAATGGAAAATAAATGGCACAATGCTAACCTGAGTCTATTATTTTTTTGAATAAGTAACAGTATCTAAGCACAAAATATTCACATTTTTCTAGTTTTCTGTATTAAAAGTGTTCAAGTTTTCATTGCAACTACCACTTGCTCTATAAATCTTTTAAAATCTTTAGTAAAAATTAATTCATTAATGACCTAAAACTTAATATACTATAATTTATCATATATAACCTCTCATATTTTTTGTCTTCTCTCCAATATTTTAATACAAATATATTTTTAGTTGTATCTAGTCTTTTCCTACTCTGAATCATCCATGATGACATTCAGTCAAGGCTGCTCTAAGCAAAATAAAATTTGCTGTGACTAAGCCAGAGGTAAAAAGAAAGAACTGCTTGCCACACGTAGGAATGGACAAAAAAGCACTATTTGACATTTACTCGTCTTGCCTTCCTTTAAATCCCCCCCTTCTGTTCTCCAGGTGTGAGTTTATAGAACTAACCTATAAATGAAGTTAGCACTTCCTGCACTTCACATTTTTAAACTGTCATCACACTGATCATTTCGATTCCATGAAGGAATGTGAGTGGGATCCAGTACATCCAGTTGGATTTATACCTGGCTGCAAAATCACACTTGAGAAATAATGATTAAAGAATTGATTGATAGCTGGAGAGAAATCTCTAGGGAGTAGATGAGCACTGCTTCCAGCTGCCCAAATCAGTCAGGATCAAAGAACTCTTCTTACCTGATCAAGGTCACAGCCACAGAATCCTTTTCAACAATGTTCCATAGAGCTCTTGCCAACAGATCATATTTGGCAGATGAGTTGAAACATATTTGAAGTCCCTGGATTAGATTTTCTGAGGGATATGTCCTTGCCCTCATCCAATCTTAGATTTTTTTTTATCATTGATTTTATTTGAGATACCCTTATTAGTTCCATCAAGACTAATTTTTTTTTAAGGACCTTAGTGGGAAGTCAGAATCAAAAATTTTTAAAAAGTCAAAAGAAAAAAAATTTTTAATATCTTGAATTTATTTTACATTTATTCATGGCCAGTCCTCATTCTAGACTAACTCGGGGCTTTAGACTGATTCGGAAAGGTGCCTATGAACTGTATATACATCCACAGATTATCTGGGATATGGAAGTCAAGACAGGAATAGATTGGACACAACCCAAGACAGGCGGACACAACCCAAGATAGGCAGTCACAAACTTCTGGGTACTCCGGGCAGAGTTTTAGATACTCCTGAATCAAAATGGTTTTGGTGAGTTTGAAGAACTAAACAGTGCAGCAAGACTGATTCTGCTATTTAGTTTCTCTCTGGAGCATCTGGTGCTTACACATTAGTCCTCGAGCACTTTCTGAGGGGCTCCCACTCATCCATTCCTGGGTTACATCTTGGGGAAGAATAGCAAAGTGGTTTCTGCCTTTCAGGAGTACATAATTCGGTGATATAGTGGGCACTTACCGCCTGAGTAAAGACCTAGACTGTAAGGCACAAGGTCTGGGATCTAGACTTGGTTTTATTCTTAACGTGGTGAGTACATTAGTTTTCCATGACTGGTATAACAAATTACCACAAACTTAGTGACTTAACCCAGATTTATTATTACATTTCTGTAGCTCAGAAATTCAACATGGGTCTCACTGGACTGAGTTAAAAGTGTCAGCAGGGCAGTGGCCTTTGCTAGAGGCTCTAGTGGAGAATCCATTTCCTCATCATTTCCAGCTTCTAGTGGCTCAAGGCCCTTTTCCTACATCTTCATAGCCAGCAATGTTGCATCTCTCTCTGACCCAGATGGGAAAGATTCTTTGCTCTTAAGAAGCCACGTGATTATATTGGGTCCACCAAATAGCACAAGATATCTCCCCATCTCAAGGTCCTTAACTTAATCACATCTGCAAAATCCCTTTTGCCGTGTAAGAGAACATATTCACAGTTTCCAGGAATTAGGACACAGACAACTTTAAGAGGCCATTATTCTTCCTACCACCCTAAGCAGCCTTGAAAACAGAAGTTTACCTCTCAGTGATAGACCCGCAGAATGAAAGATGTGGACTATACCAGTTCCAAAGGTCCTGTCAGCCCTGTTTTACACAGGCGTGTCCATTTGAAGAATTCTAACAAGCAGCTTCTCACATCACAAATCACAGATGCTGGAGACCAGCAGGCACACTGCTCCCCCTTCTAGCCATGATCCATCTGCCATGATGAGCCAATTACACAGAGAAATGTTAGTAAAACAGACTGAATGATTTGTGAAAAGAATGACAATAGGACAATTATAAATCTACTGCTAGTCTCCACAGCAAATGAAAGAGGGTGATAGTGCTGCCTACTACAGCACTGTGTTTTAAATCAGGGCTGACTCCTTGTGTGATACTGTCAAAGTCAAACAATTGTCCCTCAACCATCTGTTCCCATTATTTACATAGCCTTTCTGTGGTCTCCTCTCCTAGCTGCATACTGCTAGCAAGCCACATAAAAAAACAAAGTCACTTCATGCTTTACATTAAAGTGTTTCAGAATTAATTCTGAACATAAAATCTAGGAGCAAGGTTTATCTATACCAACTCATTTTTACCTCAAGCGCAAAGTACACCGTTAAGTACTAAGAGTATTTTAGTTTCTTGGTGGGCATTTCCTTTACAGAAACCATAGTCCTGTACAGCATTTCCTGTAAAATAACCACATCTTTTTTTTTTTTTTCTCTAAATGAGGACATTTGGCAGTTGAAGTTGCAGTTTCCTACCAAAGTTTTCTCTACTTACTGTAGCTCAATATACCACCCAAAACGTCGACTGCACATATAAGAACAAAATTAGAAACGTTTAAATCTTGATTTTTAAATCTTAAAAAACAAAATCTTCATAATGCCAAAGTATGGCTTAAAATTTTTTCTAATATAATTATGGAATGTGTTTAATGTCAAAATAGATCACGGTCTTTCTCCGTATCATTTAATCAGAACAAACGAGGGGCCTGTCACACAGCCCTTGTGAATGAGATTTAAGGATCTCAGAGTTAAGAGATCTGCTATTTCACACACTCTGTACATGTTTTATTCCATTTAAAGAACTAAAATTTAAGTGAAACTGTATATGGAAGCACTCCTTGTTAATGTAGGAAAACTACTTGTAACTCCTTCACCAAAGATAACAGCCTCCTTTCAAGGGAAGTTCCTCTTGACCGTGGATGCAGCTTCAGGAGGACCGTCCTACAGGACAGGAACATAAAGCCAGGAAAAGCTAGATAGCCCTCACGTTCAAAATGAATACTGGGCACATTAAAACTGCACTTCTCACCACCTTCTATATTTTATTATATAGACTCATCTGTAAGGTTGCTGAAATACCTGCATAGATAAATTTAAAAGTATATGCAAATATACTTAAAAGTTTCAAGTATCAACCAAAAAATAGCTAATCAGATCATCTGTGATAGATTTTAAAAAGCAAAGAGAAAGAAAAAATAAAAGCTGTACCCCAATATCAAGAGAGGGAAGGTACAGGAGTACTAAAAGGATAATGGCAAGATTATATTTAGGAAGAGTTTAAAAAGTGGCTTTCTTCCATAAGTGAGATGGAGAAAACATCTAGAATTTAAGAGAAACAATAACTGATTAGAGGACTGGGGGGATTTCCCAGGTCTTATCTTGAATTTTAAACCTCACAGTTCATCATTTTTGAGTGGGTTAAATTTAGTATTAAAATGTCCTTTCTTCTAATAAGCTAGACTCATGTGGCTTTTGCTCCTTCCAACTTTTAAAACTCAGTGGTATTTCTGCCATGGTCAGAGAAGCCTGACAAATAGAATCTCCAGAACCCCGCGTTTCACAAGCACACGAGAACATTCACTGTTTTGTAAATAAGATCAAATTAAATAAACACTCCTTTAAGTAGTCTAAGAAAACTGCAAATCCAGGTAAGGAAGGCTTACTTTGAAGTTATATCTTTATTAATTCAAAACTAGTTTATCTCAAAACTAGTGGTAGTAACTTTCACTTAAAATCTTCACTCAATAGAAGTAAAGCTCAAATGTAGGAACTGACCACAATATTTCTAATAAGAACTTGCTAAAATAGTGGGTAGATGGTAGAAAGAATTTAGGGTTTCTTTTTTTTTTTGAAGAATATTAGTACTTCTTTTCAGTATATAGTCTTTTAAAGTATTCTTATGAATAATATTGATACATGGAAAACAATATGTGGAAAATGTTTTAAAAATTATATATGAAATCCATCTCAGTAATACCAATTTGATATTAGCAATGTGAGATGACTGGAAATGAGTGAATTGAGACTGTTTTAGTATTATTTATGAGAAAGGGGTTGGCTACAAAAATTGAAATGCAACAGAGCAAAGATAAGCAGAGCTGATATGCAAATAAACACTAATAATTAGAAATTATCTTTCCATATTTATTACAAAGTTTATTCCCAATATTGTCCTTTCAGACTGGTCTTTCTTTTCCCTATTCCAAATCATATCTGACCTTAGTAGCTCATCTCAAGCTTTACTACATCTATAAATTCTTACATAATTTACTCCCCTCCCCTTTATTTTCAGCCCTTTGGGTCATGCTATTCATTTGGGTACTTGGATATATTTTTCCTTACACATTTATGAGTACGCTTCATCCTCAATGAGAACTTAAACTTGTTCAACTTAAACTTGTTCAGAGCAGAGCTTATACTTTAAATCTCTATTTTTAGGGTATTCTGGCCCCCAACATCATGTTGGTATAGGAGGCCCCAATACACAAGAAATAGATTTAGATTGGTTTTAGAAATATTTTCATGTAGGCACAGCAACAACCAAAATTTTATCCACAACTCAGTGGGCAGTTCTGCTGAGTTTAGGTATGTAAAATCCCCCCGAGCTGGAAAAGCTCCTTGAGGAACCTTGACCAAGCACTGATGTGAAACCTAAACCAGAGCCTTGCCTATAACATCTATTCAGTCCTGAAGAGCTTGCTGAATGGGATCACAGGACTGATTTAAAACAACCAGTATGAGGCTGGAGGCAAAGGCAGTCATCCAGGTGTGAAGTAAAGTAGGTCTGATCTGGCAAGTAGCCGTGAAAGCGGGGTAAAGGGGCAACAAGGGTGCAGACTAAATCTGGGGGTACGTGTGTGACACCGTGATATAATAATAAATATATATGTGGCCTTCATTCCCAGTTCCTGGCACAGAGCTCTTAAAACCCTTGTAATTTTCTGAGTGAAAGGGACGAAAGGAACATCTTTGTTACAATATTTGCTCTTTGACCTCTGGTCCTGACAGAGCTTCTTAATCCCTTGGAATTTCACAAGTGACAAGAGCACCTTTTGTGCTGATGAGGTAACTCTTGTTGGGCCCCTAGATAGCTTCGGAATGGGGGCTGGTTGCCAGAAAGACCAAATTTTGATTAGAAGCTTGGAACTTTCAGCTCCACCCTCAAAGGGGAGAGGGCTGGAGATTGAGTTTTTAATCAATCATGCCTATGTGGTGAAACCTCCATAAAACGCCCTAACGGTGGGTTTCAGGGCTCAAAGAGCTTCTGGGTTGGTGAACACATCCACATGTCAGGAGGGTGGCACACCCCACTCCACAGGAACAGAAGCTCCTGTGCTCAGGACCCTGCCAGACCTTGCCCTATGTACTTCTTCATCTGGCAATGCATTTGTAGCCTTTATAATGTCCCTTATAATAAACCAGTAACAGTAAATAAAGTGTTTCCCTGAATTCTGTACCTAGAAAATTATTGAACTTGAGGAGGGAGTTGTGGAAACCCTTGATTCTGTAGCCAAATTGGACAGGAGTGTGGGCATCCAATTCTTGCAATTGGTATCTAAAGTGCGAGCAGTCTTGTGGGACTGAGCCCTTGACCTGTGGGGTCTGCATTAACTCTGGGTAGTTGGTAGTTTAGTGTTGGAAGTGAACTGAATTGTACAACATCCAGTTGGTGTCAACAGTGAGAGAATTTGTTGGTGTGGTGGGGGAATAAAAGTGAAACCTACCTATTTGAGGTCATAAGTGCTAAGAGTAAAAACAACTCAGAAAGAGCAACACAAGAATGGGCAGGGGAAAGTTACTAACCCTCCCTGGACAGCTCCCTCCTCTGGAAAATTACATCAGAATTTAAGATGTCTCAGGTCTCCCTCAGCTTCTAAATCCAATGCCTGAGGAGGCAGAGAGGCTCACTGTGATCATGTAGGTGCCAAGAGTGTCACTAGAGCATCAGCAGAGCTGTGTGAATTAGAACAACAGAAGCACCTTCAAAGATGACCAGAACCCACAGGTCTGGTCATTAATCTCTGAAAATTAACTAGTAAGCCTAGCGGCAATCTGAGAGGCAATCCCACCAAGGGCCCTCTGTTTTATCATGGCAGCATTTTCAACTTCATAGTTTTTCATTTTTATCTGAATTTTTGTATATAAGAATTTACAAAGCAAACCTTAAAGATTTTTTTTAAAATAAACTCTTTCAACTGACCAATCCACAGGATGTAACACAATGGGTGTCTTTAACACCTTGCTAGAAATAGCTTGCCTTGCCTCTATCTTCCAGCTAATTTATATTTTCTAGAAGGTGTTTTATGGTCCAATGTTCATATTCAAGCCACAGCAATTTCAAAACAAAAAATCATAGAAAATATAAGTCCCTGAAATTATACTCAGAAAATAACATAACTAAGTCGTTATGTGAATGCATTCATGTTCCTTTTCTGGTTTGTAGAAGATACATGAATTATTTTCAGCACCCACAGAAAGTTTTTTTAATTAAATAATTACTGAGAATATCAATCTTAATAAGAGAGCCTCATATGTGATGTCTAACTAAAAATAAAACAAACACTAAAGGGAACTTTTCCAAATCTAAAATGTTATGGTTCTATGATCAGACCTGAAGCCTGGCTTTAAAAGAATCAGCTCAGTTCCTCATTACATATGCCTGACTA
The DNA here is from genome assembly GCF_005190385.1 of Monodon monoceros. NCBI lineage: Eukaryota > Metazoa > Chordata > Mammalia > Artiodactyla > Monodontidae > Monodon > Monodon monoceros. The sequence continues at coordinate 86,677,473 of NW_021703774.1, read as the reverse complement.
CCCAATGGAAAACACAAATAGAGACAAACTGACATACTTTTCATTCTATTAACAGAGCCAGCAGCTTCCAAAAGCTGAGTTTACAATTGTCACTGCTAGATGATTGGTGTCTGCTGTACTCTTCCATTTTGTGAGTTTGCAGTTTTCACTATTAAAAGGTTTTTAAAAGTTTGATATGAAAGCGAAAACCTAATGAGAAAGGCACAGAACTTTTTAGCATCTAGCAAATGATAGGAAAAAAATCATGTAGATAGAATTGCATTAACATTTACGTTAGGAGGGCCTACTAAGAATACAAGCGAAGGTTAGACAGAGACCCTTCATGTGAATTAAAATTATTTTAATTATCAAATAGATATGCAAATTGGCTTATAGCAACGACAATTTGCAGAAAACCAAAGAGTTAGGCAAAGAGCTAGAATATCAAAATTAATTTATTGTCATTAATGGAAATAAAATACAATTCCAATTGCAAATCAGGTTTCTGATACCATAAACTCATTTGATTAATTTACACAGAATGAAAAACTCTCAAATAATTATTCAAAACAAAAACATTCAAAAATTCCTAGATGGGGGAAAAAGAAGCAACTTTTGCCCTTGAATAGTCTAAGATCCAATGTGCTTAATAGTTGGAAGAAACCTGACAAAAGACAAAAAAAATCCCTAGCAAAGTTCCAATTTCTTACAATCCTCTCTTTATCCTACAACTAGACATTACAAACTCCTATTCATCTAAAACTAAACTCAGACCCAAATAGCATTTTCTTTTATCAGCTTAGCTCAACACACATTTAGTGCCAGTTATATTCCAGGCACCATATTAAGTACAAAGATGAATTTAAGACCCTGGAGGAACTGGAGTTCATTACTGATGATGTTCATATCTGTGTCCAGGTTTGATTTTGGCTGGACCTTCAGTGACATGATTCAAGGTCTGATCTATTTCTAGGTCTGTTTATATAATGCACAGATAGCACAATGCTTCTATTTGAAATGATACTTTATGAACATTTGTACTGCTATGAAATACTATGATAGGGTTCAAGATAAGGGTTCAACACATCTGTACTATGAACCTATGGCATGTCCAACTCTGTTAATGTTCAGAACACAAAAGGAAAAACGGTGAGGTTCTTCTCCTCCACCAATCCCAGTGTCATTAAAGCTCTCCCAATTTTGCCCATCTGGACCATTCCTACCTCCTTTAGAGCTCATTTCTGGCATTAACTAGCCTAGAAATCCCTTGCTAGCCAGACAAAGTAAGCCCTACTTCCTTTTGGATTCCTTAGCATTCTGTAAACCTCTATTATCACTTTTGCATCTTCTCTTTCACAAACAAGATCTTGAGCTCCCTGAGAACAGAAACTGATCCTTCATTATATTTCGCCAATATCTGGCACTGAACTTAAGACTAGGGAGCCCTCAGTAAATATTGAAAGAATAGATAAATCAATTAATTAGGGTTTTTAATAACTGTGATAGTACTTGGGCACTGTAATCACTATGCAAATATTATCCATTACAAAATATTTAACATTATATAGTATCACCATTTACATAGTGATAATAGTATAAAACACTATCACTTTAATTTTAAATAGCAATAAAGCTGCATGGGAAAGAAATAGAGAACATGTAAAACGTAAGAAAGTTAGATCCCTAGTTATTATATTAGTCAATAGGTATTTTTTTAATTAGTAAATTAAAAATACCAATGTAAATATATTATTTAAAGATACAATGGTAAATACCAAAAGGCATAGGTAAAAATAGTTACTTTTGAAGAGTAGGATAAGGTGAGGGAGAGTGGCACAAAGGACTAATGTTTTTTTTAAGTTTTTGAGTTTTTAAAATATAATAGGTACCATTTTGATAATCTAAAAATTTGTTAAATTTTCTAATGAAGATCATAGAAGTCATTCTACAAATATCACTCACATACATAGAAGCCTAGATCAAGTTCCCCTTGATATGTAAAACACAAACTACATTACCTTAAATATAGTTACCATTTCAGATTTATTATTTATTGAGACTGTCTTGTCCTCTTCCCACTGAGAATCATATGCATTAAAAGTTAACCCAGAACCTAATATATTCAACAGTTTGACTTCTGAGTAGATTCCAGAATGCCCGGAATTAATTTCATAGTAACCTCTGTACTTAGCAATTAAGTAGTTCATATGGAAGTCTATTATCAAATATTAAAGAAAAATAATGAAGAGGCTAATGTCTATGAATTCAGCCATTCAACTGAAATTCCCTACTGTTCTTAGTGCTTGACCTAACATGAAATCAGGTAATAAAACCCAGCAATGTATGACAGCATTTCCTGGTTTGTTAAAGAAACACAACGTTTAGACTCCAAGGGTGTTTCTACCAGCACAGGGAATCTATGAAATTTAATATTCAATAAACATCAAACATATTACATGTACATAGTACATGCCAGATATTGGGGGAAAATTCAAAAGCTGGAGTTAGACCAATATTACTATGCAGTTGCGTTGCCTATTATCTCTTTTTCTACACTTTCTCACTTATAACTGAAACCAGGAAATTTTTTTTTAAGTTTTATTTATGTACGGTTAATACTTACCTACCAATATTCTATATTTATTCATTCCAAAAGCTCACACTCTTTTGCAAAGTAAGTAAGTTCTGAATATTCAGGAATCAATTATAGAATATGTTTATTACTTGTAGTCAGTGCCCATTTACCACCTGGCCAACATTTTGCAGCCCCATTGAGCCACAGTGAAATTTACATCATTCCACTGTCCTTGTTATTTTGAAACTAGCAGAGGTCTGGTAAGCCACTCAGATGACAATGATGGCTTCAGAAAGGGTGCTGGAATTATCCGTGCATTTTAATTAATTGTCCCACTTCAGCTCTTCTCTGACTACTATGAATAATGAATCATTGGCTATGAAAATACTTATTTACAAGCAGTTTTATTCATCATGTTCACACCTTAGGTTTATTTCACACATGAAACAGTATCAGATTTCAACAAACCATAATGAACTTTTGGTTCTTTTTCAACAGTATAACATATTCAGTGTGGAGATTTTTAAAACTATAGGGAAATGTAATGAAGAACAATTTTTAAACACTTGTAATACCATGGCCCGGGGTTATAATTACAGTCAACATTTTGGTATAAACTCTTTTTGTTCTTTCACTATGAATTTGTGTGTGGGCATGTACAGACCCATTTTAAAATGGCATCATTATGTACCTACTCAAAACAAGCAGCTTTTAAAGGGAAATAAATGCATGTCACACCCATCTATGACTCAAACGCCACATTTTCTCATTGTAAATGTCTTTAGTGTGCAGTGCCTCTGATGTTATCAAGTAAAAAATTAGCCCCTTTAGGGAATGGCATTCATACTTTTAAACCACTGGACCCCATGTAATGCTCTGAAGCAGCAGTTTTTAAAGTGTTCCATTGCAGAAAATCAGTAAGGACACAGTACTATCAAATAACTTTTTCTTACTGACATTTACAGAATATCCATCCAATGATAGCAGAATATACATTCTTCCCAAGCTCACATGGAGCTTGACCACATTTTGAGCCATGAAACATACCTTAACAAATTTTAAAGAAAAGAAAGTATACAAAGTATGTTCTCAGATAACATGGTAATTATACTAGATATCAATAACAGAAAGATAGCTGGAAAACTCCCAGATATCTGGAAATCTGACAAAATATTTATAAATAACCCATGGGTCAAAGAAGTCATCTCAAGTAAAATTTAAAATATTTTAACTACGTGAAAATGAAACTACAACTTATCACAATTTGTGGAATGTAGCAAACACAGGCTTAAAGGAAAACTTTATAGCATGGAATGCATATACTAGAAGAAAAGAAAGATCTAAAATCAATAATCTAAGCTTTCACCTAAGGAACTAGAGAAAGAAGCGCAATTTAAGCCTGAGCAAGGAGAAGAACAGAAATAATAAAAATTAGAGCAGAAATCAATGAAATTGAAAACAGAAAATCAATAGAGAAAATCAACAAAAGGCTGGTTCTTTGAAAAGCGCAATAAAATTGATAAACCTCTAGCTAGGCTAACCAAAAAAAAAAAAAGAGAGAGGGAAGACACAAATTACCAATATCAGAAATGAAGGAGAGGCCATTACTACTGATCTGATCAACATTAAAAGGATAATAAAGTAATACCATGAACAGCAGTATACCCACAGATTTGACAACTTAAATGAAAGGGACCAAGTCCTTGAAAGACATAAATGATAAAACTCACACGAGGAGAAACAGATAATATTAATAGTTCTCTATCAGCTAAAGAAATTGAACCACTAATTAATAATCTTCTGAAAGGAAAACACTAGGCCCACATGGTTTCACTAGTGAATTCTATGAATTTAAGGAAGAAATACCAATTTTCCACAACGTCTTCCACATGATAGAAGCAGAGAAAACACTTCCAAAAGTGTCCCATTGAAAGTTGTAAATATTTTGCTGTTAAGGAAGTAGGTGTGACTGTTTTAAATTCAACCCATGAAAAGCTGCTGCTTCAGTACAGTACACTAGAAGGCATTGGGGTTACTTTTTGCTTCCTATGAAACTCAGTATATTTTAAGGATGTTGTACAAGACCTGTTTTGATTGGCAGCACTTAAAGACATAAGGTGCTGAAAGACTAGACCAGCAGTCCCCAACATTTTTGGCACCAGGGACTGGTTTCATGGAAGACAATTTATCCACTGACTGGGGTCGGGGGGGGATGGTTTTGGGATGATTCAAGTGCATTACGTTTATTGTGCACTTTATTTCTATTACTATTACATTGTAGTATATAATGAAATAATTATACAACTCACCATACTGCAGAATCAGTGGGAGCCCTGAGCTTGTTTTCACTTGCCACCCACTGACAGGGTTTTGACATGAGTCTGCAAGCAATTGATTTATTATGGTCTCTGTGCAGTCAGACCTCTCTGCTAATGATAATCTGTATTTGCAGCTGCTCCCCAGCACTAGCATCACCACCTCAGCTCCACCTCAGATCACCAGGCATTAGGTTCTCATAAGGAGCGCGCAACCTAGATCCTCCGCGTGCGCATTTCACGGTAGAGTTTGCGCTCTTCTGAGAATCCAATGCTGTCACTTATCTGACAGGAGGCAGGGCTCAGGCAGTAATGCGAGCGATGGGGAGCGGCCGTAAATACAGATGGAGCTTCACTCACTCACCCGCCGCTCACCTCCTGCTGTGCGGCCCGGTTCCTAACAGGCCATGGACTGGTACCAGCCTGTTGCCCGGGGGCTGGGGACCCCTGAACTAGACTATCAAAGAATGTGAGCACTGGGTCCCTTTTCTCTACAGTTCTCATACTTTGACAGATATTCACTTTTCTCTCAACCATAAATGCTGCTGCATTCCAGGGTACTTGACCATTGGCACATATGCCAAGTGTCTTGCTTTGATAACATTTCATTGTCTATTCATATTTCATAGGGTTTCTATAATCCATCAGCAAAATGCTCCTAAGTTAAAGTTCTTTACAGCAGGTCCCAAGGACAGCTAAAGAAGTAGCAAAAGTTGGGTCAGGGTTCTGGTCAGGGCAGAATGGGAAAAGGGCATCTAAAAATAGAGAATATGTACAAAGAAATAGGAGAAAGCCCTGAATGTATTTTAAAAAATCAAACTGTCCAGTTGGCAAGAGCACAGGATACAAATATAACACATTACAGATATCCCTAAAAGCCACTGTGAAGAAATATAAGCCACTGGAAGGAACTGAAAATTCTGAGCAAGGAACTAACATATTCAGAGATGCTTTTTAACATTCGTGTGGCAGTCATTTGCCAAATGGCTTTAAGAGAAAGGCTGGAGGCAGAGAAATGATGACGAGGCTACCATAATGGTCTTGACTACAGGAACTGAAGGCTAGAGTAACTCTGTGGTAGTGTGATGGGGAAGAGTGTGGGTACCAAAGGAAGACCATATAGGATGATGATAATGATGATGGGAGTATCTGTGTACATGGCAGCAGTGAATTCCACGTCTTAAATCTTTCATTCACACTATCAGGAAATACTAGGCACCTTCTATGTGCCGCGGACTGTTCTAAGATGTAGTGACATAGCAGTGAATACAACAAAGTTCTTGCCCTAAAAGAGCTAACATTCTTGTGTGTGTGTGTGTGTGTGTGTGTGTGTGTGTGTGCGTGTGCGTGTGCGTGTGTGTGCTGGGAACAAGGGGGTGCTAAAGAAAGACAAACAATTTTTAAAGTATATATGCTATGTCAGATGTAACAGGAATTACGGAGAAAACTAAAGCAATGTAAAGGGCATAGGAATTGTCAGAAGGGTGAGGGGAAATGGTAGAGGATGCTATTTTGTTTCAAATGTTCAGAGAAGCCAGATGTAATGAGGACATTTAAACAGAGACCTAAAGGAAGTGAGGAAAAAAACCCTTTTCCACTACACCCCTATTGTGGTAAACTTATTTCAGAACTAAAAGAAAAGTACCAGTAATGTTTGGCTACAGACCAAACTACAATTATGCTCCAAATTAAAATGGGTATCATTAACATATAAAATCACAAAATAAAAGCATTACATAGGGCATTTTTTACCTGGGCCAAGAGGTATAAATATATTGCCACATATAGGAATACATTTTAGGTGTCAAGTATTATTTTTATCCATTACACTAAAATGACGAGATGACTATCCCTGTTTCTAAATCAGAACTGAACACTTGAAATGTCCAATACTACTGAACACTTGAAATGAGGCTAGGCTGAACTGAGATATGCTATAAGTACAAATGCAAACAGAACAAGAAAATGAAGAATGTAAAATATCTCATCAATACTTTATGATTGCATGCTGAAATAATACTTTGGATGAACTGGATTAAATAAAATATACTATTAAAACAAAATTGACCCATTGCTTTACTTTTTTAATATGGTGACTAGAAAATTTTAAATTACACACACAGCTTGCATTTGTGGCTTGTATTTCTGTCAAATAGCCCTGTTCCGGACAGTTTCATTACTTATTAATCAACTTTTCTATACTTATGTTGCTCATGCAGCAAATCACTTAAAAACAAACATCAACTTAGCAAGAATATGAAAATCAGAGAACGCTGAAAAACAATTTCTAGAAAATATTTCTTTTTCTTAATATGTGTATTGTCTACCCACTACCTCCCTCTTCTTCCAAAAACAGAACCCCTCTTCTTTCAGACATTGTTATAAACATTTAGTCCAGAGGAAGCTATCAGGAAATACTAGGCACCTTCTGTGTTCCGGGGACTGTTGTAAGATGTAGTGATACAGCAACCAAGAGGAGGCTACCAAGCTCTAAATTAGTTCAACACCCTGGACATAGGTGAGTGGCCAAAGAAGGGAGTGGGGGGATGGGACGGCAGAACCAAAGTACCCTACACTGTTGGCCACAGCTGAGTGGTCTGGGTGGACAGCTGACCCAAACTGGGCCAATTACAGCCTTTCCCACTGATTTTTAGTCTTCCTGAATCATTTCGTTTTAGTTGTGTCTCTGGTATACAGCATACAGTTGGGTCTTTCTTTGTGAATCAAATTGTAAGTATTTTCAGTACTTTTACCCAGAGAGTGCACTTTCTCTTTGGCAGTAGTTTCACATTAATCTCAGGCCCAATCTTCTCTCTTGAGGTTTTTCTTTTTTTGTTGTTTTTAATCATTCTTGTTCATGGCAACGGTCTGAGGCAAGAATATGAGAGACAGCTTAATGAGATTTGGGTGGGTTTTTTTATTTTCTTTTGCTTAGAGTTAATTTGAAATTTGGGTATCCTCAATCCTTGTGTTGTTATTTTTTCTTCTCGTTGCTCTGTATTGTTTGGAGGACCTATTGGGAGAGGGCACAGACTCAGGCAGCTGGTATTATCTATGTATCTAGAAGTTTTTCCCACTGATTTTTTTTATAACTGCAGCTGAGAAAAAGTCTTCCAAAGGGAGAAGCTGTGAAATACTAAGGTCAAGATCTTCCAGTGGCCATCTACCATGTTGAAGAATCTAGTCAACAATGAGAGCTAAAGCCAGCATACTGAGAAAAAGTATACATAAAAGACAGTGAGAGAGATAATGGTATTTGAATTCCTGGCTCCAGTTATTCCTGAAGCCCATCTCTCTACTTCCCAGTGGTTTGGTTGTTGCAATTTATAGTGGAATCGATGAGTCAATAAATTCTCCACATTAATGTTCTGAGATCAGCATTACAGCCCCTAACAGCTCTGGAATCAGACAACTTGGATTCAAATCCTGGCTCTAAGACTTGCTATCCTGAGTAAGTTGCCTTTAACCTCTTTGTGCCTCGGTTTTCTCATATATAAAATGGGAACAATAAAAGTACCTACCTAATAAAGCTGTTATTAGAATTTGACAGGATAATACACGTGAAGCCCTTAAAATAATACAACTGCATATAGTTAATGTTTAAAAAACATTAGCTCTTAGTACTAACAATAACTCAAATTAGACTTCTTTCATTTACAACTTTAAGATTCCTCACTTATCCAATACAGAGTTAGACTACTGTCCCTCAGAATTATTTTTTGGTACGGGAAAAAGATAAATTTGTGTATACGTGTTTTGAAGGAGGTGGTTCCATTAACTAGCAATCTGCTGCAAGAATGAGGAGGCATATCTGCAGCAACGTGGATGGACCTAGAGATTGTCATACTGAGTGAAGTCAGACAGAGAAAGACAAATATCATATGATACTGCTTATATGTGGAAGCTACAAAAAGGCTACAAGTGAACTTACCTACAAAACAGAAATAGAGATACAGATGTAGAAAATACTTATGGTTATCAGAGGGGACGGGGAGGTGGAGGGATAAATTGGAAGACTGGGGTTGACATATACACACTACTATATATAAAATAGATAACTAATAAAGACCTGCTGTATAGCACAGGGAACTCTACTCAACTCTCTGTAATGGCCTACATAGGAAAAGAATCTAAAAAAGAGTGGATATATGTATAACAGATTCACTTTGCTATACACCTGAAACTAACACAACATTATAAATCAACTATACCCCAATGAAAGTAAAAAAAAAAACAAAAAGAGAACGAAGAGGCATATTCAAACCTCCACTCTAGCAAGGAGGAGATGCAGAAAGGGTTAGGTAACAGAAAGCCAAGCCTCATCCCACGTTGTCTGCACCAAATTTCTTCACCCCCCTCTCTTGCCATGGTGTTATTCTGAACTGATAAATTCAAACACTGGCAAACATATTGGTGGAGGAGCCTTGTGTCCTGTGAATTGTGGTAAATAATCCTAGGGTGAAACATACCCCTACAGAGGGTGGAGATTTCCACTGTGGAGGTTGAAAGAAGAGGATTCTTCCTGGAAGAGGGAGAAGAGAAAAGAACTTCAACAAAGGAACAGGCTGAGAACTGAGGAGTATTTATGATGGGACTGTCTTTAAAAAGGTTTCCATTTTTATTAAAGTTTTCCTTTTTTGAACTTGGAGAATTATCAGATTGATCAACCATTTTTTTAAGATTTTTCTTCCTAACTACAATTCCTTCCTGTTATCTACAAACATCTAACAAAGTCTATCACAAATATATTTCCTTTTGGATAGCTGTATGGTAGGAGACCAGGTAAAGATGCCCTTGGCATACTTAGCAACAGAACTTGGAGAAGAATTCTCCTAGAATTCTAGGTAGTGACCAGCAGCACAAGCAGAAAGGGACCAAGGTGCAGCTGGGAACAAGGTAGAGCTGGATGAAGTAGAGAAGTAGCTGTCACATGGAAACTGAACAGACCTTCATTCCCAAAGCTACAGGAAGGAGACTGGGGATGGGATGGGTGCTGACTTTGGCTTCCATGCATTTTCAATCATCGGTATCATCTGGCCTTGAATAGGGCCATTTTTCTAAAATGGTCATTCCCATATCTATTCAGTTTTAATTCAATTATAACAACTAGCCCACCTTAACTATAAAAACACACACACACAAAAGCCAATTTTATGTTTCAGTAGTGAATTTTTATTTTGCCTTTAATTTTAAATGTTCTTGCCAATTAACTTGGAAAGCATTTTATTCATTTTAGATTTAGGCTCAGGGTAAGATACTTGTTTGCAAGAGAAAAAAAGTCACAATACACCCTATACTTGTTAAGAGTTCTTTAAATAAACAGGAAGTCAAAGGAAACAGAAGTGCTCCCACAGGATGCTGTCCCCAAAGGGAACAGGCTCTGAAAAATAATTCCTCCCAAATCAGGATGTTGCTGGAACTAAACAGATAATAGATGAGTGTTTTTTAAATGTATCTAATGTCACCATTAGGTAACATCAGCTAAATGACTTTCAACAAATACATGAATCTACCCACTCACAAAATGGGTAATCAAATCAATATACTATTTTCATATAATATTTTGAGAAATATGGAGAAATTGCTTCCATTTTACTCATTTGCTGGTTTAAAAAACAAACAAACATTTTTTCAATAGTTTCAGGTTTAACTAGATACCATAAAATAGAAATTTGATATTCAATTACACTACAATGAATTTTTTCTTTTTTTTAAATCCGTAACTCTCAACGAGGAGGAGCTGACTGCTGGAAAGGCTGTGCCTGAGGGGGCACAAATGAATTATTATACCTCCAACCAGGGATTCTGGTGCTAAGCAACTAATGCCAGAGGAATGACTACCAGAGGTGTGAACTGTTCATTAAAATGAAACTGAGAACTGCACCTATACCTTTAATAAAAATTTCTTACAGGAATATAGGAAATGTTTCTCCCCATAAGAATAATGAAATTTCCTGATTTTTTACCTCTCTTTTTTGTTCCTTTCTAAGACTACACAATCTTCCAAAAAATAATTTGAATTCAGTTATTTTTCTAAAAGACTTTTCAAAATCTTCTTGTGTTTTTGAAAACATTTTTCTTTCTTACTAAAAAAAGTAAGACATATTCATTGTAGGCAATTTGTAAAATATAGGGAAAAAACCACCTGTAATCTAACTACTTAAAAATGAAAACAGTTAACATTTTGGTAAACTTCCTTCCAGGTATATACATATGATCTCAGTAAAACTGGGATCATAGTCTACATGCTGTTTTATAATCTACTTTACTTTAATATATTGTGAGGGAGTTTTAAAAATATTATTCTATTATTCTACCAAAATATTAAATGGCTGCAGAGTACTCCATTGCATATACTTTTGAAAACTCAGTTAACAAATTCTCTTATATGGAATGGCTATTGAGTTACTTCCATTTTTTATAACAAATTATTAAATTAATATTGTGTCTATCAACTAGTATCAATATCTAAATATGAGACTTTATGAATATATATTTCCTTAAATTATTAAAAGTATAGCTATTAAGTCAAATACAATTCTAAGGTTTTGTATATAACATGAGAAATCCTGACCAAAAATGATGTACCAGAAGCCACTCCGTACATGGTAGAAAAAAAGAACATTTTGACTCCAGGACAAGATGGTGACACAGGAGGAATTTCACTCCTCCCATAGATGCACCAAATATACACCTATACATGGAGTAACTCCCTCTAAGAGAAATTCAGAAAAGAGCTGAGTGATTCCTATAAATTGGGTGACTGAGAAAATACTCAAACAGAAACAGGTAGGAAAGGCTGAGATACACTCTCACTATAAACCCCACCCCGACATAGCATGATACAATCAGAAGGAAACCCCCACTCCATTCTCCCTGAGGAGTAAGTGGCTTGGATCTCACATCTAGCACCCCAATTTTTGAGGGATGCTCCCCAAATCACCTAGCTCTGAAAGCCAACAAGGCTTGCCTTCATGAGTCCCACAGAACCATAGCAAACAAAATAGCTGTTGTTAACAAGTGCACCAGCACTTCCCACATCCATCCTCCCAGGACTCAGAACAGAGAGAGCAAACAAAAGTGCCCATCTCGCAGTCCTTCCCTGAAAGAAGTCTGAGTGTATACTTTACAAGCTGCTGCCTCAGAGTCCAGCTTCTAAACAGCATGCATCTAGGTGCCAGAGCCCAAAAGAGACAGTAGGCACCTCGCCCATGTTCTCCCTCCAGCTCACTCCAACACTAAAACCAAGTCACCAGTGCCTCCCTGGAAGGAACTTGTCCACACATCTACCACCCCAACTTTTACAGCTGCCACCCAAGACACAGGCCCCCAAATCACCTAGCTCTGAAAGCCAACAGGGCTTTTATTCACAAGTCCCACAGGACTAAAGTACTCAATGCAGCCATTTTTTAAAAGACACAAAAATATCACCCCTGGCTATACATGCTGGCTCAGCAAGCAAAAATGCCCAACTCCTAATTTCTCCCTGAAAGGGGTTTGACTGCATACTTTCCAACTGTAGCCTGAGGATCTAGATTCTAATTAGCCTGCACCTAGGTGCTGTGATCCTCCCCTTAGGGACAATGACAGACCCTACAACACCCTCAACTACTGTGAACCACCTAAGAACAAAGAGAGTGACTTGAACAATCACAAAGGTTTGAGAGGCAACCAGAAGCTTTGGCCAGGCTGATTGATGAGGTTCATCTCCTGTGGAGACCACTCCGTCAAGCCTAGGAAAGGAAGCTGTTTTATCTAATGTGCAGAAACCAACACAGAGAGTCAAGAAAAATAAATAAACAAAGAACCATGTTCCAAACAAAAGAACAAGATAAATATCAAGAAACTGATCTTAATAAAAAAGAGATAAGTGATTTACCTGATAAGATTCAAAATAAGAGTCATGAAGATGCTCACAGAGGTAAGGAGAGCAATGCATGAACAAAGTGAGACTTCAACAAAGAGACAGAAAATATTTAAAAATACCAAGCAGAGTGTTTCCCTGGTGGTGCAGTGGTTGAGAGTCCGCCTGCCGATGCAGGGGACGTGGGCTCGTGCCCCGGTCCGGGAAGATCCCACATGCTGCAGAGCGGCTGGGCCCGTGAGCCATGGCCACTGAGCCTGCACGTCCGGAGCCTGTGCTCCACAAAAGGAGAGGCCACAACAGTGAGAGGCCCACGTACTGCAAAAAAAAAAAAAAAAAAAGGACCAAGCAGAAATCATAGAGCTGAAGAATACAAAACTGAACTGAAAAGTACAATAGAGAGGTTCAACAGCAGACTAGACAAAGTAGCAGAAAAGATAAGCAAACTTGGAGATAGGGCAGTGGAACTCACAACCAGAGCAGCCAAATGAAAAAAGGGTGAAAAAGAATGAAGACAGCTTAAGGGACCTATGGCACAACATCAAGTGGTCCAACATTCGTGTTATAGGAATCCCAGAAGAAGAAGGAGAGAAAGTGGCAGAAAACTTATTTGAAGAAATAATGGCTGAAAACTTCCCTAACCTGGGGAAGGAAACAAATATCCAGATCCAGGAACCCCAGAGAGTTCCAAACAGGATGAACTCAAAGACAGCCATACCAAGTTACTTTATAATTAAACAAAAAGAGAATTTTAACAACAGCAAGTGAAAAGCAAATTGTTATGAACAAGGGAACACCAATAAGACTATGAGCAGATAATTCAGCAGAAACTTTACAAGCCAGAAGGTAGCAGTAGGATATATTCAAAGTTCTGGGGGAAAAAAACTGCCAACCAAGAATTCTCTACCCTGCAAAGCTGTCCTTCAGAATTAAAGGAAAGATAAAAGAGTTCCCAGACAAACAAAAGCTGAAGTAGTTCATCACCATTAGACCAGCCTTAAAAGAAACTTTAAAGAGAGTTCTTCAAGCTGAAACAAAAAGATGCTAATTAGTAACATGAAAATATATGAAAGTATAAAACTCAATAGTAAAGTCTATAGTTACCTTGAGAATACTCTAATATTCTAATAGTGATGGGAAAATCACTTATAACTCTATTATACAGTTAAAAGACTAAGTATTAAAATTAACTACAACTACAATAATTTTTTAACAGATACACAATATAAAAATATGTAAATTATAACATTAAAAGCATAAAATGTGAGGGAGGGAGCTTAAAAATGTAAGGATTTTGTATGTGTTGTATGTGTCTAAAGTTAAGTTGTTGTCAGCTTAATATAGACTGTTAGAACTATAAGATGTTATATGAAAGCCTCTGGTAACCACAAAGAAATACCTATAATAGATACACAGAGACAAAGGAACCAAATAAAGGAACCAAATAAAGGAAAGACAGGAATCAAAGCATACCACTACAGAAAACCATCAAATCACAAAAAAAAAAAAAAAGGAGCAAGGAAGGGAATAAGAAACTACAAAACAACCAGAAAACAATTAACAAAATGGCAAGAGTAACTCCTTACATATAAATAATTATTTTAAATGTAAATGGATTAAGTTCTCCAATCAAAAGACAGAAAGTGGCTAAGTGGATTAAAAAAAAAAATCCAACTATATGCTGCCTACAAGAGACTCACTTAAGCTTTAAAGACACACATAGACTGAATATGAAGAGATAGAAAAAGATGTTCCATTCCAATGTAAACAGAAAGAAAGCTGAAGTAGATTTACTTGTATCAGACAAAATAGCCAAAAACTGTAACAAGAGACAAACAAAGCCATTAAATAATAAAGGGATTGATTTGTCAAAAGGATATAACAATTGTAAGTATTTATGCACCCGACATTGGAACACCTAAATATATAAAGTAAGTATTAACAGATCTGAAGGAAGAAATAGACAGCAATACAACAATAGTATAGGGGACTTCAACATACACTTTCAATAATGAATAGATCATCCAAACAGAAGAAAGTGTATTCTCCCACTCTTGGATGGAATGTTCTGTATGTATCCTTTAGTTTCACTGATTTAACATGTAGTTTATGTCCAAGGTTGCTTTGTTAATCAAGATCAGGAACAAGACAAGAATGCCCACTGTCACCACTTTTATTCAAAATACTACTGGAAGTCCTAGTCAGATCAATCAGTTAAGAAAAAGAAATAAAAGGCATCCAAATTGGAAAGGAAGAAGTAAATTTGTTTCTGTTTGCAGATGACATGGTATTATATATAGAAAATCCTTAAAACACCAATAAAAAACAGAACTAATAAATGAATTTAGTAAAGTTGCAGGATACAAAACCAATATGTAAAAAATCAGTTGCATTTTTTCTTTTAATTCATTTATTTATTTACTTTTGGCTGCGTTGGGTCTTTGTTGCTGTGTGCAGGCTTTCTCTAGTTGCGGCGAGCGGGGGCTACTCTTTGTTGCGGTGCATGGGCTCTAGACACATGGGCTTCAGTAGCTGTGGCACGCAGGCTCAGTAGTTGTGGCTCACGGGCTCTAGAGCGCAGGCTCAGTAGTTGTGGTGCAGGGGCTTAGGTGCTCCACAGCATGTGGGATCTTCCCGGACCAGGGCTCAAACCCGTGTCCCCTGCATTGGTAGGCAGATTCTTAACCACTGCACCACCAGGGAAGTCCTACATTTTTATATACTAACAATAAACCACAGGAAAGATAAAATTTTTTAAAATCCCATTTACAATTGCTTCAAAAAATAAAATACTTAAGGATAAATTTACCCACAGGAGTAAAAGATCTATACAATTAAAAATATAAAACACTGGTGAAGTAAATTGAAAAAGAAATAAATTGAAAATGTTCATGTTCATGGATTAGAAGAATACTGTTAAAATGTCCATACTATCCAAAGCAATCTACATATTCAATGCAATTCCTATCAAAATACAAATGGCATTCTTACAGAAAAAGAAAAAAAAAACCTCCTAAAATTCGTATAGAACTACAAAAGACCTGAATAGCTAAATGCAACCTTGAGACAGAAGAACAAAACTGGAGGCATCACTCGTCCTCATTTCAAACTATATTACAAAGCTATAATAATCAAAACAGTATGGTACTGGCATAAAAGCAGACACAAAGACCAGTGGAACAAAATAGAGAGATCAGAAATAAAGCCACGCATATTTGGTCAATTAATTTTCAACAAAGGAGGCAAAAATATGAAATGGAGAAAGGCTAATATCTTTAATAAGTGGTCCTGGGGAAATGGGATAGCCATGTGCAAAAGAATGAAACTGGACCCCTATCTTACACCATTCACAAAAATCAACTCCAAATGGATTAAAGATGTGAACATAAGACCTGATAGCACAAAACTCCTAGGAGAAAACATAGGGACGAAGCTCCTTGGCATTGATCTGGCAACAATTTCTTGGAATGAGGTCAAAAGCAAAGGCAACTAAACTAAAAATAAACAAGTGGGATTACATCAACCTCTCTCTCTCTCTCTCTCTTTCACTCTCTAATGTATATAAACACAGACGACACTCTCTCTATACATAAATATTTATAAAATATAAATATAACAAAATTATACATATATTTATATAAATAAAAATATTTATAAATGTATATATAATAAATAAGAAGGACAGAAACAGAGATGGGGTGGGGCTGGGGTTACAAAGGAATATTTTTCAACCTTAAAATAGAAGGAAATGCTTCCATTTGCAACAACATGAATGAATCTGGAGGGAGTATGCTAAGTAAAATGAACCAGACAGAGAAAGACAAATACTACATGGCATCACTTATTTGTGGAATCTGGAGGGGAAAAAAGAAAAAAAAGGAAAATAAAAAGTCAAACTCATGGAATCAGAGAGTACAATAGTGGTTACCAGGGGGTGGAGTTGGTGGGGGACACAGGGAGAAGCTGGTAAAGGGGTACAAACTCAGTTCTTAGATGAATTAAATTAGGTTTAAGGATCTAGTGTATAACACAGAGATTATACTTAATAACAGAATATTTTATAATTGAAATTTGCTGAGAGTAGAACTTAAGTGTTCTCAGCAAGAAAAAAAAAAGGAAATATGTGTGGTGAAAATGTGTTTACTTGATGGTGAGAATCCTTTTGTGGTGTACATGTATATAAAATCATGTTGTACACTTGAAATATATTACAATTATATTTGTCAATTACACCTGAATTTTTAAAAAATGAATAAATACATAAATGCTATGAAAAGAATATTGGATCACCAATATTTCACTCCACCTTTGTCAATTCTCAGTATTTCCATTTGGTACTAAAGATTTGGTAATCTACCTCATGGACAAAAATTAAGCCTTGTAGTTTGTTCTTTATACTTGTGTTTGTTTTTCCCATGATTTTCAACAACTTTCAGGATTTTTATTGGTCATTTGTGTTAATAAGTATATGCACATGAGTGTGGTTCTATGTGAATGAGAACTGGCTGTGTCCTTGGAGCATTCTTCTTTTGACTTTTTCATTTGTATATTGACGAAAGCAGTGGTTAAGAGCTTGTGTTCTGGAATCTGACCACATGTATCGAAACCCCTGCTCTACCACTTATTAGTTGCATGGCCATGGCAAGTTACCCAATCATCATTTGTAAAACTGAAATAATAAAGCAGCTAGAAGTATTAAATTCAATAACCTATGCTGGAATACAGGAGGAGAAACATGTTTTCTATTGTAATCTATATTTACTCTTCAAGAAAAATAAAACTTTTAACACTGTATTTGCCCTAAGTATCACATTTTGTCAGAGTCTGCTATATATGCCTTTTATTTGGGGGTACTTTAGAGGTTCATAAGTTTTCTTAAATTATACAGGAAAACCTATCAATGTTTTTATTTGAGTTACTGTTATCACACTTAGAAAGGTCTTTACCATCTCATGTGCAGGGAAAAAAAAATTATCTATATTGCAGCCAGTTCTTTTAATATGTCATTAAAAAAAAAAAACAGTTATTCTTTATGACAAAGAGGACACCAAAAAACATCCAAGAGAATAGCCAGAGAAACAATAAAAAACTGACTAAAAGATAATCAGGAACAGTGAAGTTATACAACATTCTTATTTCTAAATATAATCCTATATTAGGGCTAACTCTACAATGTGATTAAAGTAAGAGAAGAAACACAATCTTTCAACTCCCTCATTAAAAAGTAACTAAAGAGGCGGAGTCAAGATGGCTGTGTGGGAAGATGCAGAGTTAGCACCTCCCCACACCTAGGGTGCCTGCCAGCCACTGGTGGGGAACTCTAATGCCCAAGGAGATGGGAAGAACCCCAAAATGAACTGGTAGGATGTAGAGGGACGGAGGTGGGGAGGAGAAGTGGAGGCCAGACAGGATCAAAGCCCCGAAGCCAGGGAAATCAGGAGACACAGGCGGGAGGGACTCTCTGGGAGGAGCGGGAGAGGAGCGGAGGGCCATCACCTGGCCCACTCGGGCCGGGGAGCCTGCTGAGCTCCCAGGACGATCCCCTGCCCTCCAAAGCCCCCTCCAGGCTGCATGGGTCCTTGGGGGCATAGGAGGGAGGCTGGTGAGATCAGGAGAGGCAGGCAGGAGGGGCCCTCCCAAACCAGAGGAGCAGGAGAGGAGGGCATCTGCCCCGCCCATTGGAGCCCAGGAAGCCTGCTGGGTTCCCAGGTGAGGTCCCCTGACCTCTGAAACCAGGGGTTGGGGGCATGCCTGGGCCCCTTCTGTTCCTTGAGCCTAAGCCCTACCCCCACAGCTCCCAAGGCCTTTTCCAGCCCTGTGGGTCTTAAGCATTGGCCCTGCCCACCACCGAAACCTCACCCTTGCTTAGGTCATGCCCTCCACAACCAAGTCCTTCCCCTCCCATTTAAAAATTTTTTTTCTTTTCCCTCCTCCTCTTCTTTACTATTGTGGTACTGATGTACCTTCCGGTTGTTGATTCATCTATATTTTTATTGTTATATTCTTTCTAACATATCTGTTAGTTTCCTAGTCTAATTTTATTTTTTACTTTGTTATTGTTCTCTTTTTTTGGCCATGCCACATGGCTTGCGGGATCTTTGTTCATGAGACCAGAGTAGGGGTGAAGCTCCTGCGGTGAGAGCTCTGAGTCTGAACCACTGAACTGACAGAGAACCTCAGACCCCAGGGAATATTCACTGGAGTGAGGTCTCACGGAGTTCCTCATCTCAGCACCAAGACCCAGCTCTACAAAATAACCTACAAACTCCAGTGTTGGAAGTCTCAGGCCAAACAGCCAATAAGACAGGAACACAATCCCACTCATTAAAAAACAAAAAGGAGACAGCAAAAAAATATGTCACAGATGAAGGAGCAAAGTAAAAACCTACAAGACCAAATAAATGAAGAGGAAATAGGCAATCTACCTGAAAAAGAAATCAGAGTAATCATAGTAAAGATGATCCACATTCTCAGAAATAGAATGGAGGCACAGATTGAGAAAACACAAGAAATCCTTAACAAAGATACAGAAGAACTAAAGAACAAACAAACAGAGATAAACAACATAATAAGTGAAATGAAAAATACACTAGAAGGAATCAAAAACAGAATAACTGAGGCAGAAAAACGAATAAGTGAGCTGGAAGACAAAATGGTGGAAATAACTGCCGAGGACCAGAATAAAGAAAAAAGAATGAAAAGAACTGAAGACAATCTCAGAGAACTCTTAGACAACACTAAATGCACCAACATTCAAATTATAGGGGTCCCAGAAGAAGAGAAATAGAAAGGGTCTGAGAAAATATTTGAAGACACTATAGTTGAAAACTTCCCTAACATGGGAAAGGAAATAGTCACCCAAGTCCAGGAAGCATAGACAGTCCCATACAGAATAAAACACACGAAGACACATATTAATCAAACTAGCAAAAATTAAATTCAAAGAAAAATATTAAAAGCAGCAAGGTAAAAACAAAAAATAACATACAAAGGAATCCCCATAAGGTTATCAGCTGAATTTTGAGTGGAAACTCTGCAGGCCAGAAGGGAGTGGCAGGATATACTTAAAGTGATAAAAGAGAAAAACCTACAACCAAGATAACTCTACCCAGCTAGGATCTCACTGAGATTCGATGGAGAAGTCAAAAGCTTTTCACACAAGCAAAAGCCAAGAAAATTCAGCACCACCAAACCAGCTTTGCAACAAATGCTAAAGAAACTTCTCAAAGTGGGAAACACAAGAGAAGGAAAGGACTCACAAAAACAAACTCAAAACAATTCAAAAAATGGTAATAGGAATATACATATCAATAATAACCTTGAATATAAATGGATTAAATGCCCGAACCAAAAGATAGACTGGCTGAATGGATACCAAAAAAAGACCCATATCTATGCTGTCTACAAGAGACCCACTTCAGACCTAGGGACACATACAGACTGAAAGTGAGGGGATGGAAAAAGATATTCCATGCAAATGGAAATCAAAAGAAAGCTGGAGTAGCAATTCTCATATCAGACAAAATAGACTTTAAAACAAAGACTATTATAAGAGACAAAGAAGGACACTACATAATGATCAAGGGATCAATCCAAGAAGAAGATATAACAATTGTAAATATTTATGCACCCAACATAGGAGCACCTCAATACATAACGCAAATGCTAACAACCATGAAAAAGAGAAATTGACAGTAATGCATTAATAGTAAGGGACTTTAACACCCCACTTACACCAATGGAGAGATCATCCAAACAGAAAATAAATAGGGAAACACAAGCTTTATATGACACAACAGACGAGATAGATCTAATTAATATTTATAGAACATTCCACCCAAAAGTGGCAGAATACACTTTCTTCTCAAGTGCACATGGAACATTCTCCAGGACAGATCACATCTTGGGTCACAAATCAAGCCTTGGAAAATTTAAGAAAATTGAAATCGTATCAAGCATCTTTTCTGACCACAACTATGAGATTGGAAATCAATTACAGGAAAAAAACGTAAAAACCAAAAACCACGGAGGCTAAACAGTGCTCTACTAAATAACCAAGAGATCACTGAAGAAATCAAAGAAGAAATTTAAAAATACACAGAAAAAAATGACAACAAAAACACGACAACCCAAAACCTATGGAATGCAGCAAAAGCAGTTCTAAGAGGGAAATTTATAGCAATTCAATCTCACCTCAAGAAATAAGAAAAATCTCAAATAAACAATCTAACCATACACTTAAAACAACTAGAGAAAGAAGAACAAAGAAAACCCAAAGTGAGCAGAAGGAAAGAAATCATAAAGATCAGATCAGAAATAAATGAAAAAGAAATGAAGGAAACGATAGCAAAGATCAATAAAACTAAAAGCTGGTTCTTTGAGAAGATAAACAAAATGGATAAACTCTTAGCCAGACTCATCAAAAAAAAAAGGGAGAGGACACAAATCAATAAAATTAGAAATGAAAAAGGAGAAATCACAACTGACACTGCAGAAATACAAAGGACTATGAGAGATTACCACAAGCAATTATATGCAAATAAAATGGAAAACCTGGAAGAACTGCACAAATTCTTGGACAGGTACAAATTTGCAAGACTGAACCAGGAAGAATTAGAAAATATAAACAGTCCTATCACAAGTAATGAAATTGAAACCCTAATTTAAAATCTTCCAACAAACAGAGGTCCAGGATCAGATGGCTTCACAGGTGAATTCTATCAAACAATTGGAGAAGAGGTAACACCGGATCCTTCTCAAACTCTTCCAAAAAATTGCAGAGGGAGAAACACTCCCAAATTCATTCTATGAAGCCACCATCATCCTGATTCCGAAACCAGAAAAAGATATCACAAAAAGAGAAAATTATAGATCAATATAACTGATAAACATAGATGCAAAAATTATGAACAAAACACTAGCAAACAGAATCCAACAGCACATTAAAAGGATCATACACCATGATCAAGTGGGATTTATCCCAGGGATGCAAGGATCCTTCAATATATGCAAATGAATCAATGTGATACACCATATTAACAAATTGAAGGATAAAAACCATATGATAATCTCAATAGATGCAGAAAAAGCTTTTGACCAAATTCAACACCCACTTATGATAAAAACTCTCCAGAAAATGGGCATAGAGGGAACCTACCTCAACAAAATAAATGCCATATATGACAAACTCACAGCAAGCATCATACTCAATGGTGAAAAACTGAAAGCATTTCCACTAAGATCAGGAACAATACAAGGATGTCCACTCTTGCCACTCTTATTCAACATAGCTTTGGAGGTCCCAGCCACAGCAATTAGAGAAGAAAAAGAAATAAAAGGAATACAAATTGGAAAAGAAGAAGTAAAGCTGTCACTGTTTGCCAATGACATGACACTATACATAGAAAATCCTAAATATGTCACCAGAAAACTACTAGAACTAATCAATGAATTTGGTAAGGTTGCAGGATACAAAATTAATGCACAGAAATTTCTTGCATTCCTATACACTAACAATGAAAAATCAGAAAGGGAAATTAAGGAAACACTCCCATTTACCATTGCAGCAAAAAAGAATAAAATACCTAGTGATAAACCCACCTAATGAGGCAAAAAACCTGTACTCAGGAAACTATAAAATACTGCTGAAAGAAATCAAAGATGACATAAACAGATGGAGAAATATACCATTTTCTTGGATTGGAAGAATCAATATTGTGAAAATGACTATACTACCCAAAGCAATCTACAGATTCAGTGCAATCCCTCTTGAACTACCAATGGCATTCTTCACAGAATTAGAGCAAAAAATTTTACAATTCATATGTAAACACAAAAGACCCCAAATAGCCAAAGCAATCTTGAGAAAGAAAAACGGAGTTGGAGGAATCAGGTTCCCCAACTTCAAACTATACCACAAAGCTACAGTAATCAAGACAGTATGGTACTGGCATGAAAACAGAAATATAGATCAGTGGTACAGGATAGAGTGCCCAGAGATAAACCCATGCACATATGGGCACCTAATTTACAACAAAGGAGGCACGAACATGCAAAGGAGAAAAGACAGCCTCTTCAGTAAGTGGTGCTGGGAGAACTGGACAACTACACATAAAAGAAGAAATTAGAACACTCCCTAACACCATACACAAAAATAAACTCCAAATGGATTAAAGACTTAAACCTAAGCCCAGACAATATAAAACTCTTAGAGGAAAACATAGGAAAAACACATTTTGACATAAACCACAGCAAGATCTTTTTTGACCTACCTCCTAGAGTAACGGAAATAAAATAAACAAATGGGACTTAATTACATTTAAAAGCTTTTGTACATCAAAGGAAAGCATAAACAAGAAAAAAAGACAATCCTCAGAATGGGAGAAAAATATTTGCAAATGAAACGACAAAGGATTAATCTCCAAAATCTACAAACAGCTCATGGAGCTCAATATCAAAAAAAACCCCAAACAATCCAGTTAAAAAATGGGCAGAAGACCTAAATAGACATTTCACCAAGGAAGACATACAGATGGCCAGGAGGCACATTAAAAGATGCTCAACATCACTAATTATTAGAGAAATGAGAATCAAAACTACAATGAGGTATCACCTCACAGCAGTCAGAATGTCCATTATCAAAAAATCTAGAAACAATAAATGCTGGAAAGGGTGTGGTGAAAAGGGAACCCTCTTGCACTGTTGGTGGGAATGTAAATTGATACAACCACTATGAAAACAGTATGGAGGTTCCTTAAAAAACTAAAAATAGAATTACCATACGACCCAGCAATCCCACTACTGGGCATATACCCTGAGAAAACCATAATTCAAAAAGAGACATGCACCACAATGTTCACTGTAGCACTATTTACAATAGCCAGGACATGGAACCAACCTAAATATCCATCAACAAATGAATGGATAAAGAAGATGTGGCGCATATATACAATGGAATATTACTCAGCCATAAAAAGAAACAAAACTGAGTTATTTGTAGTGAGGTGGATGGACCTAGAGTCTGTCACACAGAATGGAGTAAGTCAGAAAGAGGAAAACAAATACCGTATGCTAATGCATATATATGGAATCTAAAAATTGGTACTGATGAACCTAGTTACAGGGCAGGCATAAAGAGGGAGACATAGAGAATGGACTTGATGACATGGGGTGAGAGGGTGAAGTTGGGGTGAAGTGAGTGTAGCATCGACATATATACACTACCGAATGTAAAACAGTCGGCTGGGGGGAAGCAGCCGCATAGCACAGGGAGATCGGCTCGGTGTTCTGAGACAACATAGAGGGGTGGGATAGGGAGGATGGGAGGGAGGCTCAAGAGGGAGGGGATATGGGGACATGTGTATGCATATGGCTGATTCACTTTGTTGTGCAACAGAAACTAATACAGTCTTGTGAAGCAATTACACTCCAATAAAGATCTATTAAAAAAAAAACCTAAAAATCGTTCCACAGATGCAATGGTCACTTATGAGTTAAATTTCTATGTGTTTAACAGCTACTCTTGTACTCAGATGAGGCTGTAAAGTGTGGGGGTGACTGTATATTTTTATCCAAACTAGCCCACCACTAAGAATGAAGGCAGTATTAATGATGCTGGGTTAGAGGCATAAACCAAGCTCACCCTGGGCAAACACAGATGTATGGTTACCTACCATCATGTCAGTGAAGATCCTCGCCTTTGGCTCTTTCCACAAATGGCTTCAACAATAAACAATTCTCTAGTTTTCCATGAATTTTACAATCCTATGGTTATGTTGCTGGAATCTATTCCAGTCAATATATTCACTCACTGTCTCCACGAGCTCATCTACCACTCACTTTTCATCCTCCTGCAACTGGGTCTTCTGCCACCCCCAGTCAACTGCAACTGTCCTAAGAGTGGTCTAGTTGCTGCTAAATCTAACGGCATTTCTCTGCAATTTTTCTGCAACATGTAATTATAGTGACTTCTCTGCCCATCTTGAAAACATCTTCTCCCTGCCATAGAGGATCATGAATATTGATGTAAGTGCCTCATCTCTCAGGTGTGTAAGAGTGAAAAAGGTTGAGAACTACTGGAAAATGATGTGAAAGTGTAACACTAACTTCTGTAACAAACAAACCCCCAAATTTCAGTGTTTTAACATGTTGAAAGCTTATTTTTGTTCACATAATAATCCGAGTGTTCCTGGTCAGCAGGCAACCTTCCCCTACATAATGATTCAGGGACCCTGTATCCATACATTCTGTGGGTTCCCCATCCTCTAAGGCCTCCAGGACCTCTATATTCAGTTGGTAGATGGGAAAAAGCAAACACACATGGAGGATGGCAGTTAGAAAGATTTTACGGGCCAGGCCTCGAGATGATAAATATTACTTCTACCCACATACATGCAGTCACATGGCCACACTGAACTGCCACCGAGACTGGGAAATGCCATATAGCTATGTGCCCAAAAGAAGAAACAGGTTTGGTGAATAGCATGACGGTGTCTGTCACAAAGAAGGCTTTTCATGAAATCCACAGTATTTTAAAACTCCATTTATATGGTAAATTCCTTAAAAGCAGGAGCAGGGATTGTGTTATTGCTAGAACCTACACCAAATCTTTGTGTTTCAACCATGCCTGACTTCCTTGTTATGACTGGTAGGTGACTCACCATAAATCTAACTGCTGAGGAACCTAAAGAAAAATAATTCATCCTAACGACAATATAACCAGAAAGAAAAAAAGAGGACTCAAGAGCAGGTCTCCCACACACAGAGGGAGGAGGTCCCACAATAGCATAACGTGCTCACTTGTTCCTTCATCTCTACTGTAGGGACATCTGCTGAGCCCAGAGAGGGCACAGACTACAAGAGAGGGGAAAAGTGGAGAGCACTGAGAAGGGCAGTATCCTTCCACTTCTGCCCACAATAATACAGTGTGGCTCTGCTGCCCTGAGGGATTCCAATGGCCCAGCTGGGCCTCCAAGGCTTCACTGGTGGTATCCCTCAGCCTTTCCTGACAGGGACCACAGAGGCACCTAGGGAACAATGGAAGAAGAGCCTAGAGCATCTTCTGGAGCATCAGCTGATCCCGAGCACACTCACAGCAAGCTCACAGGTGACACTGATGATACCAGGTGGAGCAGCTAAGGAGCGAGATGACAGACACAGAAAACCTTGTAATCAACTACAAGAATGGCCACGAATTCTTCCCCATGTTTTGGTAATCAACAAACAGTCTGATAATTATCTTTCTAAAATCACATGCTAAAGCGACAAGACTACTAAACTAAAATATTCAATAATCTGAACAAGATTAGCCTAGATGATTTTTAAATGCTTAATAGGGAAAAACTATCACTTTCAAATTCTCCACTTGATCAAGGGAAATAGAATTAAGTACAGGGAACATCTATAAACTTATGTCATTACCTTCCCCTGCAACCATGGCGTTTATCTTCAAAAAATAATAAATCATCATTAGATTTGCTCTTAATAGATCTGCTCAAAGACTGTGACACAATTACATGGAACAGAAAGCTATCAATTCATTTGCATGTGACTTTGATATATTTGCATAAGATTTCAAAGACCTATAACATATTCTTTATTGATTTTCAGGGTTTGTTTCAATACCACCCTTTGAAGCAGAGTACGTGCTGTTAAAAAGAATGCCAGATATGGACTACTTTTGGTGTTACCACTGGTGAACATGGGGAACAGCAAAAAATGTTTTCCACAGTTCTTATCCTAAATTCCTATATTAGAATATGTTTTCTTTTCCAGAAAAAAAAAAAGCTTAAAAGAAAACTTAACTCCCTATCTTTGACTCTACAAATCATTATTCTTGAGGGAATTAAAATCTGGTAGGGCAGACATAATATTAAGCAGTAATTACAAATGTATATTCATTTATCAAAACAGCAATACAATTTCACAAAGAATCAGGGAGATGAATACAGACCTTATGTTAATTAATAAACACAGCTACTTAAAAGCAAGCCCAATTCATAATTTGGATTTCCAAATAAAGAATCAACACTAAATTTTTGTTGACTAGCCAAGAAATAATGTAACAAATGAGAAGGCAAGCAATCATAAGAGACAGAACTGGAGAACTCTTTATTACACCAAACCCAGGTCTCCTGACTAATTCCAAGATTTTCTTTTTCTATTACAGAAAGAGAAGCAATACTGTTACTGTTTCCAAGTTCCCCTCTATGTTAAAGGAAAACCACACTTGCTACAACATATACTCATTTGGTTCTAGTTTTACCCCCCCCAAAAAAAGCATGTAGAAAATATGAACTATACAAAGATGATATGAACATCGTCTACACTGACAGCCCTCATTTTAAAACAATCATCTTTTCTTCATAAGCCATCTAGAGCCAAAATATTATGTTAAACAACACAAACTGCAATTTTTGTCAAATATTAGCAATTTCATATGGTTCAGGCTATATATAATATAGTTC
The DNA here is from genome assembly GCF_005190385.1 of Monodon monoceros. Classification (NCBI taxonomy): domain Eukaryota; kingdom Metazoa; phylum Chordata; class Mammalia; order Artiodactyla; family Monodontidae; genus Monodon; species Monodon monoceros. The sequence goes on along the minus strand of NW_021703774.1, from coordinate 86,650,275 downwards.
AAGATGGGTTATGAATTATGGCTACTGGTTATTACTGAGCAATCAGTAGTAAACGTTTTATGCATTTTATGTTTTCACCACTCACGTATTTGGTTCCTCAGAGAAGTTAAATGTATAACTTTGATCTCAAATTGATGCAAATACAATCTGTAGTGGAAAGAGAGGTTTCTCTGAGAGGGAAGTTTATAGCAATACAAGCCTACATCAAGAAACAAGAAAAATCTCAAATAAACAACCTAACCTTACACCTAAAGGAACTAGAGAAAGAAGAACAAACAAAACCCTAAGTTAGTAGAAGGAAAGAAATCATAAAGATCAGAGCAGAAATAAATGAAATAGAAACAGAGAAAACAATAGCAAAGGTCAATAACACTAAAAGCTGGTTCTTTGAGAAGATAAACAAAATTGATAAACCTTTAGCCAGACTCATCAAGAAAAATAGGGAGAGGACTCAAATCAATAAAATTAGAAATGAAAAAGGAGAAGTTGCAACAGACACTGCAGAAATGTAAAGCATCCTAAGAGACTACTACAAGCAACTCTATGCCAATAAAATGGACAATCTGGAAGAAATGGACAAATTCTTAGAAAGGTATATAACCTTCCAAGACTGGACCAGGAAGAAACAGAAAATATGAACAGACCAATCACAAGTAATGAAATTGAAACTGCGATTAAAAATCTTCCCAAAAAAAAGGTAGCTGTTGCTGCTAATTTTTAAATAAGCATATATATATATATATGTGTGTGTGTAACTGAATCACTTTGCTGTACACTTGAAACTAACACATCTTTAATTAACCATACTTCAATTAAAAAAAAACTAAAAAAAAAATCATCTATATTTTGAACCTAATGAGTTGAACCTGCAGAAGGGGTATTGGAAGGCCTCTGCCAGGGATTCGTGTTGGCCATAACATGTTTGTTTTGAAGGTGTAGCTTGGGTTGTAACGGTTTTTAAGAAGGTACCTGGGGACTTCCCTGGTAGCACAGTGGTTAAGAATCCACCTGCCAATGCAGGGGGCATGGGTTCGAGCCCTGGTCTGGGAAGATCCTACATGCCGCAGAGCAAGTAAGCCCATGAGCCACAACTACTGAGCCGGCGTGCCACAACTACTGAGGCCACACGCCTAGAGCCCGTGCTCCGCAACAAGAGAAGCCACCTCAATGAGAAGCCCGTTCACCACTACGAAGAGTAGCCCCTGCTCGCCGCAACTAAAGAAAGCCCATGTGCAGCAACGAAGACACAACGCAGCAAAAAATAAATTAATTTTTTTAAAAAAGAAAGAAAAAATAAGTCATAATAAAATAGAAGAATTATAACAAAATACTATAATAAAAATTATGCGAATGCGGGAAAAAAAGGAAAGGTTTCATTTTAGGATAGAGGAACAATATGTAAATATACAAAAAGAACTGCCTCTGTCCAATTAATTATGTTTAAACATATATTTCATCAATAACATTTTTCTAGCACACATTCACATGTCAGGCATTATGGTAAAGACCTTACATACAACATTATCTGTTTTAATCTTCTCAGAAACTGTACAAAGTAGATAAATTGGTTTTCTTGGTTAATTAGCTGATATCATTGCTGAAATCCTGCTTGCCTTCATATTTTAAACACCCTATATGCCTATATTCACTTAGATCAAATTTGTATTTCACTGATATAAATATATGCACTAAAGAGAAGCTATATACGAAGGTAAAGATTGCCTTGTTATTATTAAATTGCTAATGTGTTACTTTTATTCTTTTCTCACACACCCCCAAAAAAGCGTATCTCCTTTGACATGCAATAATAAATTAGCATCATCCCTATTGTTTTACTATTCTTATTAGAAATCCTAAATAATAATCCCTAAACTAGGGATTTTGTTGAATCTTTTAAAAGTTAGTAACATATTTTCCATCATAATGAATAGTGAAGGTTTAGGAACAGGAAGATATCAAGTGTAGAAGAGATTATATTTCAGTACTTTTTCAACTGCTGTTTCATTGCTGTAAAGCTTCTTGCGGGTATTTTGTGGGGTGTTTTTTGGGTTTTTTTTTTTGGCACATCTGGGCATTGTGGTATTTTTTTTTTCTGCAACAAAACTAAAATCTTTTTTCATGAATTATTCAAAATGAATGCAGAAGGAAAGGGGGGAAATTACTGACTGACTGTGCCTGATTCTCATCTCAGAAAAAGTGTTTACCAAACACTATGCTGCACTTCCTAAAGGCAGAATGAAGAACGCTTTCCAGATTCCTTTTAGATCAGCTGGTACTAGAGACAGAAAGAATGTCAAATAAGATTGTATGGATTACACGGGAAATTTTTCATGGAAAAGAAAAGGATATAACTATTACATTATATCATTGACAAGACTCAAAGTAGGAATAGGTTTTATGTATTTAACAAATGATGTGTAATAACACAGGAAGACAAAGGGTTATCCTGAATAAACTACAAGCACACTGGCCCTATAATGAAGAAGATATGCTTATAAAATTTTATGACTTTTTGTTTGTTTGGTTTTGGTTTTGTTTTTGGTTGGTTGGTTTTGGCTACACCGCACGGCATGTGGAACTTCCCCAACCAGGGATTGAACCCACGCCCCCTGCAGTGGAAGCATGGAGTGTTAACCACCGGATAACCAAGGAAGTCCAAAATTTTATGACTTAAATTTTGGTAATTCTTGTCAATGTAGTAACTCACTCTTAATATAACAACAATAAAATTTAAATTAAAGGGGGGAAATCCACCCAGTTATAAGAAAATCCCCTTGTTTCCATTTCTTTGCTACTAAGGGGATAAGACTAAAACATGACCTTTATTTTGAGATTGACATATGGTACCACTGACATATAAGTTCTTCCCAAGAACTATTCTATTCTCCTCTAATCTAGTCCTCAAAATTATTGCTTTTGAAATTTTAATATATTCCTTAAAACCAAAATCTAAGAAAAATTTAAATATAATACCATGCAAGGAAAAATAAAAACAGTGAAACCTCTCTATCAGAATATCCTGGAATTGTGAGCCATACATAATAATATTTGGGTCAACTCTCCATGGAAATAAAATCCCATGGGTAGGAATATGACATCCAACTCTCTAAATGTTCTTGAAATTATAGGATTCTTTCACGCAGGGCTGTATCAGAACACTGACATTTTTGACAAGGTCAGAATGGCTTAAATCCTTTCTAGATAATATTTTTTGAGCCAGATAAAAATCTTAGAACTCAAGTGCCCATGACTCTCTCAAGGATTCTTGAGTTTCCTGACAAAAGAACATGTTTTACCAATCAATCTATTTGTCTACAACAGTATATCCACTGTACTGAAACTCTATATAAAAATATATTGAATAATGCCGGATGGTTGTTTCAGAGCTTGGTACATAATAGTAGTCCTAAAATACTTGCAAGTTGTTTACCATTATTGGACTTAAGTTATTTGATTCTAACGAAAACATTTACTGAGCCCCTCCTTTAGTGAATGCAGCCAAGGCTTTTAAAAATGCCCTAGATTACAGAAAACTCAAGCCTGACTCTAAATCAAAAAAAGAACATTAGTTTTAGTCCAATAAAAACCCATCAGAAATGATCATCACCTTTGGTAGGTTATCAGAAAATTAAACACAAAACAAAATATGTATAAAACTGAAGAAAACATTTTTCTTTAAGAGACAACAACCAAATACACTGATTCAATCCTGGTTCAAAGAAACCAGCTATAAAAGATATTTTAGGGATAACTGTTGAAATCTGAGTATAGTCCAGATATAATAAGAGATATGGTCTAGTGGTATCAGGGAAGTATTATTCATATTATGTGCAATAAAGATTATTATGGCTACATAGGAAATAGCCTTATTTGGGGAGCTATAAAGCTTGAAGTATTTAGGAGACAAATGCATGATGGTTACCTCTAATTTTCTTTGAAATGGTTCAGGAAAAATAGGAAATTATGTTTATATAATAATACTAGAAAAAGCAAATATGGTCAAATGTTAACAACTTTTGAAAAGTGGATATATGAGTGTGGTCACTGTAGTGGTCTTTCTATTGATACATTTCTGTACGTATGATTATCTCCATAATATATATTTTTTTAATTCATGGGCTTATTCTGTTTTTTTCCAAATTCCACCAGGCACAAAGGTTTAAGGCCAATTCAAAAGCTCACTTTTTTCATTTATTGGGTTTTTTCCTTGACTTCAGGACAGCTGAGAGATAAATGCAATCCTCAAACTAGCCGGTATGATGATAGTGTCCCTTCCTCAAAAGAGCTTCTAGTCTCTTTCAATTTTCAATGTTTTAATCTTTAACTGCTCTGTTTTATATGTGTTGTCATGGTAAGGTGTCTCAAATTATTCTTAAACGTGAGCAGGTTATAAACAAAAAGGAAGGAATTGAGGATATTATGCTTATTTCATTTAAAGAAGAAAAGACAGAGGAGCATGAAAACAATCTTAACGTATTTGAAGGATTTTTCTACAGATTCACGTATTTGAAGGATTTTCCTACAGAATATTTATAAATTAATTCTATGCTGCTCCAGGATCAATGACTAGAAAATTTAGGTAGACTATGATTTATCATTAGTGATGATTTTCTGAATAGTTCATTATCTATAACTGGAATTGTTGCTTCTTAGGGAATTTCTGTGCCTTCACTTGGAACTTTCCAAATACTGTACAAGGGAGTAAAACTATGGGCCCAAAACAGTATAGGAAAAAGGATATATGTGTTTGATTGCTTACTTATCTACCTAAATATCTATTTTCTTATGAAAATCTTAGGGGCAGTCTACTGACCAAAATCCAAGTTACAACAAACATGAAAAACCCTTAGTGATCTTTTGGAAAACAAATGCTAATTAATATCATCTCCCTTTTATCATAGTTTGTAGTAGTTTCACTATAATGCTCTGAAATTTTCAACTACTAGTTCCCTAAGAAATTGTAAGTCATCATCTGGCAGTAATAAATAAACATTCTTCTGCTGTTTCCTTCCCAAAACTGAATAGGCTATTAGAAAAACATCAGCAGGGATTTAGCAAAGGAATGTTAAACTTCATAGACAGAGTTAATTCTAATCTGAATCTGGCCTTCTATGCAACTTTTCTTTTTATTACTTTACCCAATCCAATGCCAATGCTATCAATCTTCATCAAAACTTGACCTAGACAAACCAATAAAAATGGCGCACTATATCCTCCCATACCATAATACCACCATTCTAAGGTGATCATTGTCTAAGATGAATTATGAGTAGGCAGCTACTTTAAAAAGACAACTTCAAGAGTAGAAATTACCTACAAGGTACCTGCCCACTCAGAAGCAGCAAGCATGATCCTATACCCTTTACATAGAAATGTAAGAAGAAAGTAGCAAGATAAAGCCTTCCTAGGGTCACGAAGCACATTTAGTATGAAACTGTGTGCACACATGCACACAGTTCCAGGGGGAATACTCCAGAAGATTTAAACGCCATTCATTCATTCTAACCTGATGATTTCTGACTGCTCTACGCACTGGCTTGTCCCGACACTATGAGTCCTCAAACACTATGTTGATTCAGCAGGACTTTTCACACACAGAGGGCACAAGAACGGGCACTGAGGCAAACCAGAGAAAGGCCCCTAATCCATTAATAGTTCTCCAATGCAGTCCTCCAAAGACACAGGTGCTTTAGGTGGAAAACAAGTGACTCAGATACTAAACTATCCAGAGGAAGCTTGTGTGGCCGGACTCCACACAGCTGCAGTGACTGCCAGGCACTGTTCCCTATTGTTTTCTGGGGCCCGTCATGCTCCTGAGGCGCACTTCCTCCGCTAACCCTGTGCAGACGAGAGCATTCATCCTGCTCCACCCACACGCTCCGCTCCCTGGGCAGGGAAAGCAAATGCCAGCACTCCTTTCTTCCTACAGATGTGCATAAGCCATTAAAAAAAACAGCGAGAAGTAAAGATGGAAAGTGACATCCCCCTTTTCTAGAGGATCCTGTTGAGAAGAAATACACAGGCTCAATAGTTGAGGACTAAAGGCCAAGGGTTTTGCATCACTGCTGCTTGTACAGACAAGTAAATTGGCTATTATGATATCACGCACTGGGGTTAACCAATTCTCCTTGTGGAATTCTCAACTGTCATACTCACAATAACAATTTGTTTGAAAGCAAATTAGACTCAATGAGCTCCATATGTAACTTGGAAAAACTGTACCCGACCTTTAAGCCAATGTGACAGGGTTAAGGATCCCAGAACACAGCTGAGATGGGATATGGCTCAACAGCTAAGCTAGGAATAAGAATGTGAATGCTAATCAGCGTGTATTTGCCACAGCCTTGGAAATGCAGACGCTTCCTAGAAAGCTCGCTATTACGAAAAAAAAAAAATGTTCAATTTCTAAAAGAAATCATGAAACCCAAAAAAAAGGTTTTTAAGTGTTCTACCAGAGACTAAGCCTCCCCTAGATAATCAGCAAGTGCAAAAAAACATCAAAAGTGAAATACAGGGAAAATTTAGAATGGTCAAGTATAGTAAAAAAAAAAAAAAAAAGACCTTTGAAAAATAAGACAGACAAAATACCTACTGGGTTGCAAAATATATCTACAGAAAGTTAGTTAGAAATGCCATTACAATTCTTTTGCATTAAACCCACACATATACAGTAAGTTACACCTGCACCTGCTCCATTATTTCCCCCTTGCAGTGAACTCTACTTCCCCTCCAGTCATCCAGGAGCAGCTCAGGAGTCAATGTTCTCTCTTCCCTATCCTTACCCGTTCATGGGTCACATCACTTCCTAAACACCACAAAGCTCTCAAACTCTGGCCCATCTTGCTGTCGCTCTAGTAAAGGTCTGCATACTTTTCAACCACACTGCTTGGGTCTCACATCTGCTCTTCCAACCGCTGCCATTACAACCATCCAGTACAGCCTCCCCCGTCAACTGATGGAATACTTGGCTCAAGGGCACAGTGGGTCATCTCTTGTCCCTCTGCTAAAACCACTCACTCGCCCTTCATCAGAATCAATGCACACCCTTCAAGACTCAAGAGCCCTCCCACCATGGCCCCAATCTCTGTGGGACCTCGAGATGCAGCTCACCCCAGTTGCATCTTAACTCACGCTAGGATGACTCTCTGCAGAATCCCAAACATTCCAGATGGATTCCCCCTTCTATATCTTCCTACTTAACGGCCCCTCAATCTAGAAGATGCTTCCCCACTTCTGCTTGGAAGCAGTGCAGTAAAATCATTAAGACTGTGGCCTCTGAAGTTAGACATTGACTCAGATCCATGCTCCATCACCTACAAGCTATGATTTTTTTCTTATATTTCTGAGCCTGTTTCTTTGGCCATAAAATGGAGATAAATACCAACATCATAGGGTTCCTGTGAGGATAGAGTACAATGGTAATAAAAGGACATGGCACTGGTAAGTGCCTAATAAATAAGAGTCAGCAGCAGTGCCCCCTATTTTTTTTGCCTAGATGAAGCATGAGGATAAACTCTAAGGCACCTTCCTTAACCACACTGAGGATGAGCTGATCCCTTTCCGTGACTTCCTCCACACCATCTTTTGTCAATTACTGCATTTAGCATGTCATATTGTAATAATTTAATTACTTATGTAATCTGCAGTGTGGGGGCATTCCTTAAAAAGGATTAAAAGGGCTTCCCTGGTGGTGCAGTGGTTGAGAGTCCGCCTGCCGATGCAGGGGACACGGGTTCGTGCCCCGGTCCGGGAAGATCCCACATGTCACGGAGCGGCTGGGCCCGTGAGCCATGGCCGCTGAGCCTGCGCATCCGGAGCCTGTGCTCCACAACGGGAGAGGCCACAACAGTGAGAGGCCCGCGTACCGCCAAAAAAAAAAAAAAAGGATTAAAAGCATGCCAAATACATGCTGGTTCGTACACACAGTCTTATTCCTTTACCTTGTTACTTTGGTTTAAAAGCCTCTTCAAAAAAGCTTAAATTATGAGGATGATTATAATTTTTGTGACTTTCTGTTTGAATTAAAAAAGAAAAAAAAAGCTTAAATTACATATAAACAACATTAACTAAAGGTATAATGAGGCTCAGGTATGTCATCATGTGATAGAAATTGCAATGTCTAGCTATACAGTACTTAAGACAATATGTGCAAATTAAAAATCATGAATTATGTTTATGAATACAGTTATAAGCATAAGGTTCATTAAATAAGTTACTACAGACAACATGTTTGTAGATACATATACTTTATCTTGGTATATCTATTAACCCATATCTGTGTGCATATTTACATGTATATTAGGAATCTAATAGAGAGAACTTAAAAAAAAAAAAAACCTACCCCGAAGATTCAGTCTTAGTTTCAGGAGGAACCCTGGAGACAGCAAAGACAAGGTGAGTTTCAATTCTCAAACTAGATTTCCATTTCTGGAAATAACATTCTTATAACAATACAAAGAGAGGATGCAAAATCAAAGCAATATTTTTTTATCATGCTTTTATCTCTTTATAACGTCTTTATCCCTCCAAATCATATGTACAGTTAAGTCTTCATAACTCTCAAAATTTTAAAGGAATGTCAATATTATTGAAAATAAAGTAGACCTTAGCAAAAAAAAAAAAAAAAAAATCCTAAGCTTAGGTGTTTTCAGAGAGGATTACACAACTAAGAACTATCAAAGCAAAACATTACTTTATGAAATACTATGTGTACATATTCATTTACCAATAAGTGGCATTTTAGAATTAGGAGGGATTTTAGATTTGACAAAACGTCAAGTTAAAGGACCATCCCAAAGGGTTCTGCTGGAAGAGGTGGGACCAGAATCTAGTTAAAATGTGCTTTACAAGTTATGTAAAACTCAGTGTGAATAAATAGGCAGTAGTACTGGTATCCTTCTCCCAGTGGGTCTCCAGTACTTCAAAGAGGTTCTTCGTTCCACCCTAACGTGGCTTTTGTAACCAAGCAGGACTCTATGGGGCCTTCCCAGGACAGACCCTTCCCCCATATCCTCTGCTTTAGCCCCTCTCGGAAGTACTTAGATAATATAATAGTAACTGATGCACATTTCCTGAGTAACTTTACAGATGCAAAAACCCCACCAAATGGAAGACATTAACTACCTGATGACCATGAGCATGTAGCCCCCAAGCCTACCGGGGCCTAATGAGTGATAATGTCAACCCCTCTCACATGGCCCTGTTACCTTACCATCAACCAGTCAGAGAATTGTGCACAAACCCTGGGACTCCCCTCCCTCACCTTGCCTTTAAAAATGCTTTCCTGAAACCCACCAAGGAGTTCCCGGTGTTTTGAGGACTAGCTGCCTGGACTCCTCCCTTGGTGCCCTGCGATAAACACTGCACTTTCCTTCACCACAACCAGGTGTCAGTAGATTGGGTTTATTGCAGGCAGGTGAGCAGACCGAAGTTTCGTTCGGTAACAACTTCCTCCAGTGGTTCATCATTTTACTGTTTATTTCCTTAATGGCACTTATCACTGGGTGTAATTATCTTATTTATTTATGTTTTACTTGTTTTGTTTCCTGAACTCAAACAGCATCTTGAGGGAAGGGGACTACCTGTCCACAGTGGTTAAGCAGCACTGCCCATGAAACCATACTCCTTCAGATGGGACTCGAACCCTCAGTCTCTGACTTAGGACAGGACTCAAACCCAGGTGCGCCTCATTTGGGACTCAACCCCACAATCTTCCAACTGAAACTGAAACCACACAACTCAGATGGGACTTGTACCCATATGCCAGGACTGGAACCCAGCCAGAACCCAGACCGTGGGACTTGAACCCACGGTCTTTTAATTGAGATCACACACCTGGTCTCAGGATTTAATGAAGTTCAGGTTCTTTACATCTCAAAGAATTCAGTGACAGACAAAGTGATAGGTAAGAAGTGGAATTTATTTAGAGAGATACACATTCCATAGACAGAATGTGGTCCGTCTCAAAAGGCGAGAACGGCCTTGGGAGAAACACACTCCACAGACAGAGTGTGGGCCATCTCAGAAGGTGAGAGGCCCCAAAATATGGTGTGGTTAGTTTTTATGGGCTGGGTAATTTCATAAGCTAATGAGTGGAAGGATTATTCCAACTATTTGGGGAAGGGGCGGAGATTTCCAGGAATTGGGTCGCCGCCCACTTTTTTGCCTTTTGGTTGGCTTCAGATATGTCATGGCACTGGTGGGTGTGTCATTTAGATGCTAATGTATTACAATGAGCATATAAGGAGGCTCAAGGTCCACTGGAAATCGAATCTTCTGCCATCTTGGACCTAGGTGGTTCCAACCAGTTTTTGTCATGTCCTATGACTATGTCATTCTTTTAAAGGTTGTGCCCTGCCCCCTTCCCTCCTGTTTCAAAACCACACAGCTTGTCTCAGGACTTAATGAAGCTCAGGTTCTTTGTGCCTCGGCACAGGAGGAATCAGGCGAGAGACAAAGTGATAGGCAAGAAGTAGATTTATTAATACCCTTTGTAAAGAGGTTGCAGGAAAACGGGGCATGAGAAGATGATCATGTCCCAGGTCTCAGGTGAACCCCTGGGACAGGCACCAAGTGAGGGTCCTTGGCTTCGCACAGGAAAGAAATCATGAGTGAGCCATAGTAAAGTGAAAGCAGAGATACACATTCCATAGGCAGAATGCGGTCTGTCTCAGGAGGCGAGGGCCCTGAGGTGTGGCGATTTTTATGGGCTGGGTAATTTCACAGGCTAATGAGTGGGAGGATTATTCCAACTATTTTGGGGAAGGGGCGGGGATTTCAAGGAATTGGGCTACCACCCAGTTTTTGGCCTTTTATGGGCAGCCTTGGAAATATCTTGGCACCTGCGGGTGTGTCACGTAGCTAATGTATTACAATGAGTGTATAATGAGGCTCCATCCTCCGCCATCTTGGGCTGAGTAGGTTCTAACCAGTTTTTGTTGTGTCCTCAGTGACTGTGGCATTCTTTTAGTGGTTGTGCCCTGCCCCCTTCCCTCCTGTCTTAGGCACATGACCAGCAGAGGAAGCATGCAACCATTTGCAGAATGAAGGAAATGATGGGTGAATTGCTCAGGAGAAGTTGCCACTGACTGAGCCTCTGCCAGACACTGTGGCAACTGCTTTACCACAGAATGTGATTCACACTCTTCACTACAATCCTGTGAGGTAGGGATCATCATTGGGGCCATCGTACAGATCAAAACATGGAGGCTTCGAGAAGCTGAGCAACCTCCCTCCCACGTAGGGAGCTATGGGCGGGGAAGGTGAAACCCAGGTTTACTTGACCTCAAAGTCTCAGGAGCGGAGGAAGAGAGCCTGTTTAATGTGCCAAGGCCACACATCTGTAGGACAGGGAAGGAGGAAGAAGGTCCAGCTAGAACGAAGGGAATGGGCAGGAACAAGTCAGCACAGTCAGCCCAGGAGGGTTCAGTACATCCAAGAACCAACTAAAGCACAAGCTCTGGATAAAGTGGTGTGTGTGTATGTGATCTTTAAGTCACTGGAGATGAGGGGGTGAGGGATATGGAGAGGAAGAGGCAGACAGGCAAAGAAAACAGTATTAATAAATATTAATCTGGAGAATGACGACAACTTAGATAATTTGGTGGGACTGAAACAAGGAGGGTAATGGAGCTAGGAAAGCAAGACAAGGAGCCTGATCATGAATAACCTTGTGTGGCTTGAAAAAGGGTTTGGATTTTATTCTGTTAGAAGCAACAGAGATCCACTATCAAGTTTTAAACATCTGAGCAACATGATCAGCTTTGCGTTTTTGCAATATTACTCCGAAAATGAGTTTGGAGTGATTCAAACCTGAAGCCAGATTTGGGAGACTATTTCAATAACCCTTGTGATGGGGGACTTAACTGTTTACTTTCCGGTAGAGTGAACAAAGGAATAGCTTTACCCAAACAGAAATGGGTTTGAAGAGGAAAAAAAAAAAGTAGTCCAGTTTTATACACAGTAAGTTTGATGTGATCATGTGATACCTAAATTGCTACTCACATACACATTTGAGAAATCCTAGATTAATTAAAAGTTTAACTGTTTTCCTCACTTCAGGACTTTTCAGTGCCTTCACCATGCTATAAACCATATGTAGAGGGAGGATGTAACATGCAGTGTTTACCAAACTTATTTGAACAAGAATATTTTCCCCGGACTATTAACATTTCTCAGGACAATGGGGTTGCTTGGGAAATGCTGTTCTAGAAGTTTTCAACTGTATTAAAGTTAGAGAACAGTGACGTTTTTTTTGAACTGTTTCAAAAGCAGCTAGAAAGAAGACCAAAAAATGAGCCTGAATAATCACTAAGGTGTAAAGAATGAGCCTGGGATGGCTCAGCTTCTTAACGTGGTAAGAATGGGGAAATCTGCCTAGTATTAAGGACCCATGTGAAATATACTGTCAAAGAGAGTGAAATAGATGTAGAGATTGCTTAAAAAGTCAGCTCTGTCCAAAAGCAAAGGAGAAGAATACTGCTAATGACACAGAAATTGTCTTAACAGCCAACTAGACATACACATTAGGGAAGGCTAGAAGCTGTTTCCTCGGTCTCAGCTTAAATAGACACAAATGAGGCCCTGGAACAAGCTTTCTTTGTTCAGGAAGGAATCCCTGGAGAGCTCTCCCTTAGTTATGTAAATATAGGCAAGCCACCTACTGCTCAGGAGGGGAAAGTAAAGGAGGCCTTTGTGGGTGGACAGAGGTTGACTCTTCACAGTACCGCTGCTAGGCTGTCTGCTGGAGGCTGAAAGGTGGCTGATTTGCAGGGCAAGTCCAGGGCCGCCTTGGAGGAAAGACCAGAGATCCCGAATGCTGCTCTGAGAATGAAAGTTGGTACCCCTGTGGGGGCTAAGGAGGCCCTGACCCTAGATCACTGGCAGGAAAGGATATCAGGAGCTCCTAGACAGAATTCACTGCACAGCTAGAGAAATCTGGCCTGGCCAGGCTCAATGCTGAGGCTAAAATGCTGTGGGGAAGGCGGGAAGCAGGCTTGGGCAGTGTGGGGCTAAACGGAGCACACCAGCATCAGAGCTGTCAAAGGCACCAAGCAGGGCCCGTCTTCACTAGCACCAGGCTAGTGGGCCATCGACTGGAGGTCGAGCTTCTCATGGTGCTTCGAAGCAAGACTGATTAGGGCTCAAATGACCACAAAATCCCCAGGGACTCCTGAATAATTTAGGATGGGAAATACTTTCAGAGAGAAATGTCAAACTTCTAATAAGAGTAGGAGATCAAAAAAATAATTATAAAAAGAGAGATTATATTTAAATACCAAATGATTCATGCTGGGTACACAGGGATATGAGAAAAAATGTTTCTAATTGTTGATCAACGTGCATACAGTAGCCAATAAGGATCTTTCAAACCATGCCACGGTGAGGTCCCTGAGGCCACCCATGCCCAAGAAAAGCTCAGGAGCCTTTGGTTGGGAGGGTTTTCTTGTAACCAGGAAAGCCAGGTAGATTGCCAAGAGATATACAGGTAGTAGGAAATCATTGCAGGTTTTCAAGTATCTAGTTTCACTGTGTCGGGATGCAATGAAATGCACTTTGGAGGGTGCACTTCCCAACACACACATAGGACTGGAAGCGGTCAATGAGGATATGGAGATTACCCAGTCATCCAGGTATAAGTGCTGAGGAGCTGGCCTGGGGTATTAGTACACACTGGGCAGGAAGAGGTCCTTATACCCTTCTTTCTACATATACCCTGAGGTGTAAAATTCAGGCTGGGAAGGGTGAAAAAGTGGAAACACACAAACTTATAGGACACATCCTGAGCAAATACTCTCATAAGACATGATAAGGCATGAAGAAGAAATGAAGCCCTATTCATTTCCAGGTGAAGGATTTAGCAGCCTCTTTAAGTCTTTTTACCCTGAAGTTTTAAGGTAATCTTCAAATCATTCTGTAGGGTCCAAATATATATACTCAGCTGGGGGCCTCAGGAAGAAGTCAGTTCTCATCTGCAGAGGCATGCATGCCCATTTTCTTGACCCTGTAGGGCACAGACAAACATGGGAAGGATGCCTGATGACTCAGAGCCTCTTCCAAATCTGAAGAGTATCTATGATACTCCTTGGGTCAAAGGTAAGGAAGAGAAAGCATTTACCACGAAGCTCGATGGTCCTTCTATGTAATTATTTACATGCCGCAAAACAGAGATGTTCTATGACTCTGCGTATCCCCTCTTCTGTATATGACAGAAGATGAAGACACTGCAGAATGCTCTCCAAGTTGTGTGGCACACTGGTAACAGAAGAAAGGTTAACCTATCTACACAACTGAAATCATGTGATGGACAAAACCAGGTGAATCACTTAGATTTCTCTCACTGCTGGTTGGAAAAACTAAGGAAAACTGGCCTGAGGAAGAAGAAAAGGAAGACTGTCTTGGCTCATGTCACAGAAAAATCCACAGATACATGTATTTGGCTTTGGACACAGCATGAGTCCAGCCTCACATGATACCACTAGGATCCTCCTCAGCTCTGCTCTCACTGAACTGGGTCTGTTTTGAAACTACATGTGGTTCCCAGATGGCCGTAGCCCCTCCAAACCTCGTATCCACACAGTTCCATGGCAGGTGGAGAGCAAAAACAAAACTGCCCCTGCCAATGTCTTAAACCATCATACAGGTCCTAACTGAGTGACCTGCCCCATCCCCGAACTCATCACTATGGCCAAGGGGATGGGATATTATAATTGATTAAACCACCCAAACTGGGCTTCCCTGGTGGCACAGTGGTTGAGAGTCCGCCTGCCGATGCAGGGGACACAGGTTCGTGCCCCGGTCCGGGAGGATCCCACATGCCGCGAAGTGGCTGGGCCCGTGAGCCATGGCCACTGAGCCTGCGTGTCCGGAGCCTGTGCTCCGCAGTGGAAGAGGCCACAACAGTGAGAGGCCCGCGTACTGCAAAAAAGAAAAAGAAAAAAAAAAAACACCCAAACTACATGATTGGCAAAGGGAAAAGGGAAAAGGGTGCTTTCTCAAAGGAGATCCAATGTCACAGAAGGAGGGAGAAAGACAGCTATGCAGGATAAAATAGATTAACGCTGTAGCAAAGTAGAAAAAACAAAGTTTATTTCCCAAGCTTGCTTCTCCAATATCATTAGTTCTTGCATTCAATTCAAAATTCAACTCCTATGTTTACCACTGAACCTGAAGCCCATTAACACCAGTAATTATAGTTGTAATAATAGTAGCAATAAGAGCGAGAACAGCTAATATTTACCGAGTACTACACACTTTGGACCTGGATACTCTTTTTGAGCACTTTACATACATCATTTCATTTCTCACCTAACCTCAATTTATAGATGAGGAAACTGAAGCTCAAAGAGATTAAGTAGCTTGCGCAAGATCACATGCCACAAGGAGTGCAAACTGCAATCCAACTCAGAAACCATGTTCTTAGCCAAAACACGACACCACCTCTTCTCAATTAATGTTCTTACCTGAATCCTTGAGCCACACCTAAGCCAATGCTCTGAATTCCTTTAGACAGTGCTTGTCCTGAACCTGAACACGTAGAAACTACCCTACCGCTACTAATACCAGCTGGAGCTACCTTCAGCCAGTTGTGATTCTCTTTGATTCAAGAAAACATATCACCTTACACTTGTCAGGTGCTTTACAACACTTGAAACAACAGACGTGACATCTGTGGGTAGCGGGAAGTAGGCCCTTATATCCACCTAGAGCTGCCAGGGGAAGGAACTGACTTCATCACTCATCTGCACAGCAGCAGCAGCCTGGTTTCTGTTACTCACTAGAAATGTTCTCATTAAAGAAAAATCCCATGTGTTTCTGCACTGTAAGTGTGCCAACAGACAGCTCAGCAGGAAATGTTTCCAAACAACACAAGTGTTAATCAGAAAATGACAATCTGAACAGAGGAACGGAAAATCCTTTATATGCAGAATGAAAGTGAGCAAATTTACAGATCTTGTTGCAACGTAAAAAGTAATTAATAATTTCTAACATTCCTGGGGGGAAAGGATTTTTTTTTAATTACATTTCTCAAGCAGAGAGGTCAACTAATAAGATTTTACTTTTTGTTCTTGTTGTTACTAGAAAGCCAGAAAAGGATCCATCTTTTTGAAAAGTAAGAAAGTAATGATTTTTCAGAAACTAATGATTTTTCAGAATCACACAAAAACATAAACCCAAAGGCAGAGAGAGGCGGTAAAGGCTCTTAAAAGGGCACCTAAGCTCCTCCCACCTCAGAGCAGGGAGAAGACTCAGCAGGCTGAGGCCAGGACTCCACCTCTAGCGGGAACCTTATTCAGCATAGTTGACCCTTCAACAACAGAGGGCGGGAAGGTGTTGGGGGCACAGATCCTCCCCACAGTCAAAAATCCATGTATAATTTAGTCGGCCCTCCATATATAAGGTTCCTCAGTATCCACAGTTCTGCATCTGCAGATTCAACCAACCACGGATCGTGTAGTATTTATTGAAAAAATATCTGCTATAAGTGGACCCACACAGCTCAAACCCCCATTGTTCAAGGGCCAACTGTATTTAACAATCCTGAGAGTCAGACTTAACCTCAAGGCCTCTCTCTGCTGACTCCTGAATGAGTTCAAGTTACTAAACTCATTCTCCATCCTTGCGTGATCTTTAACCAAAGTACACAAAGTGTTCAGAACTCTTCTAATTTTTGTTGCCATATGAGTTTGAATTAAAATCAATACCCTATTTTCAGTGGGTAAAGAGCTCAATACTAGAAATTAAAGTGAACACTGAAAGGCAAAATTATCATAAGCCCTTCTAGAGCACCCAAAATGTGTGCTCTTCATTATCTCATTAGTGAAAAGGAAAATTATCATTCATTCATGTTAACGCACGCAGTATCCTAAATATAACTCATGCAGTATCCTAAATCTTTCCTCTCTTTCTAAAGATAAAGTATAATTAGATTCCAAGTGACAGATCACTTGTGCTTTTTAATTTCATATGTTCCTTTGGTGTTTCTCCTGGGAGTTCATCCTTTTCCCTGAGCAAGCATCCACACAGGAGTGAGGTCCAAAACATAGGCAGCGGACAAGAAAAGCAGAGGGCTGGGAAGTCAGAAGCCCTGAGCGCCAGATCCTGCTCCGTCCCCAAGCAAGGAGAACTTGAAGTCACCATTTAACCTCCCCACCTCCCAGTTTCCTCATCTGAAAACTGGGAACACTTGCTTCCTTCCTTCACAAGACTATTATGAGAATCAAATGAGGTCAGTGATCTGAAACACTCTCCAAGCTTCAAAATGCTAAAAAAAAATTAGATACTGTTATTGCAATTAATATATTCCTAGGTGAAATGGTGCCAAGTATACATGGATCCTAGATTTACTATTTGTATGAATTAAGGCAGACAGGGAGCAGACAGATATTTTTCATTTTAAATTAATTGAAAAGATTTAATTATGCCTCAAGGAACAGAGAGAAACAAACTAACCTGTCTACATCCTGCTAAAATTGATATTCACAATCCCAGAAATTACTTAGTCTCTAAATTAGCAACCTATTCATTTTTTTTTAACTTAAAAATGTTAAACTGGGGCTCCCCTGGTGGCGCAGTGGTTGAGAGTCCGCCTGCCGATGCAGGGGACACGGGTTCGTGCCCCGGTCCGGGAAGATCCCACATGCCGCGGAGCGGCTAGGCCCGTGAGCCATGGCCACTGAGCTCACGCGTCCGGAGCCTGTGCTCTGCAACAGGAGAGGCCACAACAGTGAGAGGCCCGCATACCGCAAAAAAAAAATATTAAACTGCATGAATTGTCCAAGATCCATCACTTACAATCTAGGATTTGTAAATGGGGACAATACTAGAACCTACATGGTGGGACTGATACGAGAATTGAGTCAATACTTGCAAAGCACTTAGGCCCATGCTGGTCCAGTGTACTGGCTATGGGAATGTTTGCTCTGTTGTGCAGCAGTGGAGAACCAGTCAAATCTGGGGTCAATCCACTGCTCCAATCTCTACTAGATATGTGGATTTCAGACACAGGTTTGCTTATCTGTACAAGGAGGAAAATAATACTGGTACGTACACCTCGTAGGGTTGTTATAAGGATTAAAAAATATATTTGAAGATTGAAAAGATATCTGCTACATCAAAAGGGTTCAGTAAGTGGTGGCATTGGTGGTTTGGCTTAGAGATTATGTTTAGTAGCGATAATACTGGTAAATTATGAAACAGCCCCTTAACTTCTTTAATTTTCAGTTGTTCATTTAGGTCAAATACAGTTCGGAAGAGATAGCTGCACCAATCTTGGCAGTAGCAAAAATGTATGCAATTTTAAAGTGATAAATATAGGATTAAGTTCTATCCGCAACCCCAGGTTTAATTCTGTTTCAGACTTACCACTGCCAAAATATTTTAAGAAGCCAGAACTATGATTACCCATGAGAAGCATACGGTTAATTCCTTTATATTCAACTTTCTATAACCTCAACTCTCCTACAAAGCTTCCACTGTAGGAAGCTAGCATGCAATATTATTCCACTAAAACAAAGCCATGCATTTCTAAACAATTTTTATGACTTCACAGTCTTTGTCAACACCATTTTGTGCAAATTCGAACAAAAAAAAATGAAGAACTTTTTGAAAAGCTTTAAAAAGTAAGGACTTTTCTTTCATTTTTTCACTTCCCCAAAAGAGACGGAGGAAATAAAGGAAAATCAAAGAAGATTTTTTTTAAAAACTAGGAGGAATGGTCAAAGAACAGCAAAAGATATCTTTACAAGCTATTAAGGCATTTTTTCTGGGCCAACAGCTTAGAGGACTGTCCACTTCACCTGGGATTCTCTCTGATTGCTCTTTGTCTTCACGGCTTCACTTCATGGCCATAGACAAATGTGCCACCACTTCTTTACAAGGAGGCTTGGCTTTCAGTTCCTTGTAACTATCACCATATGTTATCCTCCATCACTTTTTTGGACCTCAAGACAACTAAATCACAGCTGGCCAGAGAAAGAGGAATCCTAAAAACCATATCCTTATACCCATTTCCTTTTGTACAGACTTCTAAGCGGGCAGGTGGTCTGATGATGGAGAAGACTGCTGAAGTCCAGATCACAAAGTGACCAAGAGCGAACCCACGCCTTCTTTCTCCCTGGGCAGGTTGGCTTCCCCATACTTGCTGCATGTCAGCATCAAATTTTTTACATTTCTGTTTCAAGTTTGTGCTATTTATTCCCATTGCCAAGCAAACTAATCCATTGCTTGCTTTTTATAATAAAAATATTACACTTAGAGGGGTGGGATAGGGTGGGTGGGAGAGAGGCTCAAGAGGGAGGGGATATGGGGATATACGTATGCATATGGCTGATTTACTTTGTTATATAACAGAAGCTAACACAGCATTGTGAAGCAATTATACTCCAATAAACATGTATAATAAAAACTATTACATCTTAAATATCAAATGAAGTGTCACTCTCAAACAGCCTTTTGATGAGATACTAGCACCTGAATTATCAGAGTAAGAGCAAACTTCTCAAGATCTTTTAGGTTTTTCCCTGCTTATTTTCATAATGCAATTATGACATCAGGGGTTACCTAACTGCCTGACTCTTTTATGGCTTCTCAGACACAAGAAGTTTAACTTTATGCCCAATCACTTCAAAATAAATGAATGTAACTTTTAAAAGCTTGATTTCTAACCTTTTACTTTTGATTCTTTTGAAAGGAAGTCACCTATTATACACAAGTGCTTGGTGTACATATAAGTAATAAGAGCAAACATTAAAACCAATTTACATGTGACAAATATCATTGAAATCTAACAATCTAACATATATCTGCTGAAATCCAAGCAATAGGAGTTACTCAACAATCTCAAACATTTCAGCGATTTCCTGTGTTCTGCAAGTCACCTACCCAAATGCCAAAACAGGCAACAGAACATTCTCAACTTCCAAAAATTAGAGGACTTTCAGGTTTGGAGAAGACTGGAGGGAAAGAATACTGGTCCTCAGTCACGACAGCCCAACGAACTATCTAAAAGATGGGAAATAGTAGTCCTGCCCTCCGAGATAACCAACAGGAAAAGTTACCTCTGGATAAAAAAATTCCCCTTATACTGCTTTAATTAAAAAAAATAGTAATTCTAATCTCATTTGGACAGTTGTTGCTATTATTTTTTTGGCTAAGCCACCTACATGTAAAATTTAACTACATAATGCAGATACCACTTCAGTCACATGTCCTACTTCAAGATAAGAAACAACAGTTATTTGATAAAATGTTCTTGAGTTTAAAAATACATAAAAAATAAAATGTAATTACCTTTCCAAAGTCACGGACATCAAACAGGTCAAACGCCTCAAAGAGTTCACTCTTTCTCATTCCAAACGTCTCGCAACAGGCCGTGAGGAATGTCCTTATGTTCTTCAAACAGAGAAACTGAGGAATGGGAAACAGCTATTAGTATATAGTGAATCATTCTGAATGCTACCTATCCTCTGTCACGCCCAGAATGCTGGGGAAATGCCAACGAAGAATCCATCCACTTTTCAGGTTGTTTTCAATTACTCCTTCATCAGTACTTAAATGATTACCCACTCTCTCCCAGGCACCAGTGACACAGCTGTGAACAAGGCAGACAGAAGTCTGCCCTCAGGATACTTACATCCTAATAAGAGGAGACAGACAAGAACAAACTCAGCAACAAAAACAAAAAAGTAAATATTTTTATTTTCATATGGTGATAAGTGCAATAGAGAAAAATAAAGCCAGGAGGAGGGATCAGGAGTGCTGGGTGAGGTGTGGGGAGCTTCAGCGAGATGGTTAGAGAAGGTGTCAGTGAGAAGGGGACAGATAAGCAGAAGAGATTTGAAAGTGGTAAAGAACCAACCATGCAGAATTACAGGACAGAGTATTCAGACTAAAGTAGCAACCCATGCCAAGGACCTGAGGCAGAAGCTTCTGAGGTTACGTCTGAGGAAGGGGCCAATGTGGGTAGAGCAGAGTGGATGACAAGGAGCAAGGCAGGAAGTGAGCTGGAAAGGCAATGAGGTCAGATGATGAAGGACCCTGTTGGACAGGCTTTTACTCTAAATGAGATGGGAAGTCATCGGAGGCCTGGGGACAGAGTCTGATATTTTAAAAGTTTTGTTTTTCTTTCTTTAAAAAAAATTTTATTGAGGTATAGTTGATTTAAAACTATACCTCAATAAAGTTTCAGGTGTACAACATAGTGATTCAAAATTTTTATAGATTATACTCCATTTAAAGTTAAAAAATACTGGCTGTATTCTGTGTGCTGTACAAGATATCCTTGCAGCTTATTTTTTTCTAATAATACTTAACTCTATATTAAAAATACTACTATTTCAACAAATGATCAACATAAAACATTTAAATGAAATTAGTTTTAGTGCTAAATCTTTGAAATCTAGTATACATTTTACACTTAACAGCATATCTCAATTCAGACTAGCCCCATTTCAAGTGTTCCATAGCCATACGTGGCTAGTTGCTGTCATACTGGACAGCACAGTCCTAGAGTTTCAAGTGCAGGTTTGTAAACAGGTCCCTCTCACATATACAAAATATGCACAGACATAGCAAGTACAAACTTTTAGCTGAGCTTTTAAGGCCCTCTATAACGTGCCCCACCATTGCAGTCAGGCTGTTCTCCTTGTTGGTGCTCGTTACTCCGTGTTCATTCCTGCCTCTATGCTTGAACTTTGTCATTCCTCTAGCCAATAAGCCTCTCTCTTTTCCCTTTTCTATTCTAACTCCCAGCCCAGCTACAGTTCCATCTCCTTCTGGACTGCAACAGTTCCTACTGCTCTTTCTTCAGAGCTTCTTTTTGTTGTTGTTGTTGTTTTGTTTTATTTTTTGAATATAGATCAAAAGGGGCTGGAGCAAGACTAGAGACAGTAATACCAGACAGGAAGCTATTACAATAATCTGGGTGAGAGACAGCCATGGGAAGTCCAGGTGTTCAATTTTGACTCTTAAATTTGAGATGCCTATTAGTCATCCAATGGGACACAGGGCAGCAGACAGCTGGATATACAAGTCTGGAGTTCAGGACACAGGTGTGTACTCCAGACTTAAATCTGAGAGTCTTTAGAGTATACAAAACATTTTTAACCATGATGTTATCTGAGATGACTTTGGGAGAAAGAAGAGGGGATGAGGGGACCTGGGGCCAGGTCATCTTAGATCAGGAAAAAAGGAGGGGCCCACAAAGGGGCAGAGAAAGAGGAACCAGTAAGGAAGGAGAACAACCAGGTGAACATGTTTTTCCTGAAGCCAGGTAAAGAAGGTGTTTCTAGGAAGAAGGGGTGATAAGCTGTGTCAGCTGCTGCTGCTGCTACTCAAATAAGATTTTGACCAGGTGCTGTCCTGGGAATCTGGCTGTGTGAAGGTTATGGGTGCACCTTGACAAAAGCAGGTTCCATGTGGAGGATGGGGGTGGGGAAAGGCTGAGCAGAGCAGCTTCAAGAGACAATGGGAAGAGAGAAAGTAAAGATAGAATATAGATTCTTAGGAGTTTTGCTGCAAAGGGGAACAGAGGATTGAGGAGGTAGTCAGAGAGAAAGAGGTCAAGGAAGGGCTTTTTAACAATGGAAGCTGTTACAACATGTTTCTATTTTGACAGGAATAACTTGATAGAGGGGAAAGATGGTCACGCAAGGGAGAGGGACAGTCGCCCAAAGGAAGTCCTTGAGTGGGCAAAGGAGAAGGGTCTGATGCTCAAGCAGAGAAACTGACCTTGAAGAACATGCTCAGCTCATCGATACTAACAGGGACAAGGGGGAAGGCAGACGCTATCACAACTTAGACAACCAACAGAATTTACTTTCAGTATCTAAAATGCAGATCCACCTACACATAGTACACACATATCCTGAAAGTGAATTTTGGAAATAGTAGTTGCAATGGCACATGTAAAAATAAAATTATTAACCTCCAATAAGTGAGAGATCTATTAGCTAATTATTGCATCTTTGCCTTTTTTTTTTTTTTAAAGCACTGTCAATATTTTATTTTGTTGTTCTGTTTTCCATCTTGGTTTGTTTTTTAATTTGCAGAAAGCACATTTTACTTCTACTTTGGAAAAATTCAGATTTTTCATGGCCTTAACCCAGACATAGTTTTACCCTTTACAGGAATCCTTCTTGAGGCTTAAGCATTTCAGGAGGGGTTAAAACCACAGGGGAAGCATCATAAACCCTTTGAAGTACAAAGGCAGCAGCCAAACTGCACATACAGTTACTGCGTTCATTTTAAAAAATTCATAAGAGACCTTTACAACACAGAACCACTCTACATGTAGCTCTTTCACATAGAATTGCTTATTTACAGATTAAAAGCCTTGCATTCTGCCAAGATAGACAATAATTACTCTCTTGGGGATTATGCAACATCTCTCTTGCAATATTTTTTACATAATTAAGTGCCCAACTCATAGCTCACCAAGGAACAAAGCATAATTGCACATGCTACCCTCTGAAGATTTCACACCAAACTCAAATTTTCCCCTGTATAGGAAAAACTACAGTAGACCTCCATTCAAGTGTTTTGATCATTAACTCAAAAAAGTATCATTACTGAAAGTAAAAAAAAAGAAAGAAATGTTGTCATTACTGTATGCATACAAGAGATGATTTAAAAACAGAACTTTCCTTCACTTCTAGAACCAATCTTAACCTTATTCGCCCCTTAACTAATTCAATTCTATTTAATTCCACAAATATTTACTGGATTTGAAGAACATCACTGGTATGCTCTCGCATTTCCAGGCAATCATCAAGTTTGGTCACCCCTTTATTTATGTATTTTTTCAGTCAACAGGTTTTGAATGCCTACAATGTTCCTGACACTGGAAATGCTAAAAATGAGTAAGACAAGCTTCTCTATTAATCACAGTTGGAAATTTTCATAGCTTTCCCAAAATTGGCTAATAACACTAGGATCACACTTCCCTTAATGGCTCTGTGCTAGTACAGGAACAGAGTTGAGGGAGTGGGCCCTAATGCCATCACAGAAGCCCTGGACAGAGCTGGACCTGTCAACCTGTCTGCCCACCTACCATCAGACTTTTGCTTTGTTTTCCTTACGTTGAACTTTCTCTTTTTCCAGTTTATTTTCTAAAATTTCAAACCAAAAGAAAAGTAGAAAGAATAGTACAATGAACACTCCATTTACACAACAACTGTAACATACTGCCATATGGGTTTCTGTGTGCCAACCATATCTCTATATATTTATAAAAATTCATATGTGAAAGTAAGTTCAGACACCATGGCACTTCACTCCTAAATAACTCAACATGCATCTCCTAGGAATGAGGATATTTTCCTAAATACCTACAACACCATTACCACCCCGAGAAGATAAACAACAATTCCATATTATTTCATATCCATTCCATGTCCAAATTTCATCAGTTACCTACCCCATGTCTTTTTTACACTATCCCACCCATCCACACCCAATCTAGGGATCAATTCAGTTTTACCCATTATATTTGGTTGCTTAATTTTGCAGTATCTTTTAATCTAAAAATCCTGCTGCCTTTTTTTTTTTTTTTTTAATGACACTGTCTTTTGGAAGAGTCCAGACCTAGGTATCTTATAGAATGTCCCGCATTCGGCATTTGTCAGATTATTTCCTCATGGTATCATTAAACTTATTTCCCCATCACTTATATTTCCTATGAACCAAAGCTAAGTCAAGATACAAGTTAAACAATTTTGGAAAAAATATTTTATACTGTGAACTTCATAGTCCATCATATCAGAAGATAAAAAATTTAGGGTAACCCATTATTACTGATGCTAGGCTTGATTACTTGGTTAAGATGGTTATTGTCACATCTCTCTATTGTAAAGGTACATGTTCCCCTTTACATTAATAAAGCCTGGGGGTGATAATTTGTTACCATGTGGCTGTCCTATTTCCCAATAATTTTTCACCATAGACTTAGCATCCACTGATAACCCTTGCTTTGATTATTCCATTTGGGACTGCAAAATTCTATCATTCCTTCCACATTTATTAGCTGGTATTCTCACCTAAAGACAAGCTTCCCCTGCCCTCCACCCTCCTTTTTTAATCTTTGTTTGTGTAATAATTAATTGCCATCATTATTCTTTTTGATGTTCATATTGTCCCAAATTTGGCCACTGGGGGTCTCTTCTGTGACCTTTTGATGACTCCATTAGTCTGTTTTCTTACATCAAGCTGTCCCAGGCCTACATCATATTTTCTCTGCCCAAGTTCTGTAATCAGCCATTTCTCCAAACAGTTCCGTTTCAATTTATATGGTAAATGGTAGTATTTAGAAAACAAAGGCTGAGCATCAGACTACTCGCAAATGACATGAGCCAATTATATCAAATGAACCAGTAACTCCACCCTTTGCTTAAGCAATCTGTCACTTGCAACAGAAAGAGTTAATGTAAACAAGAATGGCCTAATTGATCTTCAAAATACCTCTCCAAATCCTATCATTTTCTTTATGGAATACCTAATAAGCAAACTCTTATCTCACTTTGTTAAGAAAGAGAAAACTTGAATTCACCGAAGACTGGTGAACAGAGAGTTTCTTTCCGCCTAGGGATGTTGTTGGTGTTTTGACAAGCTGATAGTCCTTTGTAGCATCCGCAGCAGCTTAAAACCTTCGGTGTTCAGACCCGATGCACAAAGACAGATACACCTCATTATTTCAGTTCATAACCCTACCTTACGTTTGACCAAAGATTATGTAACTTTGCTAAATCACCTAGTTGATTTATAAGAGAGAACTTTAGGATTTTTTAGAATTTAGGATTAGGATTTTAAAAACCAGAATTAAATAACTCTAGGGTTTTTTAAATATTAAATATATCCACACATGATAGTTACCAAAATCAAGGACACACAACAGGTCTAAATAGCATTTTTTCTCTTAACAGATATTAATGAGTTGCCTTTTATGAAGTTTCATAAAACGTCATAAAACATCGCCCCCCTCAATTGGGTACTTATTTATTCATTTAATGCGGTCAACCAGTGCTTGACAGTAGGTTGTTTTTCCTTTTTTAAATTTTTATTTATTTATTTTTGGCTGCATTAGGTCTTCGTTGCTGCACGCAGGCTTTCTTTAGTTGCGTTAAGCGGGGCCTACTCTTCATTGTGGTGCTCGAGCTTCCCATTGTGGTGGCCTCTCTTGTTATGGAGCACAGGCTCTAGGCACGCGGGCTTCAGTAGTTGCAGCATGTGGGCTCAGTAATTGTAGCTCGTGGGCTCTAGAGCCCAGGCTCAGTAGTTGTGGCGCACGGGCTTAGTTGCTCCAAGGCATGTGGGATCTTCCCGGACCAGGGATAGAACCTGTGTCCCCTGCACTGATGGGCAGATTCTTAACCACTGCACCACCAGGGAAGCCTGGTTAATTGAATGAAACTGCCAAGAACTGGGTATTCTTAAAAAAAAATAATATGACCCAAACTCTGCCCTCAGAAGAGATATTGTAGTCCGGCTAAGTGTACAGACAAGTGAACACGGAGTTACATAACAACATGTCAAATGCTATGAAGACGACATTCAAAGGTCCCTCGGGAGTCCTGGAGTATCAGAGACAGCCTTCTGGAGTAAGCGATCAAGGATGACTCCCACTCACTGCAGGGTGAGTGGGAGTCAGCCACAAAAAGAGGGGGAGTGGTTGATGTTCAGGGAGCAGAAGGGAAAGTGCCAGACTTGGGGTGTGAGGGCGTCCAGGTAAACGGCACAGGATGGCATGAGGATGAGACAAGACAGAGCATGGACTGGTGGGGGCGGGGGAAGGGGTTCAGAATGGACACAACCCTCTCGGGGGCAGTGAGAGCAGGGCTGGACAGCGGAGCTGGGACTTACTGAGCAAGCCCAAGGGATGTGGGCTTTATCCTAGAAGAAACATTGAGGTTTTTAAATAGGAGAGTTGGAATTCTCAGTTTTGCATTGTATGACTACTGTAGTCATTTTTGAGTGTTTGCTATGTACCAAGCTCTATGCTAAATGTTTATGTCTTTTCATCCTCACAACACCTCAATCAGGAAAGTTTTATTTTTTTTTCTTTCGTATATACAGAGGCTTAGATATTTACCCAACTTTATATAACTGCATATGCCAAAGTAATGGAGTCATAATTCAAATCCAGACATTCTGGCTACAGAGCCTATATCCTTATCTACTCTGTTATACTAGCTCCATTTTGAAGTGTGTAGAATTAACCGTTTTTCTTTTCTCTTTATTAAGGAGATTATTTGGGGTAGATAAGACAAGAATAGGATGCTGTCATATTCACTTAAGGAAAAAAATCATGGTGATTTGGACTAGGATGGTAGAAGGAGAAAGGGAAAGAACTCTATAAGGTAATATGGAAAGGAAATACCTGGTAACTGATTGAATATGGGTGGGGTGAAGGGAGTGAGGGAGAAAAGAAGAATTAAGAATCATACCCAGAGCTCTGTCCTCAACACTGCAAGGACACTGCGGGTGTTCCCTGAAAATGGTAACTTAGCAAGTTAGGGAACAGGGTATGTGGAAAGGGGCCACAAATTGAGTCAATTAATTCTTGTCTTTATCTGAAAAGGCCTGGTAAGGAGACACTCCACAGCCTCTGTCTCAGGTATATCCAGTGACAAGTAACACATTCTAATATAGCCCACAGTCTTCAGCCACCATGCTCACCCTCTCTGCTCCTTCAGAAATTCATCAACAGCTTGCTTATTTATTACGGGTTGAAAAGCACTCAATAAAGACACAGAAAACCTTCAAAGAAGAAAGCTTAACACGTTCAAGGTCTGAGACACCCTGAAAATTATACATCAGGCCAGAGCTCTCTAGGTTAGAAAATGTTTCATAACCAAATAGCTATCACAACAGAAGAAGCTAATTGGCTTTTCACGGCCCTGCCTCTTAATCTTAGCACTTCAATGCTAGTGATACTGATGTTACAGAAAGGAAACATTTAAAGGTCAGGCTGCTAAAGTTCACTATAAAACGCTTAAAAACTCTCTCTTCCCTCTACTCCTTTTATAAAGTATATGGTTTCCTTTCCCTCTATGTGTGTAGAAACCATTTTGACTTTTCTCAACAATATGAATGCAAACAGGATCGCTTCCCTTTTTTATTTGAAAGAATAAACATGTACTTCTCTAAAATTGTTGGCAATAATGGTCTAAAGTTAACTGAGGCTACGTAACAGGAAAAACCTCCACAGCTTAGGAAATGAGTTATTTCCATCTCAGCTGAGAAATGGTATCTTGTGGGAAGGTCGACAATTTCTAATACAGCTTCACAACCCTGCAGACATGCTGACTTACTATAATTTTCATAGGAACCACCAACAGCCAGGCTGTCAGATAAGGAAGTCTTCAGGGTCTCATTTCATGGTGGGCCACTCATCTCATTTGAAGGAAAGTCTCTGAATTTGAGATTTTGGCATAATTCAAATTATGAGTGGCCATTAACAGGCTGATTGACAGTTTTGAAGGCACAGAAGAGACCACGATGAAGCTCATCAACAAATATTAAGGTACAAGGACAGCTTTCCTTCTTAGCTGAGCCTCTGTGCAGACTTACTCAAGCCTCTGCCTAGTACCCCTGTCAGATTCTAACTCCTCCTAACTGCTCACCTTTTGTAGAACTAGCAGGCAGAAAGGCATGGAAGGGAAATATTAAGAAATCAAGTTTCTCCCCTTACTGGGGTTTTCTACCTCTATCCCTTTTGCCATATCTTCCCCTCTCCCTCTACATCTGTCTTTTAAAATTAGGTCAGCTAAATCTTACATCTTTTGGAAAATTTTTTTAAAAAAGAAAGAAAAGAAGAATAATTTTTATTTGTATGAGGACCTCATTTGTCCCTTTCGCTTGTGAGTTAGTAGGTCCCCATAGAAGAGGCATCATCACCATTGTTCTACGAAGAAATCATATCTACAGATGCCTTCTGAATAATTATAAAATAATTATGCTGAACTCAGCATCAATTCAGGACTGCACAATATCTTGAGTTTTCCTCTTGATCCTATTATTACAAATAAATGAAGACCTTAAAGGACACTCAGGAAGAAGACCAGAAATGGAGAAGGACCTTTTCTTAGCTCCAATTTTGCACACAAGTCCCTAAACTAAAACTGCCATATTTTCAGTAAACTAAAAGCCAATATTTCTACTTTGATTATTGTCCAGGCTTTGATTATTGTCCAGAGGATAAAATTTTTTTAATCAAAAATATAATAATTTAATAACGTAAATTTACAGGGTTTTTTTTTGGATTCTCACAAAAATTCTTTATGATAGAGTAGATACAATTCTTATTTTACACACAAAGAAATCATTACTTAAAGAAGTGAATTGACTATCTCAATATATAAGCAGCAAGTGTCAGCATACAGACTTTTTTTTTGAATTTTTGAATTTTATTTTTTTTTTATACAGCAGTTTCTTATTAGTTATCCATTTTATACACATCAGTGTATACATGTCAATCCCAATATCCCAATTCATCACACCACCACCTCCACCCCCCCCGCCGCTTTCCCCCCTTGGTGTCCATACATTTGTTCTCTACATCTGTGTCTCAACTTCTGCCTTTCAAACTGGTTCATCTGTACCATTTTTCTAAGTTCCACATATATGCGATAATATACGATATTTGTTTTTCTCCTTCTGGTTTACTTCACTCTGTATAACAGTCTCTAGATCCATCCACGTCTCAACAAATGACTCAATTTCGTTCCTTCTTATGGCTGAGTAATATTCCATTGTATATATGTACCACATCTTCTTTATCCATTCGTCTGTTGATGGGCATTTAGGTTGCTTCCATAACCTGGCTATTGTAAATAGTGCTGCAATGAACATTATGGTACATGACTCTTTTGAATTATGGTTTTCCATAATTCCCAGGGTATATACCCAGTAGTGGGATTGCTGGGTCATATGGTAATTCTATTTTTAGTTTTTTAAGGAACCTCCATACAGTTCTCCATAGTGGCTGTATCAATTTACATTCCCACCAACAGTCCCTTTTCTCCACACCCTCTCCAGCATTTGCTGTTTGTAGATTTTCCGATGATTCCCATTCTAACTGGTGTGATGTGATACCTCATTGTAGTTTTGATTTGCATTTCTCTAATAATTAGTGATGTTGAGCAGCTTTTCATGTGCTTCTTTGCCATCTGTATGTCTTCTTTGGAGAAATGTCTATTTAGGTCTTCTGCCCATTTTTGGATTGGGTTGTTTGCTTTTTTAATATTGAGCTGCATGAGCTGTTTATATATTTTGGAGATTAATCCTTTGTCTGTTGATTCGTTTGCAAATATTTTCTCCCATTCTGAGGGCTGTCTTTTTGTCTTGTTTGTGGTTTCCTTTGCTGTGCAAAAGCTTTTAAGTTTCATTAGGTCCCATTTGTTTATTTTTGTTTTTATTTCCATTACTCTAGGAGGTAGATGCAAAAATATCTTGCTGTGATTTATGCCAAAGAGTGTTCTTCCTATGTTTTCCTCGAAGAGTTTTATACTGTCCAGTCTTACATTTAGGTCTCTAATCCATTTTGAGTTTATTTTTGTGTATGGTGCTAGGGAGTGTTCTAATTTCATTCTTTTACATGTAGCTGTCCAGTTTTCCCAGCACCAGTTATTGAAGAGACTGTCTTTTCTCCATTGTATATCCTTGCCTCCTTTGTCATAGATTAGTTGACCGTAGGTGCATGGGTTTATCTCTGGGCTTTCTATCTTGTTCCATTGATCTATGTTTCTGTTTTTGTGCCAGTACCATATTGTCTTGATTACTGTAGCTTTGTAGTACAGTATGAAGTCAGGGAGTCTGATTCCTCCAGCTCTGCTTTTTTCCCTCAAGACTGCTTTGGCTATTCAGGGTCTTTTGTGTCTCCATACAAATTTTAAGATTTTTTGTTCTGGCTCTGTAAAAACTGCCAGTGGTAATTTGATAGGGATTGCATTGAATCTGTAGATTGCTTTGGGTAGTATGGTCATTTTCACAATATCGATTCTTCCAATCCAAGAACATGGTATATCTCTCCAACTGTTGGTATCATCTTTAATTTCTTTCATCAGTGTCTTATAGTTTTCTGCATACAGGTCTTTTGTCTCTCTAGGTACGTTTATTCCTAGGTATTTTATTCTTTTTGTTGCAATGGTAAATGGGAGTGTTTCCTTAATTTCTCTTTCTGATTTTTCATCATTAGTATATAGGAATGCAAGAGATTTCTGTGCATTAATTTTGTATCCTGCAACTTTACCAAATTCATTGATTAGCTCTAGTAGTTTTCTGGTAGCATCTTTAGGATTCTCTATGTATAGTATCATGTCATCTGCAAACAGTGACAGTTTTATTTCTTCTTTTCGAATCTGTATTCCTTTTATTTCTTTTTCTTCTCTGATTGCCGTGGCTTGGACTTCCAAAACTATGTTGAATAACAGTGGTGAGAGTGGACATCCTTGTCTTGTTCCTGACCTTAGGGGAAATGCTTTCAGTTTTTCACCATTCAGAAGGATGTTTGCCGTGGGTTTGTCGTATATGGCCTTTATTATGTTGAGGTAGGTTCCCTCTATGTCCACTTTCTGGAGAGTTTTTATCATAAATGGGTGTTGAATTTTGTCAAAAGATTTTTCTGCATCTATTGAGATGATCATATGGTATTTCTTTTTCAATTTGTTAATATGGTGTATCACATTAATTGATTTGCATATATTGAAGAATCCCTGCATCCCTGGGATAAATCCCACTTGATCATGGTGCATGATCCTTTAATGTGTTGCTGGATTCTGTTTGCTAGTATTTTGTTGAGGATTTTTGCATCTATATTCATCAGTGATATTGGTCTGTAATTTTCTTTTCTGGTAGTATCTTTGTCCGGTTTTGGTAGCAGGGTGATGGTGGCCTCACAGAATTAGTTTGGGAGTGTTCCTTCCTCTGCAATATTCTGGAAGAGTTTGAGAAGGATGGGTGTTATCTCTTCTCTAAATGTTTGATAGAATTCACCTGTGAAGCCATCTGGTCCTGGACTTTTGTTTGCTGGAAGATTTTTAATCACAGTTTCAATTTCAGTGCTTGTGATTGGTCTGTTCATATTTTCTATTTATTCCTGGTTCAGTCTTAGAAGGTTATAACTTTCTAAGAATTTGTCCATTTCTTCCAGGTTGTCCATTTTATTGGCATAGAGTTGCTTGTAGTAGTCTCTTAGGATGCTTTGTATTTCTGCAGTGTCTGTTGTAACTTCTCCTTTTTCACTTTTAATTTTACTGATTTGAGTCCTCTCCCTCTTTTCCTTGATGAGTCTGGCTAATGGTTTATCAATTTCATTTATCTTCTCAAAGAACCAGCTTTTAGTTTTATTGATCTTTGCTACTGGTTTGTTTCTATTTCATTTATTTCTGCTCTGATCTTTATGATTTCTTTCCTTCTGCTAACTTTGGGTTTTGTTTCTTCTTCTTTCCCTAGTTCCTTTAGGTGTAAGTTTAGATTGTTTATTTGAAATTTTTCTTATTTCTTGGGGTAGGCTTGTATAGCTATAAACTTCCCTCTTAGAACTGCCTTTGCTGCATCCCATAGGTTTTGGATCATCGTGTTTTCATTGTCATTTGTCTCTAGGTATTTTTTGATTTCCTCTTTGATTTCTTCAGTGATCTCTTGGTTATTTAGTAACGTATTGTTTAGCCTCCATGTGTCTGTGTTTTTTACATTTTTTTCCGTGTAATTCATTTCTAATCTCATAGCATTGTGGTCAGAAAAGATGCTTGATATGATTTCAATTTTCTTAAATTTACTGAGGCTTGATTTCTGACCCAAGATGTGATCTATCCTGAAGAATGTTCTGTGAGCACTTGAGAAGAAAGTGTAATCTGCTGTTTCTGGATGGAATGTCCTATAAATAGCAATTAAATCTATCTGGTCTACTGTGTCGTTTAAAGCTTGTGTTTCCTTATTAATTTTCTGTTTGGATGATCTCTCCATTGGTGTAAGCGAGGTGTTAAAGTCCCCCACTATTACTGTGTTACTGTCAATTTCCTCTTTTATAGCTGTTAGCAGTTGCCTTATGTATTGGGGTGCTCCTATGTTGGGTGCGTATATATTTATAATTGTTATCTCTTCTTTTTGGATTGATCCCC
Source organism: Monodon monoceros (assembly GCF_005190385.1). Taxonomy (NCBI): domain Eukaryota; kingdom Metazoa; phylum Chordata; class Mammalia; order Artiodactyla; family Monodontidae; genus Monodon; species Monodon monoceros. The sequence continues at coordinate 86,617,162 of NW_021703774.1, read as the reverse complement.
TTGATCATTATGTAGTGTCCTTCCTTGTCTCTTGTAACATTCTTTATTTTAAACTCTATTTTATCTGATATGGGTATTGCTACTCCAGTTTTCTTTTGATTTCTATTTGCATGGAATATCTTTTTCCATCCCCTCACTTTCAGTCTGTATGTGTCCCTAGGTCTGAAGTGGGTCTCTTGTAGACAGCATATATATGGGTCTTGTTTTTGTATCCATTCAGCAAGCCTGTGTCTTTTGGTTGGAGCATTTAATCCATTCACATTTAAGGTAATTATCGATATGTATGTTCCTATGACGATTTTCTTAATTGTTCTGGGTTTGTTTTTGTAGGTCCTTTTCTTCTCTTGCGTTTACCACTTAGAGAAGTTCCTTTAGCATTTGTTGTAGAGCTGGTTTGGTGGTGCTGAATTCTCTTCGCTGTTGCTTGTCTGTAAAGCTTTTGATTTCTCCTTTGAATCTGAATGAGATCCTTGCTGGGTAATCTTGGTTGTAGATTCTTCCCTTTAAGCACTTTAAGTATATCATGCCACCCCCTTCTGGCTTGTAGAATTTCTGCTGAGAAATCAGCTGTTAACCTTATGGGAGTTCCCTTGTATGTTATTTGTCATTTTTCCCTTGCTGCTTTCAATAATTTTTCTTTGTCTTTAATTTTTGCCAATTCGATCATGATGTGTCTTGACGTGTTTCTCCTTGGATTTATCCTGTATGGGACTCTCTGTGCTTCCTGGACTTGGGTGGCTATTTCCTTTCCCATGTTAGGGAAGTTTTCGACTATAATCTCTTCAAATATTTTCTCAGGTCCTTTCTCTCTCTCTTCTCCTTCTGGGACCCCTATAGTGCGAATGTTGTTGTGTTTAATGTTGTCCCAGAGGTCTCTTAGGCTGTCTTCATTGCTTTTCATTCTTTTTTCTTTATTCTGTTCTGCAGCAGTGAATTCCACCATTCTGTCTTCCAGGTCACTTATCCATTCTTCTGCCTCAGTTATTCTGCTACTGATTCCTTCTAGTGTAGTGTTCATTTCAGTTTTTGTATTGTTCATCTCTGTTTGTTTGTTCTTTAATTCATCTAGGTCTTTGTTAAACATTTCTTGCATCTTCTCCATCTTTGCCTCCATTCTTTTTCCGAGGTCCTGGATCATCTTCACTATCATTATTCTGAATTCTTTTTCTGGAAGGTTGCCTATCTCCACTTCATTTAGTTGTTTTTCTGGGGTTTTATCTTGTTCCTTCATCTGGTACATAGCCCTCTGCCTTTTCATCTTGTCTATCTTCCTGTGAATGTCAGGTTTTGTTTTTTTTTTTCATTTTCTCCAATGATGAGGCAATTTTATGGATTATATGTAAATACTGAAATGATTAAGCTCATATGTGTAGTGCTAAGTTGTAAAAACACGTGCATCCTACATACCCTGTAGCACCTGGTTCACACCTGTGATAATAAGTATCTTGACTATATCTGTTTGCCCAACTATTGCTACATGAAATAAACATTTTTGAGATCAGAGACTACATTTATTTCACCTATGTATCCCCACAGCTTTTATAACAGAAACATTTTTTAATAAATTGATGCATGAATGATGATGCAGTTTATCTGCATAAAAGAATAAATAATCATCATTCCTTGGTAGCCAGCGAACTCATACTGAAATTTTACATTAAACTGTCACTGTATCCTCTTACTTACATGTTAATATATCAATATATCTTCATTATTAAATTACCTCAAAAGCCTTTTTAGAAGTTAGTGATGTTCATAATTATAAATAAAATAAACACTTTAAATTATTAAGCAGTTTTGTTCATAAGCATCATCTGGGTGGCCAGCCCAGATGATGGTGTATAATTCAGTGGTGGCCTGCTAACTGATTTTCAAACAGCATCTTTAATCCTCCTTATGTTTTTCTAGTCTTTGCACTAGAAAACTGAATGGCTGAGAAGTACAGAGGTCAAAATTAGCCTATTTTACTGTGTTCATTAACCTGCTAATGAAAGCAATACCTGCTATGGCCTTTAATAAGAAAAAGTAACACTCAACCACATTGTTACCTGGAACACAGCTAGTCTAAAGCACATTAAAAATGGCCCAATCCACATTCCAGAGAAGCCTGGCTTACAAGGTTCCCTCTTGTGGGTACAGAAAAACAGGTATTTCTTTCTGCAGAGGCCACTAAGTGACAGTAGAACGCAATAGCTAAACGTCAGAATTTTGATATTGGTAGGAGGAGTCACAGCAATAGTACCAGTGACAGCAATACCAGTAGAATGGAAGTCGTGGTTGTGGTAGGAGTGGCAGTGATGGTGGAATCAGCTGCACAGCCAAGGAAGCCACTCCCTGTGAAGCAGGGAGTGAGAGCCACCATGACTGGGTTACCCCAGAAGGCAGGCAGCTGAGGTGGGTCCTCACTAGAAACAACACTCAAAATGAGGAAAAGTCCTATGGTACACAAATTTGTGCTGCTTTTGGAGATGAGCCTTGGAAATCCATTAATCCAGAGAATGGGAATAAAGTTTAGTGTGAGTCTGATCTAAAAGAAAAAAAGAGCTGTATGCAAACAGAAACAAGGAGGTCTGACTGCAAACACCTCACCTCATGCATCACCCCGTACAGACAGCCACCCGGGGAGGCAGCCACAGAACTCCCCACATTTCACCCAAGCACAACTGAGGAGTCCCCACCTCCCTACTCTCTGTGCCTGGACCCATTGCTGCCTGCACACCACCCCTTGCTCCCCGGCACAGCCAGAGCAGGACTGAGTAGCGGGAGACACCAAAGGGAAGGAAAGAGTGGAGGGGCAAGCGAGCCTGTGTCTCTCCCTCCTCATTCCCTCTACCCTTGATTCCATGGACTAGGTACTATCATAATTGCCACTTACGGATGAGGTGACTGAGGCACAGAGAGTAAAATAATTGGCTCTAGGGCACATGGTCAGTAAGTCAGAGAGGAAGTTTCACAGCCATGTTGCTGGCTCCAAAGACCACACCTCTAACAACTAAGATAGTCTGTCTCCTACGTAGCAGACTCTGCCCCAAGCCAGGGAGCTGGCAGCCACAAATCCTACCCTCCAAGGGAGGACAGTCCTGTGAAAGAGAGAAATGAATGCACAGAAAGTGCATTGCAATCCCAGTGTAGTAAGTCCAGAGGCAAGCACTGGGTTAGTGAGAGCACAAGGGAATTGCTCCATCCAGTGAAGGAGGCAGGTTGAGATTCATTCCTCCAAGGAAGTGGCTGAACTGAGTGTCAGAGGATGAACAAAAGGTCATGAGAAACCATATGGTGAGAAGCAAAGGCCTGGCCTTTTGGAGGAAATGCAGAAACTCACATGGCCTCCACAATGAGTGCAGGCAAGAGAGCAAGAGATGAATGAGGCTGGAAAAGTCGGCCAACACCAGATCCCAACTGGAACTCAGAACTCATCTCTCCAAAAGCACAAGGCAGTGCCTCATAATAATGCCTATGACTCTACAAACAGTGAGTGTAAACATGTATGCCCCAGGTGTGGCACTAAGCACATCTGTGAAGAATCTCAGTTAATATACAACAACCCTATGAGGAAGACACTATTATTCCATTCTATCCATAAGGCATTGAGAAAAAGTAAATAACCCAAGGTCCTGGTAGCTAAGAAGTAACAGAACCAGATCCAAGCCCTGCCAGGATTCTTTCCTGCCAAGCTGTGTGGTCTCCATGGAGCATGGGTGTGGGGAAGCTCTACAGCAGGATTAGGACCTGACTACAGGTGCCTATGACTTAAACAGACTTGGGGTCTGCCCTAAGGAAAGCCTAGGAAGACATCACTCCACAGGAAAATATTACAGCCACTTCAACTATTGGATGTCCTTTATTCTCCTTTGCCCCAAAAGATTTAAGAAATCTAAGAGGACTGAGCTAAGATGGGTTCTGTACAGTGGATGATTTCCAAAAATGCTTTTGTCTTCCTACGAATCTCATTCACCTAGACTTGTACTTTCTACCTTCAATTCTGCCCATGCTGGAAACTCTGTCACACTGTTCCCCACAGTTCACTCCCCGTAACACACATCCCAGAGATCATACTATTATATTTGCCACTGCACTGCACCAGGATTCAGTATAAACTAAAATTTTTAAAAAACAAAAAACAAACGCATACTTGGGGAAAACTTTAAAAAAAGAGGATTTTTTAAAAAAATACAACAAAAACATACACCTGAAAACATTACACTAACAAATGTTCTACCAGTTATACTTTTTCAAAAGCAAGAAAATAAGTTCAATTTGCCTTCCTTAAATACAAGCTATTAAGTTAAACTAGAAACAGACAGCATATCTGTTAGTGATTTTTTTTTTTTTAAACATCTTGGCCGTGACCAGGGATTGAACTCAAGCCATGGCAGTGAAAGTGCTGAATCCCAACCACTAGACCACCAGGGAACTCCTCTGTTAGTGCTTTTTCATGAGTCTAAGAAAACTCTTCTTGGAGGTGTGCCCACAATGCAAGGCTCTGGACCAAATCCACACCTTGGTCAATGTCATAGCATGGGCCTGGGGCCCCGCCCTTCACTACGGAGGCTCCTTAAGCCCAGCCAGTGAGCAGCAATCACCGTGACTGCCAAGCAGCATATTTCAGGAAAGCTCTGGGAAGCCAGTTTCTAACTGAATCACTTTGATCATCAACTAAATTTAGTACAGTTGACCCTTGAACAACACGGGTTTGAACCATGCAGGTCCACTTACACAGGGATTTTTTTCAATAGTAAATACTGTAATACTGTACAATCCGTAGTTGGTTGAACCCAAGGATGTGGAGGAACCTCAGATACAGAGGAACCCTGCGATACAGAGATTTCCATATGGGAGGACCCTCGGATAAGGAGAGCCGACTAGAAGTTATACGTGGATTTTGACTGCGGGGAGGGTCAGCGCCCCAACCCCTAAACTGTTCAAGGGCCAACTGAACTTTTTTTTGGCTATAGTGGCCTACCAAGTGAATGTTGTTAAAACAGCAATATCAAGTACACTCTTATAAATAAATCTAGTTTGAGAAAACCTAAATTCTAACATTCTGTCCTTCTACCACCACAATAAATGCCTCCCAAATCCCCATATTGGAATATCCAAATTACATCTCTCATACTGCCTTTCACAAAGAAGATTTTTTTAAATACTTTACCAGCCTCATGTCTTCATTTTCAGTCCAAAACCCTTGCTGTTCACATAAAGCCAGGGCCACAAGATACCCCAACGCACACACCACCCACTTAGATACTTGGGTGTATCAGACACTTGGCTTTCTGATGTCTCCTGACCCCACTTTGTTTGACCTCCTTACCAAAATGACATACATTTAAATTTTTCCAGCACACCTTTAATTTTTTCAGTTCATTTTCTGCTTTGTCATTTCTTTGTGTTACAATGAAGTGGGCAAGTCACATTGTTAAATTTGAAATAATTATTAATTTTATAAAATACCAGATTATCTGGGCTCTAGCCAGTCTGTTAACCTCAAAATTTTGGGATATCCTTAGGCGTACACTTAACAAGAATCCTGTTAATTCCTGTATATAAAGTATATATAATAAAATGATTAATGGCTGCTTTATAACTTCAGCAACATTATTATACCTACTGGTATAACGAAGTAATACGGAGAACATTGTTATTAACCATATACTGTCATATCAACTTTGTTGAAAGAAGTCATCTGTGGTGCAACTAAAACTGAAGTGTGACACACTTCCCCAAGTAATTTGAACTTCAGAAAACAGAGGCAGTTTAGAGAAAAGACTTTTCTCTAAATGTTTAAACTGCCATTCAGATCTGCAGCATGTTTAGCTCTAGACTAAGCAACCTACTCCCCTTCTTCCCTCACTCCAAAGGAGAACATCACTTTCTTTTTTCTTAGTGCCTTTCAGTAGGCTTCTTCTGCACACTGAACAACTTTGAACAAATCTGAATAACTTTGGAACAAAATTATTCTCATATAGATCACTGGAGTTTGTTTGTATTTTTTTGCCAAATTACATTCTATTTTCTGCCCACATTTCTAACCTCTCTAATTGTTATTCTATCTGCATATTAGAATAACAATTAGAATAGAATAAATTATTCTATCCCACACCCCCTCCCAATTTAGCATCCTCCCAAATTTTATGCAAACTGTATGTATCACTTCTGATTTTATTACTTGACAGAGAGACGTCTTTATGATTTATGCTTCAGGTTTTAGCTCTGCCCACGATTTCACAATATATTTTATTAAAATAAAATTGTAGTTTTTTCTGAGTTAAATAAGGGTACGTAGAATTTGCACTAAAACCATGGTATTATCAAGAACTGAACTACAGGTGAGATTTTGATCTGACTTATAAACGTTATCTGTATGCTTACACACACGCATGCACACACATGATTATTTTTTCCAATAAATACCACTACTTCTATATAATACTTCCTTCTGGAAGTACTAACCAAGTAGAATACTAAACCAAGAAGAAATATATCTTAATTAAGTACAGAAAATGCTCCTTGGTCTTTCCTTTTTCCCACCTTTTTTTTAGCTTCCCAGTAAACTTTTCATCTCTAAATCCAGGAGATTTGTCCTCTGTTTAGAAAACCTGTTAATCAAACAATCGCTAATACTTCTCACCACACCTTTCCTGAGCTCAATATCAAATTAACAGTGTTTTATTTCCAGGGGCAATAGAAAAATCTAAAAGGAAAAAATAAATGGATGTATTAACCCAAGTTGTTAATTCCCACAGCCGGGTACATTTAGTCTTCCTTTTTTGAGTCAAATCTCCCACTGAACTTCTGCAAACTCAAATCTGTCCCCAACTTAGTCTTTTTCCTACCAAAGAATTTAAAATACTTTCAGGTCATACAATTTAAACAGACTGTACTACATCACTCTAGAACTGTCTTCTCTGTAAATAGATGTTCATTGGTTGTTTCTTCAGCAGTAGTTACCCACTGTCACCCTAATCTTATAAGGCAGTTGTGGACTGGGTTTTTGTTTTTAATTTTATTTTTTATCTAACACCAATTGAAATGCTATTGTATGATTTTTGAATAGTCATCTGTAAGTATAGTTCCCTCTGCCTCAAATGGCATTTCCATAGGAGGACCACTGTCCTGATTTACCATGGATGATCTTTAAGCCCTATTGTCCTGCTACAATTACTGATAATGTTCCTATCATTTAAAAAAAGTTGTTTGTACAATAAATTACATCACCATTCCTCTTCTTCCTCTTCCTAAAACATCCCTCACCCTTCACAACACAGCATTCATGTGTTAAGGCTTCCCTGGCAACTCCAGGGAGAGCTGGTCATTCTCTCCTCTTGTTACATCACTTTAATCATATATCTTTCATGAAGTGTACCATATTGTATAGTAACAAGATTTGATTCTTTATTCATTATTATATGTCCCAAACACAGACTAACACAGTGCAAGTGTTGTATATGTATACACACACATACACACACATATACAGGAATACACACATTCATTCATATACACACACACAATATACACACACAATAGACACTGGATACAAAGGGGAATAAGAACTAGGAACAAAGTACCTGGATGTAAATCCTGGCTCTGCCATCAAGAATTATGTGGTTGTAAGGAAGTCATTTAGTGTAATGATTAAGAAAGGGTTCAGAGGTCAGAAAGTCCTGCAGTCAAATGACCCATCCACTGGCCAAGTGAACTTCGGAAACTTACTTGACTTCTCTAAGCTCCTGAGTTTAAATTGTAGACAAATTCTATCTTCCTCATAGGACTGTACTTATTTTAGTGAAATTATGCATGTTAAGCATAATTTTAGTAAGTATTCCTAAATATAGCTTATTGCTTTTTATAATAAAGTGATATGCCAATGAAATAAAATACATTCCTAATTTTATATGATTAATATGTCATTATGGAATACCATTGTTAGCAGAATTATCATTATTAGGTAATCACTTAACCCATATGAGTCTTGGTTTCTCCATTTATAAAATGGGGATAATCATACTTCCCTACAGGTCTGTTGTATTAGGTGAGATAATCTATGAGAAATCTAAGTTCATTAATTCATTTCATTCATTAAGCACTGACTGAGTGCCTAAGTGTGAGGCATCATTAAAGACAGGCTGATGCCAAAGACACAAGGCTGATACAAGGATAGATGCCAAAGACAGAAGAGAAGATAGACAAGCCCCTTCTCCCAGGGAGTTCACAGTCCAAGGATTAGCACTTAACCTTAAGGAGTTGTAGAAATGTAAGCATCATTACTATTCTCTTCACTTTCCTATAAACTTCCTTTCTCTGATGTTTCTGGTTCTCTCTCTCTCTTTCTCGCTCTCTCCCTCCCCCCCATTGTCTCTCTCTCTCTTTTTTTTTCAATTTCTTCAACCAAATTCTCTTGCTATCTGAATTTAGGCAATATTTAAAATGTTACTTAACTTGTGCAAAAAAAAAGGACAAAAAGTGAGTTATGAAATCAGTAGGGGACAGACTATCTATCTATCTATATAAAGACTGCAATAAATGCACTGAATTAATACACATTCATTAAAAATGATAAGGATCCCATGAAATTCTTTTGTGAATGAATATTTTTTCCTTGGATTTCTACAAATCAAGTATTAGGCTTGGTCATTTCATTCTCAGGCTCTTGAGCTTAAAGAAGGCAAAGATACTCTTTTCTTGGCCTAGTTTTTCCCCATTCCTATACCTATTTTATTTTTCCAGATTTATTAAGATATAACTGATGTAACTTTGTGTAAGTCTAACATGTACAACATGGCAATTTGATACACTTACATATTGCAAAATGATTACTACCACCATAAAGTTAGCTATCACTTCCATCATGTCACATAATTACCATTTCTTTTTTTGTCCTATACCCATTTTAAGAGTCAGCATTAGTATTCCAAGATTAGCTTTACTTGTCTCTTTCCCAGGTGCCTGCCTGCGTGGCATTTAGGACTAGGCTAAGTGCTATGTGGGCTCTAGTCCATGGCTAATAAAAAGGATCTTCCAGATGATTCTGGATGGAAACTAGAATAGTTCAACCAAAACCAGGAAGTGCAAAAAATTTTTAATGTATTTATAGTAAAAAAAAAAACTTGGTCAAGTTGCTAAAAGCTCAAGTGTCACCCTACAAATAATACTCATGTGTCAGATGTTCGTACTGTCGGTTATCCTGTCACTGAACATTTTCATTTTTAGCACTGTAATTTTCTTTTAGAACATATTCTGTGTGTAAGACTCTATTAAAAAATTCAAAATAATTTTTCTATTAATATTTTGCTAGACTAAATGTTTGCTTCTTTTTAAAGTTTGATTTTTATATGTCTAGAAAAACACTTTTCCCATGAGTAGTCATCTCCAACTTTATAATAAAAATCACAAGGTAAAAGAGTGTTTGCTTAAATGTAATCTATTTTTGCAGAACCCATGTGCTCTTCTGAGAAAGATTATCTGGAACCTCTTTTTAAAAGATCAAATGCCAAATATGGCATTCTTCTTATTCACCATATCCAACTTTTTTCCTAAGTAGGTGTCTATATGCATTAATATTCCCCCACAAGATCATAAAACGACAAAGTTCCCACATGACATAAATGTCAAGGCGTGTCATCTGCTATTGTAAAAATAATGCAGGAATCAGAATAATATTAGTAGAACTAACGTTTATACAGGTCTTACACTTCATGCCAGGCACTATTCTAAGCATGAGTGTGTGCACACCCACACATACACACTCCTCCAATCCTCCCATTAATTCTTGAGTTAACTATCCCCATTCTACAGATGAAGAAACAGAGGCAAAGAAACGTTAAACTCTTGTCCGAGGTCACACAGTCAATAAGTAAAGGGAGCAAGGGTTTAAACTGAGGCAGCATGCCTTCAAAACTACTACTCTAACCACCACATTATTCTAACAGCACAGGAAAGAAAACTTTAGGTGCTTGCCCAGTTTACTGACTTCTGTATACTCTTAAAAGACTTATAATAAAAAGAGTAACCTTATTTACATTCTATTGAATAGTAATCTCATTGATTGTGTGTCCTATTTGCTCAAAAATCAGTTATGTATAGACTTTTGCATACTTCTGCACAACTGTTAAATTTTATATCTAGTAAACATGAATCACACAGAAATATAAAAACTATTCTTACTGTGCATATGAGGCTCACAGGAATTTACCCACGAAGTGATTCAGCAGAGGAGTGCTGCTGCATAGAGAGGTGTGTAGTAAAGTGACACTGGAAGTGTCATGCATTTGCTCCAGCAGGGATCCATTCTCTCCTGGGACTCCATATAGGAAGTGACTCTCCCTGTCAGAGCAGGGGCCTCACAGTCCCTCCTCCTCCTTGGCCACAGCACATGCAGGACTCTGATTCCACCAGGACAGCACAGACACATAATGTTCAGGTCAGGAAGCCAGAGAACTGCAGAACCACAGAGCCATTTCTATAAACTATTAGGAGGCAAACTGCATTTGGCACAAGATACCAGATATAAATCAAGTGCTAAAAAGAAATCAATTGAGAAAGCTCTCTCTCCACTTAGAGACTTAGACTTCACTTGAACATGTCCTTAAACTGGCCTTTGGAAAAAGACAAGCATGCAGAGTGCCCCCAACCCCGTCTCCACTCAAGAACTATGTGCCTCATCCAATATCATCAGGATCACCACTGCCTTTACTCATCAAATTAACTGCATAGCAGCCAATATTACCAATTTGATGTCTTAAATGCTGTGTATATTCGCTCTATTTAGTGTACAGCTTTTATTGTTCAATGTTAGTCAATGGAAAAAAAAACTTACATAAAACTTTAAGGTATTTACTCACAAATTTGCTCCCATTTAATTTTTATTTACTATAAAGTCCTTTAGTTCCTCAAGTATAAAATCTCCTACCACAAAGAAACTTATGAACCCAAGCCTAATATACCATAATGGGGAGGGGGGGTGGTATTGGGGGCATGTGCTTCTATATGGTGTTTGTAATCTTACCTTTAAAAAAGCTGATATTCAGTTATTAGTCAGGGATACAATCTCTAAAAAATTATGTTTATAAGAATATTAGATTCTATTTATAACCCCTTTCCAGACCTATAACCCACTGTTTTTTATTATGTATTAGAGAGGGAATATGATGCACTTGCAACTTAGTCTACAATTTAGGCTATACATGAGACTAAAGAGTTTGACTCTTTTTAAGAGTTTGACTCTAAATATTGATCAGATCCTCAAAAAGCCCCTCCCGAGAAATGGACAGGAAAAGAAATTTACTCTGTACAAGACACTGCTTGGCACTCAACAGGTATAAGGGGGAAAAAAAACAGACTGACCCAAAGAAATCTAAAACCTTCTGAAAGGCTTAAACCAGTACACAGAGCGCCATAACACAAGGAACAGGAAGCAGCCATGACAGCTGTCCATAGTGCTAAAGATCCAAAGCCACTGCCACAGCACCAAGAATTCCCACAGCGGAGGCTGGTGGTGTTTTTGCATCTCTGTTGCCTAGAGAGACACAATGATTCATATATGTTTAATGAACTAAATTAATAAATGCTTTTGACTATTTCACCAACAACATAAGGAAAGAGAACTGTGTCTTAAAAGATCAGCTTTTCTTTGCAGGGGAAACCCAAAGAATCGGAAAAGCAGAGAAAGGGGGGGAAAAAGCAGAGAAAGGACAAGGAGAGGCAGATATGAGGAGCAACAGGGGAGGGAGCAGCAGCAACGTGGACGGCAGGGGCGTGTGGACAGCAGGGGCGCGCGGACGGCAGGGGCAACGTGGACGGCAGGGGCGTGTGGAAAGCCGAGGAAGCCGATACCCGAGGAAAGGGAGGAGGTGAGGCAGGAAGGGGCTACCCGCACAGCGACAAGGATCCCACAGTCCCAACTACGTCCGGAGGCCTTTATCCTACTGGACAGCAAGTCACATCATTCAACCTCGTGTCGCACATCATGGGCACACATCCTGCTTATTGCACAACAGCTCATAAGTGCAAATCGTGGTGGGTCCTCAGAACTGCTTATCTGAGCCCTCCTGGTGGTGCTTCTAGCATTACGAGACTATACCCTTCCCACGTTGATGGTGTTAGAATCACTCCTCTCTTTTATAAAATGAAGGTGACAGAAGACAATAAGACATTTTCTATGATTTTATAACTGCCCTTCCTTGGTACAACTGTCCCCCCCACCAACGTTTTCCCCACACTGGTCAATAAAATCCAGCTTCTCAGAACCACTTTTGTATGTCACATTTTAGAAATTTTTTTTCATTAAAAGGAAAAAAAAAAGTTTAAAATACGAGTAAGTAAACCCTTACCTAACTTGGAAACTATTAGGTATTATGTTTTATTCCCAAGTGATTTTATAGATAAAAGACACTTTATTATTCTTGTGAATAAAGAATGTCAGTACAATTTGGAAAAAACTGATAAAATCACTGACATTATTAAGTTTAAAAAGCAAAAAAGCAGATAAAACTCAACACCTGTAGAATGACCTCATTTTGTAAAATATGTGTAGGTGGGTGTGAGCATGTGAACACATATACATAACACATGCATATATACATGTAAACTTGTGTGGAAGTACCTACAATAAATTCGATAATGGTTACCTCTGGGTAGTAAGACTTCATCTTACCTCCACTTTCCTCATAAATAGAAATCACTTTTATAAGTAGATGTATTCTTCAACTACAAGTTTGAAAAATAAAGCTGTTTTACCTTTGGAAAAATAATTATATGAGAAAAAAATAACAGGAGAAAATAATATTTATCATCAACTCCCTGAAGAAATAGTGAGTTTCCACCATGGCCAGTGGCCTTCTGAGTGAAGCATGGTTCTTCTCCCCTATATGCCAAGCCTGGTAGACAAGCATCTCTTTATAAGTGCATTTAATACATCAGTTTACACTAATAATGAAAAGATGACTTTCCTAAAATAAAGATTTCAACCTCTAGGGTCCCTGCAGGGCAATAGGAAACAGTCAGCAGATTCCTGGCTTATTATGTTTTATTATACTTAACAACTCAAATACTTCATAGCGCTGGGAATTTTGTTGGTATTTAAAATATATCTCCTGTAGGGCTTCCCTGGTGGCGCAGTGGTTGAGAGTCCGCCTGCCGATGCAGGGGACACAAGTTCGTGCCCCGGTCCGGGAAGATCCCACATGCCACGGAGCGGCTGGTCCTGTGAGCCATGGCCGCTGAGCCTGCGCGTCCGGAGCCTGTGCTCCGCAGCGGGAGAGGCCACAACAGTGAGAGGCCCGCATACCGCCAAAAAAAAAAAAAATAAATATATATATATATATGTATGTATCCTGTAAAACACATCTACAGAAAACACATCTTCCATAAATATCTAAATAAAATGTGCATGCACTGGATTATATATTATACATGAATACAAATAACTGAATGTTATATTTGGATGTGTCCTGTAATGAAGAAACAAGCACTAAACACCTTTTAAACTATTCTATACAGTGTAAATCAATTTGAAAATGGTCTTTTGAGTAATGGGAGGATTCTTCATCCTATCACAAAATTAACAAATCAGCATTTCAGTCTGAGAAAGGAAGACACTCAGGCCATCTGTGAACAAATACCCTCTGAGTACTGAGGACGCAGAGATGAACCAGACGCAAGGCCGACCCTCAAGGAGCTTATTATCCATCAGGGAAACAAACACACAAACAAATACAAGTTCAATAAGATGGTTCAAGTAATATGATGAAGATGATGGAAGTATGTACATGGTTCTCTAAGGGCACAGAGAACAGAACGGTTATTCTACCTAGAAGGGAGGGGTCAGAAAAGTTTCCTAGAGAACTTTTTCAATGCAATTATTATTTCTCACAGATGAATTATGATGGCATCTATTTCTTTCACTAAGGGCTCAGAAAGAGTGTCAAGGGCACAGTCACATAGATACAGTAACACAAAGAGCCTAGAGGTGAGCTGACAGAGGTAAGTAGCCATCCAGTCACGTCATTCGCTCGATGTCATTTTCGAGCACTTAAGTTCTGTGAAGGTGCTGAGTAAGGCACGGTTCCCTCCTCAAGAACTGAACAGCCCACTGGAGAAGAGACACGGGGACAAATCATCACAATACAATTTGGTAACGGCTATAATAGGGAATACAGGAGATGACAGTTAATTACACAGTGAGAGTTCAGGGAAGGCTGAAGAAACGAGCAGCCATGCTTGAGCTCTGAGGACAGGAAAGAGTTCACTCAGTGAACTTTCTGAGGCAGTAGGATGTATCGTATCAGGGCTGAACAACGTCCTTTGTACTGTCACTTCATCATCCTTAGCTCACTCTATGAAATAGGTATTGTTCCCATTTTCCAGGTGAGGTACATGCGGTTAGACAGGTGAAGTGACCTGTCCAAAGCCAAACTAATAATAACAGGTGAGGCTGGGTTATGAAAGCAGATCAAAATTCTTACTTGGCTCCTTTGGCTTTTCCCAGACAGGTAAGCAGAAAACGTAAGGCTTACTTATCTTGACTGGTTTCAACCAGGAATCTCCTTTAGGTCTTTCAACAGTTCTCTCTCCATAAAATTTCTATTTCTTCTATAGGTTCATACATTTTCAGCATACTTATTATAAATATCAGCAGGCATTTGTAACTCACTAAAATTATCTCTACTTCCTCCACTTTTCAAGAAACTCAAACCTGCTCTAGACACACTGCAAAGTAAAACTCAACTCTTGATATTTCCAATAACTGAAACAGTTATCTATGGATAGACATCCATTTGTTACATAGCATATAAGCTACAGTACTTAGGCAACCCACTAAAAATTAACAAGGTATGTGAAGCGAAAACATGATACAGTGTAGTCACAAAGTAACACTAGCTACAAGTTATGCACAGGAGGTGAAAGTTATCTGAATGTCCCCACCACTGCATGCAAATTTTATATTTTCCCTACGTTTTTCTGGGAAAAAATGTCTGTGCTACTGGTTGGAAGTCATCAGTGCAGTACCTAAAAGTTGTTTTTAGGTCTTCACCATTAATAGGTAGAGATGAGAAGTTTTCTTTTCCACACAAACAGTGAAATGTCACACCTCATAAAACCTACACATTGAGGGGACCACACTGTATCAGACCCACATCCAATCTGTTGTCAAGACAAGTCTCTGAACTGTGAGAGTGTAAGAGTTAATGCGTATAGTCTTGTTACAGAATGACCACTGCCTCTAAACCACAACTAAAGACTGCTAAAATAAGCAGTGTGATTGACACTATTTTTCTAAATGGCCTTATAAAAGATCTTCTGAAATAGCTATCTTCACCATGACATGAAGAAAAGTTGACAGTTAACAGAGGTTACAACATCACAGTAGGGACTTTGGGGCCTCTGTGAACTTACCAGGCTTATATCTTACACACAACTATTTATGTTGTTGTTGTGTGATTAAACTCCCAGGAAAATGGTCCACAAGTTCTCTATTCACTCAGTCTCATGTTGTTAATAAATTTTTTCTGCCTTGTGTGTTCTAAGTAAATACAATTTCTATAAAGCCATCTGCTTTATAGCAGAGACTCAGTAATAACTGTGTCACCCACTTACACATAAAATCAAACTGCCAATAAAATTCGTGATGCTGTACTTAATAAAGATTACTAGACTGTAAATACATGTAAGTCAGACCACCAGGGGAAAGTATGACTATAAAAACTGATGATATGACAAGAGAAAGATCATTTATATTGACTGGGCACCCAGGCAATATATCTGACAATTTACCTGGGTTATTACACAGCACTTGGGGGCAAGTAATATCCAGTCTCTCTCCCATGATCTACTAGCTATACAATTATTGATCTATGGGTCCCAGGATATTTTACATTTTCAAAAAAACTCACAGGAATACTCCATATCTTTCATATACCGCATGCACTACTGGCTCAAATTAGTATGCAGTTCCAACACTAGATCACACTGCATTCCTTTCAATGACACATCTTTGTGAAGCTGGATATTCAGCATTTGCTGCGATTTAAAAAAAATAATACAGTTGACCCTTAAACAAAGCGGGGGTTAGGGACACGGACCCTCAGTGTAGTGGAAAGTCAGATTATTACTTTAGAGTCAGCCTTATGTGACTGTGGTTCCACATCCATGCATTCAACCAACCACAGATCGTATAGTCCTGTAGCATGTACTTAGAGAAAAATGATCTGCATATAAGTGGTCTCACACAATTCAAACCTGTGTTGTTTGAACGGCAACTGTGCAGCACATCAATGAGTCTGGAACAGGAAACGAGGATATAGTGATGTGTAACCTTATTCCAAGATTTGAGAAGCTGTGTAGTGACCAACAGGCATACACATCCCATAGCAAGTAATTGTTGAGTATATACAAAATAAAATTTATTTTTCCTTTCAATTTATGTGTATTCTTTCTTTTCAAACAACTGTGAAGTTGTCTAGAGCTAACTACTTAAAAACAAAAATGCTAGGGTTTTTTGTTTTGTTGTTGTTTTGACCTAGGAGTGAAATGGAAAACAAAAATCACAGACGCTAAATGTGCTGTAAACTGAGAAAGTCTGAGAACCTCTGCTGTAGATGGATTCTAACCTTTCAAGCCAAAGGACAGGAGGCTGAACTGAGGGTCTCTAGAGGGTTACCTAGTTTTCTGAGCTAAGTTTCTAAACTGATTGATAGAAAGGCCACCTGTGACTGAATGTACACCATCATTTCACATTATCAGTGTAATGGATGACAACGTAGCTGTTACCATGTTTCCCACCCTTACACTGACTTTGCCCATCATCCATTCTGTGCCACTTGTCTAAATACGACGATTAATATGATGTATAATTTTTCTTTCACATTCAGGAAGAATAAAACACATTTCTTTTTGGTAACAGCCCATCTCCCACCTTTTCAACAACTGCCACGCATAGAAGTACTGCTAGACAATAAGCACACAAGGGGGTTTAGGTGAATTTCCTCTGTAGTATGCATTTAATCTGTAAGTAGACTGTTAAGATTTTCTCTTGTTTTCTACACATTTGAGGTCCTACATGTTCAAACCTTCAAGAAAATATTTATGAAATTTTCCTAAAATTTATGAAATTATGCCAAGTATACATCAACTGCCATGAGATTATAAATCTTATTATATAGAAGGCAGTAGGATGCCAATGAAATTAAAATTAAGAAAACAACCTTCACTAACATATTTGTAGAATCTCCTGAAATGAGGCAACTTGCTTATATATAGTCATACTCATGTTTGCCGAACCAAATAAAGAACTTATTAATAATTTCCCAGCCAGAGATACTGATATTATCATGCTAAGGGATAAATCCCAATGGCTAACATATCTGCATTATTAAACTAGTCTTAGGTTAAAACTGTAAAGGCAGAACTGAAATGAAATCATCTACTAGTGTAAAACCGTTTCACTGACCAGGCAGAGCTAAAGGTGATCGATCGTCTTCCTTCTCAACAAGGTCAGGTGTTACACAAAAAGGAAAGACAAGTCAAAATTAACGTGTGGAAATGTGCTGTTAAGAAAAAACAAAAGAGAGAGAGAGAGAGGTAGCAGGATATTTGATTTTTAAAATATCTGAGCAGTTGGTCTAGAAGAAAAAGCACCTTAGGTCTTTCAGAAGAAAACCAGCATCCCCGAAAGGATTCTTCTGACAGCAGGAAATGTCTGCAGCTGTATCAAAGGTTTGAGCAAATGATGTTTGAAGTAATGAATGGAAAACAAAGTCTGTGAACAACAAATACCATCCTTTCCAGAGATGTGTTACTCACTCCAAAAGACTTCCTAATCAGCCCTCAATGTGATGCCCAGGGATGAAAGCAGAAAGGAATATGCGTTAATGATGAGGGCTTTGGAGGCAGAAAGGCCCTGGTATGACCTCCAGCTCTGTTACTTATAAGCTGTGGGGTGCCAGGCAAATGGTAAAATCTCTCTAACCTCTAATGGAAATTATAACAACACCAATCTTACAGGGTGGTGTGAAGAGGGCAGTCACCTCACAAACTTACCGCAGAGGCTAGAGCAGAGCCTGCATCTTTAGGACCATCTCACAGCTTCAACTAGAAAGTGAAAAAACTGATTCCTCTCCTTTAAGTTTGTTCAAAGACTCCATCTACCAGAAATTCCTATCTTAACATCCCCCTGCCATCTCAAACTAAGCATAGCTAAAACTGAACTCACATTTCATGAGACCCAACACCTCCATTTATGTTAAAAAAAAGGAAATTGGGGATTTCCCTGATGGCGCAGTGGTTGAGAGTCCGCCTGCTGATGCAGGGGACACGGGTTCGTGCCCCGGTCCGGGAAGATCCCACATGCCGCGGAGCGGCTGGGCCCGTGAGCCATGGCCGCTGAGCCTGCGCGTCCAGAGCCTGTGCTCCGCAACGGGAGAGGCCACAACAGTGAGAGGCCCGCGTAACGCAAAAAAAAACCCAAAAAAACAAAAAAGGGAAATTGATTTGCCTCACCCTCCCACCCTTATGACCTTAAAATCATTCTCAACCTCCTTGTGCTCTCAGTCACACCCAAGCCATCACCAGATCCTCCTGACCCTTTGTATCTGCCTCACGCTACTCCTTTGCTTTCCACCCCTGTTCCCCCGTCGCCCTGCAGCGGGATCCTCTACTCCTTTCACTGTCAGCCTCTGCTTTTGGCTTCTTCTCAGCTAACCTATCTCAACTGGAACTGTAGATAACACGTTTCACTTACAACTTTCTGTCACACAATACTTTCCTCTTTCTTCTACAAAATCAGTTCCAATAAGAACTTGTGGTGCCGTCTCCACTCCGGGCCACTGAACGGACACTGCCCACCCACATGGCCCCTTTGTGTGAATCAGAAAAGGCACCCTTCCTTCCTCATGATACTTTATTTCCATCTGCTAGAAAAATTAGCTGAAGTACTTATATCATTTAAGAATGCCAGATTACTGCTGTACACCGAGATGTTGCTCTAAATAAGTGCTAAAGTGTGATGCAATTGAATGACGAGCAGCAGGTGTGACAGCCATCATGCACAATCATACACAATGTGGTGTCCTTGTTTCCTTGGTTCTTTTCTAGTACTGACCCCCGTCCCCGTGTCATCCACACTCTCCAACTGAAACAAAATTCACCAATGACATCCCAATTGCCAAATATGATGGCTGAATTTTTATTTCTTTTCTTACTTGACTGCTGTATAATTCTGCATTGTGATCACTGTAACTTTCCACTTTCTCCTGGATTTCTTCCTACCCCTCTGACAACTGTCTCACAGTTTCACTTACTGTCTTCTGCCCTTTCTGCAATATAAATGTCACACCTCAGGGTTCCATCCTTGCCCTTTTTATCATATATACAACCTCGGTCATGACTTCAATGACTCCCAAAGAAGCCCAGGTGTCCCATCTATATTCCCTACTGATACTGCCTATTACAATTTCCCTCTAATATATACCAGAATAGTGAAGTCACTATTCTCGACATCTCCTAAGCTAGAAAGATCAGAGACACTTCAAGTTCATTCTGTACTTATTCACTCAAGAAATATCTGAGTGTGTACTGTATACCAAGATGATGTTCCAGACACTTCGAATATATCAATGAACAAAAAATGGATAAAAGAACAATTTCTCTACCATCACGAAACATTAATTTTACTAGGGGGTAGATAAGAGAAGCAGACAATAATAAACATGTTAATTAAATGTAATATAATTATTCATTATATTCAATATTTATAGATAATGTTACAGCATGGTAATATGGGGGTAAAGGAAATTTTTTTACATTGGGTGCACAGGTAAGCCTCATCATAGAGATGATATTTGAGTGAAGGCTTGAAGTGGGCAAGAGAGTTGACCACATGGATATCTGGGGAACAAGCATTAGAGGCAGAAGGAATAGCCAATACAAGAGCCTTAAGGCAGGAATCTGCCTGGTATATTCAAGGAACATCAAGGAACCAGAGCAGGTGGAGCAGACAGACTACCTACATAAAAACTGTCACAAAACATACACAAATCTGTGATGTCTGTGGTGGGAACGAGCCCCTTGAAATGGAGTGCCTTGTACACTGCACGACCTGGTATGTCAGCCTTACCCAGAATTCGTCCTCTCCTCACTGTCTCAGGTCAACCCTCACTTTATATACCACTTTCTCAATGAGGCATCCCAACCCCAAATCATGGCCATCATCAAATTCTCTACACTCCTGTTTGCACATGGTTAACCACTGCTTAACACATATAAATACATGCTACCATCTATTTATATGTGTTTTTTCTTTCTAGATATAACCTTGATTATATCTCTGACTAGACTGAAAACTGCTATAGAGCAATACCTACCAAAGTGCCTTGTATATAGCAGTCTTATAATAACTGTTCATTGAGATGCTAAAGGTCCCTGACATTTAAAAATAAAATTCCAGAATACTTTTTGATAAATCAAACTTTATATCCACACCCAGATAACAATCTACTGAGCCAAGATACCACAATGATAAAGAAAATACTTTAAAAGGCATACTTACAAAGTACATTGATTTTTTCAGTTGATTCCATTTTATTGATTTTATGAAATAACTTAATCATTCATATTTCACTTCAGATAATAAATGGGTTTGATTTGGCTTTCTAAGATACAAAATCTTTAATCTTCCTAATAAAATTAAACCTTTAAAAAAAAAAGAAACAAAAATTAAGTATTCCCTTCTAATAAGGAAATAGTAAAGATACATGTAAAAATCAAAAGACCAGTAAATATATTCAAAGTCAAGCTTGGCTACCCATGTAAATACTAGATAAAAGCTGGTATTGTAGAGTTGATTTAAACACAGGTGAAGAATCTATTGAAGACCAGGGTTCCACCAGAATGTTGAGATTACCAATTCAATTTTGTGATACAATTTTATGATATTGTTCCTGTATATCATAAAAGGAAATCTCCTATAACAGAATCTGACCATTTTCTGATCACCTGAAGTCTTACCACCAATGATGAAGTGCTTATTCCTAGTGGATACATTGATGATCCCCCAGAAAGGCTTAGAGAGAGACCTTCCAGCAACCCCTGCCCATCAGAGCCACTTCCAGAAATGCAGAGGGCTTGTGATTGTAACCAGAAGTCACAACTCAGCCAAGCCTTCTTAATCACAGGATGGCTTCCTGAGGCCTCCTGTCTTGCTGCTGGAAATGGCCAGCAAGGAACACATGTCAAAGTGAGCTCTACAACTGGCAAGTCTCGTCTGAAATGACTGAGGTTAAGTCTAAATACTAAGCACCCAGCTCAGGACCCTTAATGAATGTCTTTTGTTTGTTTGTTTTTAATGACCCCAAAAGAAAGGACAGAGGGAGGGAGGAAGACAAAGGCAGAAAGACCCGAATATGTGACATGGTATCTACGGTCTATGGGAGCTGCTTAGACAGTTATTCCTTATGGTAGGAATTATTGTAATCATAACTCCAAACTGCTATTTAAATGACAAACATCCTACATATCGCTTACAACAAAACATGTAAGACATGCATTTAGGGTTTCTTAATTTGTGCAAAATCTGGTATCTATCAAAGCAACATGACAAGCCAGAGTCTTCTAAATAATCCTATAAAATAAAAATAAAAATAATTTTTAAGAAAGCTAAAGGAAACTATCAACATTGCCCTCTACCTCTGGGCAGGCCTATGCAGCTATTCAAAACTAAATGGTGCTTATTTTACGGTTAATGTTTGGGTTTTTTTTTAACATCTTTATTGGAGCTTAATTGCTTTACAATGCTATGTTAGTTTCTGCTATATAACAACGTGAATCAGCTATATGTATACATATATCCCCATATCCCCACCCTCTTGCGTCTCCCTCCCACCCCTCCTATCCCACCCCTCTAGGTGGGCTCAAAGCACCGAGCTGTTATTTAAGCAAAATATTATCTGAACTATTTGAGCTCACTCCTAGCTTATCAACTTTAGCAATTTCCTAATTTAAAGCTTAAATCAATTTTGTTACAGTTAAAAATGATTTCTTTTTCTACTAATGTGACAGAGAAGCACTATTAATTTTTGTATAGCTATCAAACTTTAATAGTCTTAAAAATTATTATGTGATTTCTTTCTTTACCTAAAAGGTCTTCTGCTCTATACCTTAAATAATACTTTTGTCCTTTCTCGGCACGCAAATTAGCAAATAACAGGCCATGTTGGGATCAATACCCTCTCACCACACACACACACACACACACACACACACACACACACGCACACACACACACACAGTCATGCAGTTAGAAACATCAATGTAGTTCTTAGGGAGCCAAGAAAATTCACAATTAGAAAATACTAGTATTCACTCTCTATAATTAACATTTGTAAAATACTTTTATGAATTCAGATGTCAAACGTAATTCATAAAATGGAAAGTTGTCATTATCACGCCAACCAAATAGAGAATCCCACACTAGGTGTGCCATCCCAGGAGTCTTCATCCATCCTAATCTCTCCAGGGCAGAAAGAGAGCAAAACTGGACCCACGTCCTCGGTCTAGCACAACGCAAGGCGTAAAATACCCCAATGAATGCTCTGAGCGCCAAGATGAGTCACAAGCCACATCCATAACTACTTAGCTGGCGTTTGTGGAGAGCTCACCAAGTGCTTTATGTCTGATTACCTAAGTAGATATTCATAGTAACTTTATGAGGAAGATAACATTTTCCCCATTTGACAGATAGGGGAACTAAAGCTTAGAAAGTGAAGCAACTGGCCCAAGATCACGTAGCTTTCAGAACAGTGCTGAGTTTTGAAACTTCACAATCTGATTTTATTTGCAGCTTCATTTTTGCTGTTGCTTTAAACAAATTACCAACACTGTAAAATTATAGAACATAATTTTTAACCTCACAGCACTTTTGCATTTAATTTTGCTCTTAACCACCATACATATTCCCTATCTCTGCCCTTGAAATGCTCAGAGGACCATGCTGTTAGGAACCATGAACATAATGCCCAGGGCCAGTGAGCTGTTCATGGGCCTATAGAAAATATCTAAGGCTGAGGGGGGAAAAATATAGTGTCTCAAAATTATTGAAAGAAAATTTCCTAACTGAACTTAGTAAATGTTTGCCTTAAATGTCATAAATGTCACAGGTTCTAATGACAATTGCTCAATTTAGCATTCAAGAAAGTTTAGTTAATTTTGAAAACAGTTTTTAAGTTTAACTCTTCTTACTCTAAAAGAATCCCCAGGGACTTTCCTGGTGGCGCAGTGGTTAAGAATCTGCCTGCCAATGCAGGGGACACGGGTTCGAGCCCTGGTCCGGGAAGATCCCACATGCCGCGAAGCAACTAAGACCGTGCGCCACAACTACTGAGCCTGCACTCTAGAGCCCGCAAGCCACAACTACCGAAGCCCGTGCACCTAGAGCCCATGCTCTGCAACAAGAGAAGCCACAATGAGAAGCACGCACACTGCAATGAAGAGTAGCCCCCACTCACTGCAACTAGAGAAAGCCCGCGCGTAGCAACGAAGACCCAATGCAGCCAAAAATAAATTAAATAAATTTAAATAAATAAATAAATAAAAGAATCCCCAAATACACATAATGATCGTGGAGAATTACAGCCAACTGTAAATTAAATGTGTTATTTATAGCCAAATTAATAATCAAACCCACAATTATTATTAACATTTACTGAGCAGTTACTAGATACAGGCACTATGCCTGCTTTCTTCATGGAGTTGTGAGGACTACATGAATTCTTTCATTTAATCCTCACAACTCCGTGATGAAAGCATGATTATCATCATTTTGCAGATGAGGAAATGAACTGGCAGAGATTAAGTGGAATGCCCAAGATCACACAGCTAATCACTGGTGTCAGTGGAATTTTTATCCAGGCCTATCTAATTCCAAAGCCTTACCAATACCCAAACTAAATCTTTCTTTGCACCGTTAAGAAACAAGCAAAACTCAACATCCTCCCTGGGTCATCAGCTATTAAAACACTTACAGGAACATAGATCGCAAAGCCCCCTCTCTCAGATGCTGAGGAAGGCAACCACATATATTTCACTCCAAGAAGAAAGCTTTCATACTACCCTTCAGAGTTTAGTAACTCAATCCATATAAAATGTTATATGCTATTTGTTTTCTCTAAGCTACATGATTAGAAGCCCCAGATTAGCACTACTGTAGTGGCAGCTGACAGCAAGGGAAAAGTCAGAAGTACAGTAACTGAAGGTCACAGTACAGACCCTGATTCCAGAAAAAAGTCAAACTCAATTTACTATATTGTCTTTAAATCACAATAAATTTAAACATATGCAATACTCAAAAGTTTTCATCTCAAGTTTCAAAATTTTTTAATTTTGGCTTTTGAAGGATAGGCTTTGAGTCACATGAAATTTTCTTAGTCAGAATCTCTGACTACTTAACACCAGACAAATAACAACATTACTCAATTGCTTATTGCCCTAAAAATAAAGCAGATTCTCTTTTTCTCCCAACTTCTACAACACAGCAGCAGCACACAAAAATATAATACAAGGAATACGAGCCAAGCACACAGAAGCTTGAAAATACAAAGAAATGCAAATTAGAAAATAAAAGTTACCTATAATGCTACTAACATTAACATCTATATCTGTATATTATATTTTTTAGTCTTTCTTGTTCTTGTGAGCTATATATAAAACATAAGCTTAATATAAGTAACTTACAGACAAAGAAATAAGGAGTTGAACACAGGGGGAAAATTCAAGATTACAGTGGCTCACCCAGGTAGAAATTCCTAATGAAGTAAACATGCTGTGCCTCCCACGAACACCAATGCAGGAAAATAGATTCTGAGGGCTCCGTGCCAAGGGTACTCTCTGAAAACTGCTTACACCATTTTTAAGTCCTCAAAATGGTTATGATAAATAAATACAACTTATATCTAATAATTTAAAGGTACATTTGATTTCTTCATTATAGTTTAAGGAGAAAATGTTCTATTATGCATCTTGGAACAACAGGCCACCACAGAGATAGCTGCTGCAGCTAGAAAAGTGACACTCTTTATCAGCCTGGTGAGAATTAACTGTTAGCAGCCTGGTCAAGTGAGAATGAAACTGGTTCTGTTATAAATAGTCAACCAACGGAGACGTAATACCAAGGAGGGAATAAAGCAAAACCTCCTATCAGCCTGAGTTTAAACACTCTCTAACCCACAAATTTAGCATAGACATTTGGACGGGTCCTATAGATTCCTCTGTTCTTCAATTTTATTATCTAGAAGCAAATGCTACATATTTACAGCAAACAGCACTAGTTTACACAAAAATGTAGTAAATGTTGATAAGAGGTAACAAGTGCCATGATATAGTAATAAGATAAAGCAGCCTCACTGGGACTAAACAACTGGGGAGTTTAGAAGAAGTTTTGTTTTGTTTTCCACTATTTTTCTATGAAGAATGAAAGCTCTGTGAAATCTGTGGACTATACTGAAATCATACCTAAAACGACCATGTTCTAAAAAGCAAATGTTTCACAAAAACCTTTTTTTTTGACACAGAAATAACCTGTACGACAGAACGATATTTTCAAAAGAGAATCAACCCATCAATTTAAATAAATAAAACTATTGATTTTTGTTTGTTAGTTTTCTAATTCTTTGAAAACCTCAGGTTTTAGTGAATTCCTTGGTGGTCTCGTGGTGATGACTCTGAGCTTCCACTGCAGGGGCCACAGGTTTGATCTCTGGTCGAGGAACTAAGATCCGGCATGCCACGAGACGCAGCCAAAAAAAACAAAACAAAATAAACCCACGCACACACATAACACTTTGGGTTTAAAAATGCATAAGGAAATACCACCAAGAGCATATAGTGACTAATATTTAATATTCGTAACACAGGAAAATTTCCGCAAAAATCCATGCCTCAAACTTAAGGGCTTAGCCCCTGATTTTCCAACAGATCTTGGAAAATAAAATCCCAAGAACATTAAAAAGCATGTGTTGGGCTTCCCTGGTGGCGCAGTGGTTGAGAGTCCGCCTGCCGATGCAGGGCACACGGGTTCGTGCCCTGGTCTGGGAAGATCCCACATGCCGCGGAGCGGCTGGGCCCGTGAGCCATGGCCGCTGAGCCTGCGCGTCCGCAGCCTGTGCTCCGCAACGGGAGACGCCGCAGCAGTGAGAGGCCCGCGTACCGAAAAAAAAAAAAAAAAAAAAAAAGCAGCATGTGTTGAGAGTGAACAGGACCTCGGGATTCTAACCTGCTGGGACAAACTGTAGAGAGAAAAATCAAAAAGTGCTGCCACCTGAGGTCCAGATTCCAAACCAATCTTTCTGGCTGTTCAGGCTCCACTACTCTCTCCCTTGTCTCATCTCTCACATCACTAATATTAACCACCATAGACCTTAGGTCAAATTTTGCTTCTTATTTTGTTAAAATTGTATCTTCCCCAAATATCCACTAACTCCTCCAGGGCAGGGACTAGATATCTGCATCCACACTGAGAATGATACCAAAGGGTCCCTCCCAAAGTACCAAGTCCATACTGGGCAATTGCACACTTGGTTGACCATCAGGAACCGAGGCTCTCTAGCAGACTCCCTTGTGAAAAGGTCGCCTCAACTACTCAGCTCCAGCTGAACTGAAAAACCACTACCACACTTTCCATGGCACCAAAACCACTCGGTACAGTGGCATTATGTTTAGAATCAAGTCAGTATGCCTCTGTCTCATTTCTCTCCAGGGTTAAAATGAAGACTTCAATCTCATGTTTATCTACCTCTAAGCTAACCTATTACAATTTCTTCTCCTGTAGGTTTGTTAAAAACTATAAATAGATTATATCCCCTCAAGAACACAGACTTAAGACTGTCTTTTCTTTGCAGAGTCTACACCGTCTACAGAAATCCATGCCTATATTTAATATTTTTAAAAGTTAATCATTTAAAAAATGCTTTTGGCAACTGACTGTACAAACCAAAAGCAAAGGAAATGTTTAAGATGAATTTCACAACCTATATTCCCTCAGACAGACATCAGAAGGCCACAGATCAGCTTCAGTGTGAACTACCCAGTTTGATGGTCCTTTGGCATTTCCTTGTGCCCAGGTGTATAAAAAACCAAGAGTATAAAAATGAAATTACACTGCTAACCACTCGTAGAAATAGCAACAAAATGTTAAATGCTACAAATTTTAATCAGATAACTAGAAAAACGTTTTCCTATCCTGCAGCAAAAACTCAATTCATGAGACAAAAGAAAGGAACTGCATTTGACCTTAAAAGTACTCCTAAATTTCCAAGGCTAGAACCCCCGCCCCAGATGATCAGGATTGTTTTTTTGTTTCTGTTTTGTTTGTTTTGTTTTGTTAATCATTCATGAAATACATGAGAGCACAAAAGGGTCTCTTTCTCAAAATAATGATATGTGAATTCTCTAGCCCAAAGCTGTCAAGGTGGTTATCCACCAACCTATTCACAGTAACCCTCAACCTAAGTAGAGTTGATAGTTAAGAAAGCACTAACAAAAAGTTTATAACTGTCACAACTAAATTTTTTCTATTATAATTTTTAAGACTTCAGATTGTTTTATGCATAATAACTACAGATGTCTATATACATACGTACAGAGAGATGATGATGATGACGATGATGAAGATGATAAAGAGAAGACAGATAAATACAAACATTGGTAATTTTTATAATTACCGTAAATATTGGTAATTTTATGATTACCATATAGCTAATCGATAGTGAAACTCTAGCAGTAGAAAACCAACTTGATTGTGCCAGCAGAGCCAGACAGATCAGAAGTACGTGCACGGAAATATTCAAAGGGCAGCTGACACAAGAACCTCAATTTTATGTTGCAACAGTGATGTGCAATCAAGGATCCTGGGCCCTGCCCTCTGGGGCTTGCAGTCCAGCTGCTCCAGTCCCTCCTGTGTGCACTGGACTCACATGAGCTATCTTCGGGTCCCAGCTCCAGCTATCTGCTATACAGGCAAAATATTTGAGCCCTAGTGCTATCACCCCACAATGAGGATAAAATGATTCCTCCCCCATAAAATTATTGTGAGGATTAAGTGAGCTAATAGGCACATGAAAACACTCTGTAACTCTTCATGCGCACAACACAAATGGGATGCGTCTCTGTTTTACTAGAGAAGACTGTCTCCTCCGGCCACCTTTCTCCAGGATGCCAAAATGTCTGGAAAGCACTGAGGCTTTCAGATATAAGTAGGTAGTACAAACTATAATTAAAGTTACTTCAATCAACATTTAAGCGCTTCGTAGGCATGGCCATATGTCTAGCACTGTGCTAGACACTGTGGGAGACAGAAAAAAAACAAAATCAAAAGCAGGATTTAGTCCTTTAACTCCAGAAATTGAAAGTATCACTAGTGAAACAAAACCAGTATATGTGAGATAGCAACAAGGCACACAGGCCAGCACGGGACTAAGGGGCTAACCTTGCAGGTGGGACTTACTTCAGAACCTAAAAGGAAAGGAAATGTTTTTAATTTTAACTGACAAAAAGTTTACAGAAGGCATTCCAGCAGGGAGCTGGATTCTAAACACAGGTATAAAGGCAGGAATGTATCTGTGGGTCTGATTAGGGATTGTCTTAAGTAGCGAGTGGCAAAGGGGCAGAAATTCTTCAGACTATGGGGGACCCAGACACCAAGAAAAAATTTTAAACTTAATCCAACAGGCCTAAAATGAAGATCAAATAGATCTAAAGGTCACACAAAAATATCGCCATGGAAAATTTTGCCAGTGGTAAGAGTCGCAAAGGCAAAGAGGCTGAGGCTGATTGGGAAAGTTTAATGAGATGCAAAACCTCAATCAGCAATAGGCTCATTTTCAAATCTAAATTCCTTGCCCCATTTTATTTTTATTTATTTATTTATTTAACATCTTTATTGGAGTATAATTGCTTTACAATGTTGTGTTAGTTTCTGCTGTATAACAAAGTAAATCAGCTGTACGCATACATATATCCCCATATCCCCTCCCTCTTCCTTGCCCCATTTTAAAATGGAAACCCCAAAACGCATGAGTGGAAAGAAACAGATGTGATTTTTGATAAGCCAGGATAGACGTAAGGTGTGACTGTCACTGCACGTGGCTTACCAGGCTGGAGGCAGCACACGTTTCAGGAGAAGCATCTGGAGATCAGACAGAGGCAGGTTCCGATCCTATGTGAACCTAAATAAATTACTGGACCTCTCTGTTCCTCCGTGCCCTCATCTCTAGAGTGAAACGGTACATCTTCCAGGGCTATTTTGAGGTTTAAGTTAGAAAAAAACTTCTGGAAACTTTCAGCAGCATATAAATGGTAATTAAAGAATTAAATTGAGCACATTTTGTGAGTTGATGAGGACTCTGAGGACAAGGGCTGTGTTTTATTCTCCAGTGCAAACCCAGAACCTAGCTCAGTCTCTCACATCTACAGGAAAGCAACACATCTTACGTTATTGAAGGAGTGTCAAATTTAATGCAATGCATTTTTGGTGAGCACCCATTATGTTCTGTGCACGGAGTAGGTCCTGGGTCTAGAGTGGTGAAGAAAACAGAAAGAGCTTCTGCCCTCACAGAGCCTGTGGTCTAGTGAGGAAGACAGGCACTATATAAGTAATTACAACCACAGGATGAATCAAAACAAGAAGCACAGGGCTGTGGAAGTCTAGAGCAATGAGGGGAGCATTTAACCCAGTCTACAAGGTCAGAGAGGAGCAAGTAACAGTCATCAATTACTTCTATAATTTCCCAGAGTAACAAAAGCTATTAAAAATTAACTGCCTATTGATTTAAAGATAGCTTTTTTTTCCCCAAAAATTGATTTGGACAACACGTTAAAGGGGGGAGGGGGAGGCTGTCCAAAAAAGTTAGATGGAAGAAAAAGGTTTCCATGTAAGTTCAAGTGACATCAAATGTATCCTACCTACCATACATAGGAGTAACAAAAGCACAGTGTTCACCCACAATCAACTTTTTACCAGAAAAACCACAATTACTATAAGCAATCTGCCTGTGTAGTTATAGATCTTTCTTCAAAGGGAACCCGTCCCTAAAGCATAAAGATGTATGAATCTCCCTTATTTCAAATACATTCCAAGTAATGCTTCTGATTTTGAAGCTGTAGTTTTAAAACTCAAGCCATGAATGTGACCCTCCAAAATTAACCAGTATTTGAGTTCCTCCTCTGTGTAAAACGTCAATAAGACATTAAAGAAAATATTAAAAGCCTTAAAATAATACCCAACTATCAAGAAATTTACAATCCATTGAGAAAAAGAAATACTACAGGAGTTCAATAAATAAATGCAAACTACGAAGATAACACAGGACATGATCCCCTGTCAACTCTGATACAAATCCAAGTTCCAGGGAAGCCTCAGTCTTTATCTTTTTTGTTCACTGGTGCATGCAAGCACCTAGAACAGCATGTCTCAGCAGCCAGTGAGTGAGTGAGTGAGTGAGCGAATGAAATTCATGGATTAAGCAGGGAGAGCAATGTCACAAGAAAGGGTTCAGGAAAAATTTCACGGGAAAGGAGAATCAGTGGCCTTAAATGATAGGGAATCTAGACAGAAAAAAAAAGGTCGGGGTGGGGGTAGAGGAGAGTGTCCAGCACTAAGACAAGTTGAAGAGATGGAAAGTGTGAAACTGTGACTAGAAATTCATGCAGAAGAGTCCAAAATACGGCCAGAAATGTTGGTGAGGATCAGACTGTCCAAAAATTTAAACGTCAAATTGAAGTGTACAGACTTGACCACCGTAGCTCCAGAAAGTCATCACGGTTTCTTGCGAGGAGGACAGTGTGATCACCATCTGCCCACTGGTAGAGTCCTGCGCGGGCGGGAGTGGGCGGCACTACTGCAGTCATTCACGCTAGAGCTGAGAACACGGACTAGGTAGGACAGAAGCAGCCTGACTGGAAACAATGGGAAAGATCAAAAATGCTAACAATCCTCCCATGACTCACTGGAAATCACAGCTGTCGGGAGACAACTGACTCAGCATTTACCATGTGTCACATGTACCGCACTGAGCACTTTCACGCATATTTTGACATAATTCTCAAAAACAACTCCAAGGTGATAAGAATTTTATTATAATAAGAAAACTAAGATTCAGGGCTTCCCTGGTGGCGCAGTGGTTGAGAGTCCACCTGCCGATGCAGGGGACGCAGGTTCGTGCCCCGGTCCGGGAGGATCCCACATGCCGCGGAGCGGCTGGTCCCGTGAGCCATGGCTGCTGAGCCTGCGCGTCCGGAGCCCGTGCTCCGCAGCGAGAGAGGCCACAACAGTGAGAGGCCTGCGTACCGCAAAAAAAAAAAAAAAAAGAAAGAAAGAAAACTGAGATTCAAGGAAATTAAGTAAGTGTGAGGAGTCTGGCTGTGGTCTGACTCCCAGCTCACTGATCTGAACCAATATGCTCTAAGTCAGGAAGGGGTACCAGAGATTTTTCTTAATATGAGGTATTATTTTTAAATCCAAGTGACTAAGAGAAAGATGATACCATCTCTAAAAACAGAGAACACAAGAATGACACTGAGATTCAGACACATCATGTTTGGGGTTACATTAGACAGCTAAGGAGAATTGTCCCGCAGGCACTTGAGAATGAAGATCAAAGATGGAATAACTTATTAGGGCTGGGATGTATAGATCCAAGAATTAACTTTTAAACAGTAGTAATGGAATAACATTCAATTATTTCGTCAATAAATATTTTGTGAGCACCTTTCCTATGCCAAGCACAAAACTAACTTTGGGAGGTAAGTAAAACCAAAAGTTTCTGCTCTCATGTAGCTTAAGTGGCTAAAAGAAGGGAGTTAATGAGACCTGAATATACAGAGTATAAATTACCTTTGGGGAGCATCTACATGCAGTGATGGGAAAGACGGCACGGGAAGAAGACGACACCAGACTGGAAAGTAAAATAGTACAGAGTGAGAGGAAAAACCCAGTCCCGTGATTTCAACAAAGCAGGTGAAATAGAAGCCACAGTGCAGGTGACAATGATTTTAGTAACAGCAGACCTGGTAAATGGGACTATGGAACTCAGAAGGTCTTGTTGCAAACCTGAGTGGACATATAAAAATCCTTAGCTTTCTGTGAGAATATAATGTTTCAAGAATGTAATCCTATATTGTTAAAAACCAAACCAGGGTACACAAAGAAGAGGAAGCTAAGGATAAAAGACACAGAAGAAACAAAGTATATTTTGGTGCATTCTATTTCAGAAGTATTTTCTCAGTGTATCTGAATTAAAGTAACTGGATATTTTGATAGAAAAAAGAAACTACTCCATGAAAACAAGCCATAAAGTAAAAAGTTCTTTTAAGGCATATTTTTAAATGTATTTCCACTGTTTCATGTACCATATGCAGAAATATTATATCAAAAATATAACTCAAAGTATCCATATCTACTAATAAGCTAGACACAGTTTCACTCAAGTTATTCTCCAGTTTATGCTTTAGTTACAATTTATAGAAATAATAAACCATTAGTTATTGGCTATACATTTATATTTCAGTAAAAACAAATCGCTAACTTGAAATATACTCTATATTTGTCCTAGAAAATGAAACATTTACCTTTAGATGACAATATATTAAATTTTTATTGAACAGTAATGTACTTTTGTAGAGAAAATTTAGTATAACTATTGCTTAAATCAAATTCACTACGGAATTATTATACTACTAATCAATTTAAACATAAAATTTCATTCTTAGAGGAATAGAATATAAAACATATTGAATCTAGACTAATGCTATTACGTGGCTCCAATGAACCTATTTTAATGATATTTCCATGTAGCAGATCAATTCTAAGAGTTTATCTTTTAGCCTATTCTTAATATAAGTTGGGAAGTTGTCTATAATCCTGGGTAAATCAGACACCTTGAAGTACAAAATGCCTAAGAAATTATCTTTTCTAACCCCATTGTGTTAAAGATGAGACACCAAGACGAGGGAAGGTTAAACGGCTTTCCCAAGTTGACAAACCTGATTTTAGATGGATGGATGGATGGATGGATGGATGGATGGATGGATGGATGGATGGATAGAGAGGGGAAGATATACATTATGCATGTATTTCCTTTACATATTATGACATACTTTATATACATATTTTAACAGTTATACAAAAAATAATAAAATAAAAGTTATACATATAAACATAATTAACATATTTATACAAAAACATATAGAATGCTTATTTCCATAAATACGTAAAACAGTTTAACATTTAAATCAGCTTACCACATTAAACTATATAGTATCTTAATGAGAACAGACATAAAATTGAGAAACAGAATAAATGTTCCAGAAACAGAACTCAGAAAACAGAAATATTTGATATATAATAACGGTAACCTAAAGAGAAAAAAAAAAAAAAATCAGTGAGGGAAGAAACTGACCCTGTTTTCATCAGTTAAGACAGCTTATTTATGAAATAATTCCTTGAAATCACTTGAATAAGGGTGGGGGGTTCACTGATAATCTTTTCTTTAATAATGCCTGGTCTTATCTCATATTGCAGAAGTAGCTGTAAGGTCTTTAACTTGCACTTAAACCAGACAGGAAACCGCCATGCTTTCTTTTCAGAACACTTTGTATGAAAACTTCTTCAAGATCTACAGCTAAGGGAAAGGGGGTGCCCTGCCGAATCTCAGGAATGTGGTAAAATAAGAACAGTGTGGTTACAACGTTAGCGTTGAAGGGATTTACTCAACTGAGGTTCATTTCACAGTTGAAACACTAGATAAAATGCACAGGAGTTCACCGCTACCACCAATGACAAAGGTATAAACGTGGCCACCCACTATGAAAACTTTGGGACAAACAGGCACAAAACTCTTTTCCACTAAGTAATGAGTAAAAAAGTGCTATTAAAAAACAAGCAAATAAGGCATACCTGGGAGAACTGTCAGCTATAAATCAACATTGCCTTGATACCATTTAAGGGTAGTAAACATGTCCACCAACTATTGCCTTGGAAGGAGAGACAGCATTCTGCTCATCTAAAAAGCTATGGTGATCTTTAAAAATTGATATATCTCTGGATAATCTACTTTTAAAACATAAAAAATTCTGCCCAACTAGTTGAACTCTCCAAACTATTTCTCTTTGATTAAGAAGCTCCCCCACCTATGCCTTATGTTTTACTGTAAAATGATTTTATGTGTTTTTAAAGAAATGATTTCTTTTAATTTTTAAAGTGAATGCAAAGAAAATGCAAACATTTCCCTCTCCTCTAGTCAGAAGAAATCCTTTTACTGAATTTCCCCGCAAGTTGTTTGTACCTCTTACAGTGATGATCGTATGTTCCTTTTATGATTGTGCGTGTGTGCATGTGTGTGCCTTATTTCCCTTCCAGCTTTTAAATTAGCTGAGAACAGATGAGAGCCTTATCTACATTTTCTGCTCCACACAATATCTTACATCGTATTGTACATACATATAAATAGCATAAAATGCTTATTATATCTTTGAATTAATATTTTATACTGTACAGATACCATCACAAAACTTTTTAGCTGGCTTCCATCTCCACTGCAATTCACCTTCACACTGTTCCTTAAAGGATTATTCTAAAACAAAACTCCAATTATATTATTCCCCTACTTAAAATCCTTCAGTGGCATCTAAAGGATGAAGTTCATAGACACGCCACATATTGCTATTACAATTCCATCTCCTCTCTTAACATTGCCACAGAGGAACCTCAGCCTGGTCTTAGGAAGCATACGTCATTCCTCTATGCCTTTGCTCTCTCGTCCTAGTCTACCAGGCACATTCTTACATATCAACACTTAACTCCAATCTTCAAAGTTCATCATGCACTTTCCTCAAACACACTGCATATTACTATGCTTGTGCCTGTCCTATAGCACTTCTCATATTGCACAGAGCAGGAAACTGGGAAGGTAAATATGGCTTTTTCTCCCCTGAAGTTACAAGAAGGCCATTAGGTGATGAAAAGTTAGAAACCATCTGCAAGAATGTTTGCCTAAATCCCAGAATTAAGCATATGACCTGGCACCAACAAAATTCTAGAAGATAGTAGGAAAGTTTATTCTACTCAAGCATGGAACCTGCCTGACAACTGAACCACCACACTATAACCAGTCATCACTTCGGGATGCATTTCGTAACCTGGACAAAACACCCGGGCTGTGTGGGGGTGGGGGAGGGGGGGAGGCAGATCTTAAATGGAAATTATGATGGCAAATGCTCTGTAAACACATAAAATAATTTCTTTAACTTTCCAAATATTTAGTTTCTCAAGTAAAATTATCTACTCTAACATGCTAGAAGAATTTGCAAATAGGAAGGCATTGTATTTATGGTTTTGATTTTCTTAATCTACAAAAACCAGGTGTTAAAAGCATAAAAAAATAGAAATATCACTGCTGTTCCTCGTTACAACACCAGTTAACAATGCAAAACCATAAACTATTTATTTAACATCTTAGCTTTTCGTGTGTAAACCAGCCTTCTACCTCGCTCACAAACATGACCCATAGAATAAAGACTAAGTTCTTCTGAGGAGGTTCAGTACTTAAGAAATGCACGGATTAGATTATTTATCTTCTTGATCTGTCAAAATTGCATTTGGGAGGACCATTTCTTCATACATCACATTATCCCCCACTCCAGACAGAGGGCTAACCATTCCCTCCACTGGGCTACCACTCGGCC
Source organism: Monodon monoceros (assembly GCF_005190385.1). Lineage (NCBI taxonomy): Eukaryota > Metazoa > Chordata > Mammalia > Artiodactyla > Monodontidae > Monodon > Monodon monoceros. Next base: position 86,581,441 of record NW_021703774.1, on the reverse strand, counting down.
TCACACAGACCTCGTGTCCCAATATCAGGTTGTATCATAATACATGTTTACACATCTAACTGCCAAAAACAAAAAGGAAAAAACCTCCATGGGGGTAGAAATTATGTCTTTTCTTTGTATCTCAGGATCCAGAAAAAAAAAAAAAAAAGCTTAATTTACCCAGGCAGTAGGACATCAAGGGATATTTTGAGGCAAATTTTACTAAACTAAGTTAAAAACTGAAACTGTATTATCTAACAGAAGTCACCATATGCTGAGCACATTGTGAGATTTTTGTTGTCTTTCATATTTTAAAGATGTATATGGATAGCTATACAAGATATACTGTATATAATTAAATATATTGGCCTCATTTTTTGTTCTGACAATATAGCCTAGAAAATCGTGATTTTCTAAGCATCACTATCAATTTAATTTTTAAGAATACTGAGAAAAAATTTTATATCATGCCTATTTTAAGATTGAATAACCATGCCTAAATAACAAACTTTAAAAATTCTGAGCACATAAAGAATTTTGATTATTACTGAATGATAAATGTCAGCTTGATAACCAGTTTTACCTTCCAGTCAATATTATGACAAAAACTATTAACTTACAAAACATGTTTTCAATGTTTTCTGATTCTCTGGATGGCTGACAGGCCTCTAATGGCATGAAAGTTACCTTATCAGCAAAAAGGAGTTTTGTCTCCTGGCTATCTTTCAGTTTTTGCCAACTTCTCAACATCTTATCGCCAAAAATATCTATGGCATTTGAATTTCGGATCATGAGTGTACAATATACACTAAGAAAATCTAAGAAGCTGTAAAAGCTCATATATGACCACGTTCATTTTATTGACAGCAGCTATGAATAGCGCCTTCATACCTATTTGGAAAGTCGAGGCTATGGTGAAACTGTTGATCCTGTTCCTTTATAGATTCCATGGGGGTGGGAGGAATAGGACCATATGTTCCTTAAGAATACTTGTTGCATTAAATATTAAATAGTATTTAAGAACAAAAGGAAAATTGAGAAGAATAGTTGGAGAAACCTTGGCAAATGCTGTGTGGGACAGTAATACATCTAGAGTTATATGACAAAGCCACTCCTAATTCTATACCCAACAGAAAGATGTACATATGTCCACTAAATTACATGTACAGAATGTTCAAAGCAGTATTTGTAACACCAAAATTTGGAAACAGTAAAACGGATACATTGTGGTATATTCATAATATGAAAAAAATTGTGCTACAGGAACAATGTGGATAAATCTCAAAACATAATATTGAGCAGAAGATGCCAGACATAAAAGAGTACATTATGTATGATTCTATTAATATAAAGTTTAAAATAAGAAACAAGAAAAACTAGTGTTGAAGGTGAAAATACAAGTACCTTTGAGGACTAAGGGGACAAAAGTCCCCTTATTACCAGCACCCCTTAGGATTCTGGGGTGCTGGTAATATTCTATGCTAATCATAGAGGTGAGTTTGTGAAAATTCAGTAAGCTCTATACTTATATACAGAAAAGTGCACAAATCATATTACACTTTAATAAAAAATTGAATTTGTACTCCCATGTTCATAGCATTATTTGTAATGGTCAAAAGGTAAAAGCAACCCGTGCCCATCAGCGAATAGATAAACAAAATGTGGTATATATATATATATATACAATTGAATATAATTTAGTCTTAAAAAAGAAGGAAATTCTGACACATGCTACCTGTGGATATAAGGATAAACTTTGAAGGGTAAGCCAATCACAAAAAGACAATTACTGTATTATTCCACTTATATGAGGTACCTAGAGCAGTCAAATTCAAATGGACAAAAATAGAATGGTAGTTTCCAGGGCCTGAGGGAGGGGGAATGAGGAGTTTTTGTCTCATGAATACAAAGTTTCAGTGCTGCAAGATGAAAAGAGTTACGGAGCTGCACCGTGATAGTAGTTGCATGACAATGTAGATATAGTTAATGCCATAAGACTGTACACTTAAAAATAGTTTAAATGGTAAGTTTTATGCTATATATCTTTTACCACTATTTTTAAAAACTAATGTAAAAAAATAGTTCCCAGAGTCAATAAGGGGTCCCTATTGGCTAAACATAGGACAGTTAGAGTATCAAAAAGAATAATGACTACATTGATGAAAACACATTTAATAGATAAAAACCCACTAATTCAGAATGAGACTAAAAACAAAATAGAAAGAAGCCCCATCCCTACCCCAACCCCAAAAGAATTCATTGGTCATTACTGGAAATAACTAGGGCACCAACTCCATACTCTGAAAATTGGGAATCAAAGGGAAAGAACTATTTTTTCCTGTCTTTCCCATATACATTACACTTCAGAGTTACCAAATACCTAAGATAATGAAAGAAGGCTCTTCTTTCTTTACTGAAATATTCCAGTCAAAAAATGTGGAAGAAATAATGACAATTTTTTAAAAACACAACTTCACAAATCAATAAAATAATTGTTTTAGGCGAAGATTAATAATCCATGACACAGCTGATGAAAAGGTGATAGAAAACTTCACATTGAAGGCATGAGGCTGCCACCACCTGAAACCACTGATCAATCTTAGCATGTCTATAAGTGGGGAAACTAGACCTTATTTGTCCATTGAGACGATTTAAAGTGAAGTGCACTGCACCATCTTTGCAAAAACAGGGGAACATCAATCTATTCAAACCTTTGGAGCTAATATTCAGTTTAAAAGAATTCTAGTGAATAGAGGAACAAGTCAATGACACCATGAAGAGGCAAAACAACAAACCCAGAATGCAGGATGCTGTACAAGTGACCAGGTGTATTTATCGTGTCACCTGCTTGGAGAAAAGGACCACTCTAGAGTAAGAGACTTAGGACATGTAAAATCCAAATGCAAAGTGTAGATCTTATTTGAATACTGATTTGGGACAGACTAAATGTTAAAAAAAAAAAAATTGAGACAATCTAAGAAATCTGAATCCAGACCATATGCTAGATTATACTGAGACACTGTTCATGCTAGATGTGATAATGGCATTCTGGCTAGTTAAGAAAATGCTCCAATGTTTAAAGATGCATATCGAAGCATGAAAGGACTAAAATGACATGACTTAGGCCAAAAAAACAAAAAACAAAAGGCATGTCATTGAAGCACATATGGTAACCCTGGTAATTGTTGAATCCAGGTGATGTGTTGTAGGAGTTCATATTCTTCCCTCTTTGTATATGTTTGAAATTTTTCATTAGAAATAATTTTAGATTTTTCAGTTGATACAGACTATGCTTACATATATACTTCAGATTGCCTATGGATATTAAAACAAAAAATTAAAACATTCTAATAAAGAACTGTAGTCAGATACCCCTTCATGTTATAAATAAGGAAACTTATTTATAAAAGCCCAAAGAGCTTAACTGATCTGCTGGAAATCCTAAAACTATCCGTGATAATCAACACCTGAACAACTAACATTACACCACGGAAGCCTAAATTCCATGTCTCAGATTTGAGGGGTTGGTAAAGGAAAAAAGGGATGAATTCTCAGTAATTTAACTCTCATACTATTTTAATTACAAATCTGTACTTTTGAACATTAAGCACTGTCCACGTGTAATTCATTTGAGAAATAGCTCTACTTATACATTAATATTTATGTTTTTATATTAATATTATAAATCTATCACATTTTTATATTAATATTATAAATCTATCACATGCTTAAATATTTTTCTCACGTCCAACTAGTATAGCACATGGAGGGCTGTGATGCTCACTCAGGCAACAAGAACCTGCATGGCACACTGTACTGGGCATTCCCGGTGCCTAAACTGTGCCTTCCTCCATTTCAGTGACCTATGCCACAGTGACCTATGGTTCATTTACTCTACCTGCCATTATTTTATGTGCTAATGATGATTTTCACTCTTCATAACAACTAACAAAGACATGCAAATTGTAGTACTAGAAAATGCCCCACAAGTGCCAAAGTATTAAGACATAACTTTTCAGGAGTTCAAAGCAAATGACAATGTAGCTGAAGACACTGTGATTTGGTGAGCTGTGAAGCATCACAGAGGGACTGGCAGAAGGTCTCTGCAAGGGAGGGAGGGAGGGAAGTTCGCATAGACAGAACTTGAAAAATATTCAGAGACATGTCAGACTTGAGGCGATTTGAAAGGAAACAAAACAGTAACCATGAAGTATGCTTTGGGAAACCCAGCTCTACGAGGAGTATGCTGTGAAGACTTGTAAAGTACTCTGTGGTGGGGCTGAATGACGGCCCCCAAAGACACCCCCATCCTAATCTCTAGAACCTATGAACACAACCTTATTGCAAAAGGGGTTTTGCAGACATGATTAAATTAAGGATCCTGAGTTGGAGAAATTATCCTGGATTATCTGAGTGGGTCTTAAATGCAATCACAAGTGTCCTTATAAAAGAGAGGCAGAGTGATATCTGACCACAGAAGAGAAGGCGAATGTGAGGATGGAAGCAGGGATTGAAGTGATGTACTCTGAAGGTGGAGGAGGGTGTCACAGAGCAAACAATAGAGGTGGCCACTGGAAATGGAAGAAGGCAAGGAAATGGATTCTGCCCTTGGAGCCTCTAGAAGGAACTAGCCCTGTCGTCATCTTGTCATTAGCCCAGTGAAAGTGATTCCAGACTTCTGGCCTCCAGAACTGTAAGATGATAAATCTGGATTGTTTTAAGCCAATAAGTTTGTAGCAATTTGTTACAGCAGCAACAGGAAACTAACATACTCCAATAATGAGGAACATATCCCCACAATAAATAGAATATGACTGTATAAAAGAAATTTATAACAAAGTAATGAAAAGTATATGAATATATTTTAAAACCTCTTAATATTTTGAAGCTTAAATGAAAATAGTATCAACAGTTTTTTTCCAGAGTGTTTATTTGGGGTGGGGTGACTTGTTTTGTTTGTTGTCTTGATTTGTTTATACTACTCACATTTGAGAGAGCCTAAGAGGCTTGTTTTGCTGGTAGTGGTATTTCACTAAAAGACAGTCTTTATCTAGAAACTACTTGGTTCTCCTCTACTTTCATCAGCAAAGAACATCTTGGACCCATGGTTCTTTAAAATCGGCTCGTAAAATTCTTGGACCCATGGTTCTTTAAAATCTGCTGGTAAAATTCTGAATACGAATGTCCTCAGAGTCAGTTCACATTAATTAACTCACTTCCAAATGTAGAGACTATTAAAAGGGGGGAGAAAATGAAGGCTCATCTACCCATTTCCTGCAATCGCATTTGCAACACTTTAAATTTTAACTGATGCATGTAATTTGAATCTCATTCTTTGATAAATGTGGAAAAAAATAAAGCATGCTCTCAGTAAATAAAGAAATGTTCCTGTACACACTGCTATATTTAAAATAGGTAACCAATAAGGACCTACTGTATAGCACAGGGAACTCTGCTCAATACTCTGTAATAACCTAAATGGGAAAAGAATTTGAAAAAGAATAGATACATGTATATGTGTAACTGAATCACTTTGCTGTACACCTGAAACTAACACAACAGTGTTAATCAACTATACTCCAATATTAAATAATTTTTTTTAATTAAAAAAAAAATAAAGAAATGTTCCTTCAGTCATAGGTAAGAGGAGTGTATACATTACATTTTCTTCTTTGGCCCTTAGCAGAAACCTGGTTCACAACAGTGACAGGATTAAAATATGACAGCACCACACACTGGTCTCAGGGCTGCCTTGTTTGAATGGCAAATACAAAATGGTTTTTGACGTTATCATTATGACCGTACTTGGAAGGCCCTATTTATTAATTTTAATTCAAGAAACTTGGATTTACTCAAGGAAATTTCGGAAGGGATTTATATGCTTATCTTGGGACAATATCAACTCCATGGTTTATTTCATTTTAAAAATACAGATACCTTTCTAAACTAGTAAGGATAAACTCTTGTTATTCTGTGAAATGGCTACATATAAATGTTGCAAAACTCCAGACTTTCCCAGACATCATCTCTAGGACAGAAACAGATATACCTCTATTGAGCTTAAAATCATAAATTCTTTTAGGTGATAGGAAAGAATCCTGAAAAAATGTTGATCTGGACCAAAACCCTGAGAACAGAAGAGAATATTTTCCCATTCCTTCTTGCCCTACAAAAGCACAAACAGAGCTAAACAGATTCCGTATCTTTTCCTATGTGGAATTATTTTTCTGAGCCATTACCACTGAGTCATAGAAACAATTACTTAAGGATTTCTGATTATTTCAGGCAAAGACGAGTCCCCAGGAGGAATGGCTCATAAGAAAAGTATAGTTCTAACCAAAAAGTCAAAAAGCTCTGTTAAAAACTATATCCATCTTACACAACAAAAACAACAAAAAAGTCCTGTAAGGCTCAAGATGGAGATTTCGAAGTTCCTGGTCTTAGCATCTGGACAGACCCATTGTTAGCTCTTGGGAGTAGTGTATTATATTGCATTTAGGCAGAGACAAGTTCTTAGCCCAGGCCCCAAATCTCTATGGGCAACATTCTGTTACTGATTACTTGAATATATGGTTTACAAAATTCAAATTCCAGTGGTCTCACCAAAAAAAACAAAAAACTCTGCATCCCAAAAGAAAGAAAACCTGCATCTCCAAAACAAGTTTTGATGAAAACTTAACCACTTAAATTATATGCTGTATTTAGAATTTCCAAGTATTACATTCAGAAAATTTCAGACTACATACAATCTCTTTGGGGAATTTTATAAATCAATGGGTTATTATTAAGACAAAGCCATATGCTAAACAACACATAGCTGTGCACCAAGGCATGTGAGAGAAGAAGTACTGCAAGAAAGAAACTCCTAAAAAAAACCTAACTACAAGGATATCTATAGCTTTGAATAGATCACAGGAGGGTGAAAACTTCCCAGGGCACTTAGTTTGTCTAAGAACCCATCACACACTAGTAATAACAGCTTTTAAATTTCTTCAATCCCTTTCCTCCACACAATATATTTACCTCTCATAGATTAAGCTAATTGATGGAGCCAGGTTACAGTTGGCAAATATTTCTGTGAGCCAATTCGTCAAGGAGAATGTTGGAAGGATTCTATTTTCAAGATAAATCCCTAAGGTTTTCTCCTTGGGCAACAACAGCTGCACAATTCAAGTTTCCTACAGCTCCCCAAAGCAAAGCAGTTGCTTGTAATTCATTCATTCATTTTAAAGCAATTATGTCAAACGTGATTTGATTCCATCCAAGTCAAACACTGAGCTCCTCCTAAGATAAAAACCCTAGAAAAACAAAGAACTTACACTTCAAGCAACAGCTAAATACAGTGATGAGGTTTAGGAAAGATGTAAACATAATTCTACAGGAGTAAAGAGAAGCAGCAGCATCTACTGTGCAAAGACCACAGTAGTCTCTTCTACAACGTTTGGGGCAGCAAAATACTCAAGGAATAAAGGAAAAAGAGAAGCAAGGGTCTGACAAATATATAAATCTGGTCCTCAATCACAGAAATTAGGATACACTTCCTCATCCGAATAACGAGGACAAACATTTCATCCATTCATTCACTCACTCACTGCAGTTACAGAAATGAATAAGAAATCACCTGTGCCCTGAAGAAGTTCACAGCCCAGCTGCGGAGAGACAGTTAGGGTGTGGTAAATGCTATGACAAAGAAGGTATGCTAGGGGAGCAAAGAGAAGAGGTATCTAAAACTGCATGACATCAACCAAGGCCATCATATGAGTTCTGAAGGCATGGTTTGGGAGCTAACCAGCATATCTGAAGGGGAAGATGTTCCTTTCATAAGAGTGGCATATGCAGGGACAAGGAGTGAAGGATAACATGGCCTATTCAGGCCAAGGTCTGATGGAAGGGTGTAGGGGAGGGAGGTGAGTGATGAAGCCAGTAATGTAGGCAGGGCTTTGTTGAGTTAAAATATTGGGTTGGCCAAAAGGTTCGTGTGGTATTTTCCGTAAGATAGCTGTAGTAGCACTTAATTGTTTTTAAATTCATTCAAAACAATTTTGTTAGACTGTATGTGACAGCTGTCATAACAGCATGAATTTTTTTAAAAAAAAACTTATCAAAATTGGTGAATTTTTGTGTAGGCACTTAATACTGAAGATGGAAGAAAAAAAGCAACATTTTCAGGATATTATGCTTTATTATTTGAAGAAAGATAAAAATGCAACTGAAATGCAAAAAAAAGATTTGTGCAGTATACGGAGAAGGTGCTGTGACTGATAGAACATGTCAAAAGTGGTTTGCAAAGTTTCGTGCTAGAGATTTCTCGCTGAACGATGCTCCATGGTCGGGTAGGCCAGTTGAAGTTGACAGCAACCATATTGAGACATTAATTGAGAAGAGTCAACATTATACCATGCAGGAGATAGCCGACATACTCAAAATATCCAAATTAAGTGCTGAAAATCATTTGCACCAGCTTGGTTATGTTAATCGCTTTGATGTTTGGGTTCCACATAATTTAAGCAAAAAAAAAAAAAACATTCTTGACCGTATTTCCGCATGCGATTCTCTACTTATGCATAATGAAAATGTTCCGTTCTTCAAACAAATTGTGACGGGCGATGAAAAGTGGATACTGTACAACAATGTGGAACGGAAGAGATCGCGGGGCCAGTGAAATGAACCACCACCAACCACACCAAAGGCCGGTCTTCATCCAAAGAAGGTGATGTTGTGTATATGGTGGGATTGGAAGGGAGTCCTCTATTATGAGCTCCTTCCGGAAAACCAAACGATTAATTCCAACAAGTACTGCTCCCAGTTAGACCAACTGAAAGCAGCACTCGATGAAAAGCGTCCAGAATTAGTCAACAGAAAACACAAAATCTTCCATCAGGATTACGCAAGACCACAGGTTTCTTTGACGACCAGGCAAAAGCTCGGAAGTTCGGATTTATCCGCCATATTCACCAGACATTGCACCTTCAGATTTCCATTTATTTAGGTCTTTACAAAATTCTCTTAATGGAAAAAAATTCAATTCCCTGGAAGACTGTGAAAGGCACCTGGAACAGTTCTTTGCTCAAAAAGATAAAAAGTTTTGGGAAGATGGAATTATGAAGTTGCCTGAAAAATGGCAGAAGGTAGTGGAACAAAAGGGTGAATACGTTGTTCAATACAGTTCTTGGTGAAAATGAAAAATGTATGTTTTATTTTTACTTAAAAACTGAAGACACTTTTTGGCCAACCCAATATTTGGGATATTATCCTGAGGATACTGAAATGTTTCACTCAAGAAATATCAAAACACAGGGACTTCCCTGGTGGTCCAGTGGTTAAGAATCTGCCTTCCAAAGCAGGAGATGCAGATTCGATCCCTGGTCGGGAACTAAGATCACACATGCCATGGGGCAACTAAGCCCGCACGCCACAATTAGAGAGAAGCCCAGTGCAGACAAAATTTTTTAAAATAAATAAAATTAAAAATTAAAAAAAGAAATATCAAAAAACATGAATGTTTTAAGAAACGTCACTGTACCCAGAGGGTAGAGCACCAAGAAGCAGGAAGACCACGTGAGAAAAGAAATAAGTCTCTGAACTACAGCAACATCAGAGAAGCAGAGACATCAAAAAGGTGAAAATATCTGAACTCTGTTGTTGTTAAATCTGAAGTGAGTTGACTGATAAAGGAGAGTTTTGTTTTTTCAACATGTGAGAGTCGAGGGCACATTTATGTCCATTTTGGAAACAGTATAATTCCGTAATTTGGGGGGAAAAATGAGTGAAGGAGATAATTAAAGCTCCTGGATTGGAAGAATATTTTTAATGTGAAATGCTAAATAAAATGTCCTGAAAGTACACAAATATTTTTTAAATACTTGGGAAAGTAAACTGGAAAATAATCAACAAATGCCTTAATGCAACTTACATTTATGAATAGTACTGGAAAACCCCTATGACTTATATTTGAGGAAACTGCGTTTGGCCAACGAAAAATTCTGTATTTAATGTATGAGTTAATTGTGCATAGCATTAGAATTAGAATAGGATTAGATTAGAACCAAAAGGTAAATCAGATTCCAGGTCTGATTTTTAGACTATAAAAAGAGATCTAGGGCTTCCCTGGTGGCGCAGTGGTTGAGAGTCCGCCTGCCATTGCAGGGGACACGGGTTCGTGCCCCGGTCCGGGAGGATCCCACATGCTGCGGAGCAGCTGGGCCCATGAGCCATGGCCGCTGAGCCTGCGCATCTGGAGCCTGTGCTCTGCAACGGGAGAGGCCGCAACAGTGAGAGGCCCGCGTACCGCAAAAACAACAACAACAACAACAACAACAAAAGAGATCTAGATTCTAACACTAACCAATTTTTCTTAGAGAAATTTTAAAAATAGGACAATCTGGAGAAACAGCAGGGACACTATATGCGAATTACTATCCTCCATTTAGCTTTACTTTGCAACTTGTGCTTTTGGTCATTTCATTCACTTGCTTAATTGACGGTAAGGACACCAAAACTGGCCAAGGGAGTCACGAATGAGTCACAGCTCACGTCCTGGAGCAGCCACAAGCCTGACTGTGGCTCACTGCACCAAGCCTGAATTTCAAGTTGAAGAAGAATGTTGGGGGGAAAAATGGCAAGGGCTGCCAAGGATGCCAAAGAAATTGTTGGGAGAACAAGGACATCTTGAGAGCAGGCTTCCCCGCACATCCTTTTCCAGGTCGGAATTTATGGGCTTACACCTCATCCCTAACCAGAGACAAGATATACCTGCATCCAATCTGCTCCTTTCCCAACTGATGTTGTGACTTCACACATGGTCATTTGTTAAAGGGAAAAGACAAGTAAGAGTGCAATCCTGATGCTGCCTTCCTAATGCCGCCAATCAGACTTGCAAACACTGTGAAATGGGAGGACCAGAGTGACTACCTAGATTGCCACACCTTACAAACAGGTGGGTGCACATGGGACCCACAAGATCACAGTATTTGGAGATATGAAAAACAGATATCACAAAATATATATGATGATTTATTTAAAAAGGAAAAAAACAAAACAAAACACCACCACCAACGAGGTTACTTCCTATAGAGGCAGGGATGAAACCAGTGCGTGACAAATTGGTTCCTTCCACGCTGACTCAGGAACGCTCCTGCCTTTGTACGTAAGTGTGGCTAGTGACTGCAGCAGCTATAAACATCAGCCCAGAAGTTTTTCTTCACACATCCACCTCTGCTTGCCCAATACTAATATGTCATGTCCTTCCTGCTGGACTCTACCATTTCTTCTCAAGGACAAGGACCATGTAATTCTTAAACTTACACCGCTGGCATCCTCTACCATTTGAATTAAGCAAAATGCCTCCAACAAATGTATGTCGAATGGGAAAGGAGTGGGAAAAACCTACAACTGTTTCTTGGCTGTTTACCTCCCAACCACCACGCTAACACAATGCTGAAGAAAATATATCATTATCCTACTTTCAAGCATTATAGCCAAAATGCTCTTTAAGTTCACCATAAGGTTTTCAGGGGCCAATCCAACAACTTCGTAAAATGTTAAGAGACTCAGGTTGAGGCTCATAGTCCCAATCGTTAATACAATAGAAGTATGATATTAACACCCGTAGAGGTATATATAAGCCTCAATTTAACAAAAAATTTTAAATATAGTCCATTAAAGTTTCTAGTCTTTCGAATTTCTAAATTCTACATGTTCCCAATAAGGGAATACATTTTTTCAATAAGGTTAAGGTGGTCACGCTCTTAGGCCAGCAGCCAGGAGCCCTCACTTCAAAATGAAGAAACTGAAAAGTGAAATCATTTTGGCTTTACTTCCTTGCTTTTCAACATGATAAAATGCACTCATCACATCAGAGCATGACTGCCGTCTTCTTGGCATGTCTGGTGTGGACCTAAGCCACACCATGGGAAGCCAGGGAGGGGGGATCCTTAGGGCTATAACCATTCCAGACTCCTCAAATATGAACAGACTGGGGAAGGGGGTGAGAAGAATGAAAATAGGGAAACAATGATGCTAAAGAAGAGGGAGAGATCCTGAATCAGAAGACCAGCCAACCAACTTAAAGAGATGCCTCTCCCTTCTATACTTCAGGCACAGGGCCAAGGGAACCCCTGCCCAAGGGAGGCTGAGGAGGGAAAGAGCTGGGTTTGGGACCAGATGGGACCACAAAGGCCAGAGGCAAGAGGCCCTCTGGGATCTACTAAGGGAGCCTACTAAAATGTCAGGAATAGTTGCGGATACATAGGGTGAATTCCCAGAAGACTGAAATATGTTTCCTGCAGAAGCAGGGGTATAGACAGGAAAGGGGGAGGAACAAGAGAAAGGGAAGAGGAAGCAGACATGGAGGGAAGAGTAATTCTTGCATCTGAAGTAGTGAGTTCGAGCCTGGGACACAATTAGGATATTAGAACAATTCAGATATGCCCAGTCCAGGATTAGCTGTCCTCTTCCTCAATGTTTCCTGTTTGGATAAGCCCAGAGCACCTGTGTGCTATAATCTCATACCACTGAACCCATAACATATTCAAATTCCTTCATGCCTCCAAATAGATATGTAGCTTTGATTACCTCAAGGGCTCCCAATGTACTGTGCATTTAATAAGTACTTACAGAAGAACAATGACAAAAAAAGAAAAAAAGAAAGAAAGAAAGAAAGAGGATGATGTATTGTCCCTTGTGTAAAATGATGCTCCTTTAGTATGCTCTCAGTAATTCTGCAAGTGACCTTGCATGTTTTATCACTGAGTAGTCAAATAAGCTGATTACGATGTCAAGCACCTCCGTCTCAAAAGAAAAAAAAAAACAGCAGGGAGGAGGGAAGGATGGATACCTTTGGTTCCCTTTATTGCTTTTATAGGTCATTTATATCCACTATATTACATCACGTATATATTTTAATTATATATGGGCACAATCATTCTTCCTAAAAGACCTTTCCTCCCCAGATGCCAATCACCTCCACCTTTTATAATTTCAAATTTGGCTTAAATGTCCCTACCACAGTGACACCACAAGAATGCCCCTTAACCTTTCAGCCTCAAATGCTCAAACATGAAGAACTTAGGGCAATCGATAAATAACACTCTTTGTCTTCATCTGAATTTAGAACTGAATAAGCGGTAAATGCCTGAGTCAGAGATAGAGACAAAAAAGTTAGCGTTTTATTCTTTAAAACTTCATTATTATCTCAAGTCTCTGTATGCCCCCACTTTTAAAGAGCCTAAAGCATTACAAGTGACTGGCCCACACCCATCACATTTTAAACGAAGTCAAACCTCAGGCCTGGGCACAGCTATCCCAAGCAAAATGTTCCCAGAACCCAGTACTTGATATAATCCAGACCCATTCAACTGCTTCCAAAGACAATGGCAGAAACTCCAGGGCATCCGAGAGATGGAGGCAAGAGATGGCAGGTCAACAAGAAGAGCACGATCTTTTGCCAAGATGTCTGTAATACTAGGCCAATTTTCCAGAGCTTAACACTCAATTAGGGAACAAGTATCCACTGATGGATAAATGTGGTATACACATGAGAAGCATTATTACTTAGCCTTAAAAAGGAAGGAAATTCTTATAAATGTTACCACAGGGATGAACTTTGATAATATTAAGCTAATTAAAATAAGCCAGTTACAAAAGAACAAATACTGTATGATCCTACTTATATGAGGTACCTAGAGCAGGCAAATTCATAAACGATAGTTGCCAGGGGTTAGGGGGAGGCTGTTGCTTAATGGGAACAAAGGAGCTTCAACTGGGGAAGATGAAAAAGTTCTGGAGATGGATGCTGGAGATGGTTGCACAACGATGTGAATGTACGTTAATACCACAGAACTGTACCATTAAACATGGTTTAAAAAGTAAATCTTTTATGTGTCTTTTACCACAATTCTAAAAAAACCTCAACTCAGAAATCTCCAAAAGCCGGCTAATTTTGGCCCAATGCATTTGCACACAGAGGTAAAAATCCAACTATGCACATTCTTCTAAGAGAGTGGCATTGAGGTGCCTTCTTTAAAAACTTAGAAATGTGCAGTTGTGCCAGCCCCAGGTCCCTCAGGCCTTAATTGTGGAATCTTTCTTTCCCAACTTGCTTGTCCAAAGCTTCTTAGCTGCAGTTGCTCTTTGAGCCCCCCTTTTCTGGCACTCACATAGTGAATGAATGCAGGCTCTGCCTAGTACCATCAGCATCTCCACAATCTTTTATAAGCAGGAATGTTTAGCCCTGAGCCACAGCACCTGCTACAACTGCCTTTTCTGTGTAATTGCTTCGGGCTGTGATAAGTCCTTCCTAAGGAAGACTGTCTTTTTCCCTACATTTCTTCCAACTCAACTTCAGCAGATTCCAACACTCTTGGAGGTCTGTAAGGAGCTACATCTTTGCATGGGCATCTCAAGGCACTAGAGTTCCTACATATTTTAATGATCAGGTCCTCAGTACCTTTCTTTTTTTCCTTTTTTTTTTTGCCAAAAGTAGGGCCTATTCCTCTTACTTAATTTGTCTCTTTCTGATCCCATTTTCTTTTGAGAATGACTCAGAGACCAATCCCTTCCCTTCTCTTCTACTTTAGAGCTGTTGGGTAGAAATGAACAGTTTACTTCCCAAATTAGATAATCCCAGCCAGGGGTTACTCCCATCAGGCCACTCCATCCTAGAACATGCCTCAAGTCTCCCGTGCCTTCCTTTAGAATCGTATAAAGAACCTGAGCTGGAGCCTTCAGGGCACAGGTGATACTTGCTGGCGCGATTAAAGTAGCTCCCTCATCTTGAGACTCACTTAATGAACTCTTCAGTACTTTGTGCTTCCCTCTCAAATGCAAATTTTCTGTAACCACTAGGTTTTACTATCCCGGGGCCACCACCACAAGGCTTTAAACACAACAGAAGAAGGTGCCCCCTCAGGGACATAAGTAAAACCTGGCCTGGATCCACAGTGAAAAGAAAGTCAGTTGCATTTCATCATCTACTAGCAAAAATCTTTATGCAGTACACAAAATGCAAAACCACACCCAGCTCTGAGCCATGAAAATCTAGTTTCCAGCTGTTCCTACTTCAGATTCTAGCTGAATCTTTAAAGGGGCACTTCGTAATATTTTCTGGATCTTTGTGGAAACCTTTCATAAATTGCCTCATATGGACCTATATTTCTACAGGCCCATTACCCTTTCTAATTGTTGCTGTTAGGGTGAATCTCCTTTCCTTTTTGTACCTGTCTATCCTGGCTTAAGACCTCACCTTTCCCTTCATTTCCCCCATTAAGATGTGAACCTCTCTCCTAGCTTAATTAGTCCTTTCAGTCTACCATTGCTCCTTTTCTGATAAGATCAAGCATATGTTTCAAACCACTCTAGTACCTCCTTGATTTCCTAAGAAAACCTGACCTCTAAAATCTGAGCGTTGCCGGCACAGGACTTTGTAATCATCGTTTTTAGCATTTGGCTTTGCAATAATTTCACTGACTCATTGGTCTATCTAAACCCAAGAATGTAGCATATGCTTAAGTAAGGATGTTCCTCCTCCTTTGTATTTGCTTCTTAAGAAAATCTACAACTCTTCTATAGGTGAAGCCACAGTTCTATGATCCAATGGTGGGAACTTAAGTAACAAATCCAGAGCAAATCTAAGTCATGTTTCACAGAGCAAAGGAACTTACTATGAGTGTCAGAGCACTGCTTCTGTCCCGCTAGGCACTGTGTGCCTCGGCTCCCTCCAGGGCTGTCTCTGAGGCCCACCCAGCTGCATAGATAGGGCTTTCCTGATAGGGCTTTCCTGATCTGCTGGAGCTGGGTGGGTAGGTCAGTTAAGGTTGGTCCTATGATAGGTGATCTATTAAGATCTTAGATAAACAACAAAAAATTACCTACGATTAGTCCCTCCAGGGCCTTCCTCTGTTTGGCCTGGAATGAAAGTAACTGAATGTGATGAAGCCAATTTATCACTTCCTACCTTAGCCTCATTCTCACAATTCAAAGGAGGAACCTCACATAGCAGCACCCTTGAAATTTTATCATTTTTGCAATTTGAACTCCTGGCCTGCAGCTTTGACTGAAACACAGTAAAAGCAGCAAGTGCTATTCCACCTGAAATAACTAAAAAGATCCAGCCCCTTCCCTGGCCTCACCTGCAACAGAAATCCAAGCTGAACCCGCAAAAAAACCCGAAGTACACACAAGTGCCTCAGCTCACCCAAACAGCCCAGTGAGGTTCAGTGCATCCTGCACTTGCTAAGGCCTAAAGCCCCGTCACAAACAGCTGTCTGGTGAAGTCATCTGCCTGTGGGCTAGGCCATCACAAGCTTCACAGTCCCTCAAAGGCAAAGCAATAAATGTTCCCCTTTCCTGTTGAGTGAGAAACTTAATGAGCAATAGATAAAACAGATACAGAAATAAGATGAATATGTGAACTTTTTATTGATAAAAGCTAATATATATTGGAAAGTGTGGCTTAGGGATGCTGGTTCTCCTCTTGTTCCCCTTCCCCTCCAAAAAATACTGTAAGCCTCCCCCTGGACATAACCTGCTCTGCTTAGCCTCTACCTTATGAATGAGAATAGACCAGAAAACCACCATCCTCTTTGCAAGTAAGTAGGTCTCAACAAGAAGATCCAGAAGAGTTTGAGCTGCATGTACGCAGGTACTACTACTCTAACACTATAACAGACGTTTTTCCACAGGGAAACAAAGGATGGGGAGAGAGCTTATCCTCCAAAATAGACCTCTCTTATCCCTTGAACTCTGTTACACCTTCAGTGCCTAATCAGAGTCGTGAATATAGTACAAGTTCAATAAATCCAGGGAATGAACTCTACTTCTGAATGAACAAAATGCAGTTTTGCACTTGCGGAAGTGAACGGCATAACATGAAACAGTTTGCACTTCTGGGAAATGCAAGCCAAAATGGTTGGAGGTCTCAAGTGCAAGGAAATGGACCGAGTATAATCTAGTCTCTTAGGAATGCTCATCATCGCCATCAAGTCCTTCTGCTGTCTGTTTGGCTCAGGACGGTTCTGTGCCTGACCTCGATGGCTCAGGTGATGTTATTACAGGTCTTGGATGAACAGTGTTGGCAAAGGTGAAAGACTGCTAGATGCTAAACTATGTTTGATACCAGAATGTGCCCTCTTCTCTTCAGACTTGCCCTCATGAACATGAAATATTATGTAAGAAAAAAGCAAGCAAGATCTTAACTACCAGATATATTCAGGTTTTTAAAAGTTCCTTGGAAAACACCTAGACATTTAATTTCACAGAGCAATTTGAAATCACAAATGCTTTTAACAAATTATACCCAAAATTATTCTCTCCTGTGTTTATTGCTAATAATAAGTTACTACGTATTTAGTTATTTATACATTCCTAAAGATTTACTGAGTTCTCCATGCTGGGCACTGTGCTGGTCCTCAGAATTCAGCAGTGAATAAAATCTCAGTGGGCCCTGCCATCATAAGGCTTAGGTCTAGCAGGAAAATCGGTCCTGAAGCAAATATCTCCGCCAATGATGAGCTGTATAAACGGAGAATTTAAAAACCAAGAAACAAGACAAAATGGCAAGTCTCAAGTCTAGAAGAAAAAAAGCGGGGTGCCAAATTCTGGTAATGGAAAAACACCCAACATGGCTGCAGCAGAACAAGCAAGAGAAAGGGAAACTGAGGCTGGAGAGGATGGCAGGGTCAGATCACAAAGGGCCCTATTCAGGATTTTGGATTTCACCCTCAGAGTATTGGAAGCTTTCTAAGAGTGCTAAAAGGGTTCACATGATCAGATTTATGTTTTGTTTTGTTTTTAAGATTGAAGATGCAGTTGGGAGAACACACTGGCATAAGGTATATACCAGTTCAGAGGAGGCAGAGGTCCAGGTGAGAAATGACTGAGTCGGGGAGGAGCACAAATGGGCTGAAGACCGACGGTGAAGGCTGAGCACGAAACGCCTTGCACCAACTAAGTACCTGACAGTTATTGTGAGGTAGCTACTTATAACCCAGGTTACAGATGAGCAAACAGACTTGGTAAGGTTAAGTAATTTGCTCATTCAGCAAATAAGTAGCTGAGATATGAATCAAATCTAAACGACACCAGAGTCCTTGTTTTTAACCAAGACTTTGGAAATTTGCCCTTTTTTGTCCATTAAAAATATTTCTCTACAAACTGTCTGCCAGTATGTAACAAGAGCTGCAAAAATGTTTATATCCTTTGACCTGGAAACTTCCCTTTGGAAAATAAAACTGAAGGAAATAATCCAAGCAGGGGAGGGAGAATCATCTGTACAAGGGCATTTATAATCATGCTATCTATAAAAGAGAAGAACTATAAGTAACCCAAGTGACTAATTATATAAACAGGGAGCATATTAAGAAGAACGACTCGTCATCATGTTCACAGCTACATACTACTCCATCATCACTTCTTATGTGATCCTGAGAAATTACTCAGTCTTTTCTAAAATATTCAGCTGTAATGATTAAGTTCTCTTAATGAAGCTCTCAACCACCTAGGGAAACTTGCATTAATAATATTAACCACAGTTGTATTTAGTGGAAGAATTGTTATTACCGCTCTCTGATTATGAGTTTATAACGCGCAAAGCTCTGAGGCAGGAACCTGTCATACGTTACCTCATCTATTCGTAGCAACTTACAGCATGGACGGTGCTGCTCTCAACAGGCAGCTGAGGGAACAGAGAGGCGAAAGACCTGCCCTGGATCACACAGTTAATTAGTAGCACATCCAAAACCGGAACTCTAAAGCCCGTGTCTTCTTCCCTATACAATGTCACCCCCTGATTATCAGAGAAAGTGGAGGTTCAGATAAATTGAGCAAACTGAGGCTCAGAGATCACAAAGCTAGGTAGTGATAGAACCAGATTTTGAATGTAGGTCTCCCAATTCCAGGTAGAGTGTTGTTTTTCTACTTGTGTTACAGTTGTCACATATGAGATCACCAACAGATAGATAAAATTACGTAAATTACATCACTTTAAAGCTACAATACTCTAAAGCTTAGATTCAACTGGCCTAAATAAAACATCTGCAGGGCTTCCCTGGTGGCGCAGTGGTTGAGAGTCCGCCTGCCGATGCAGGGGACACGGGTTCGTGCCCCAGTCTGGAAAGATCCCACATGTTGCAGAGCGGCTGGGCCCGTGAGCCATGGCCGCTGAGCCTGCACGTCCGGAGCCTGTGCTCCGCAACGGGAGAGGCCACAACAGTGAGAGGCCCGCGTACCGCAAAAAAAAAAAAAAAAAAATCTGCAGAAAGATAGAATACTACAGAAAAGAAAAATTTGCCAAAGACCAACGAAAGATTATCCATCCAAAAGAACTGTGGGAAAAGCCCTATATCATGAAAAGATTAGATGGGGTGGGAGACAAAGGGCCTCCCATTATAACTAAGTGCCTACTGTGTCCTAGTCCTGTGCTAGATATTTTGCCATCAGAGTTCACTTGCTCTTCCCACCACTCTGTGAAGATTAGGAAGAATTCTATTTCACAAGCAAGAAAACTAAGATGGTGGCAGATGAAGGGATTTGCCCACAATCACTCAGCCAGTGGGGTATGATTTGAACCCAGGCCAGTCCGATGCTAAAGTCCACATTTTTTCAATATACCACACTGCCTTCCACTGCAACACGACTGGCAGAATTATATTTTCTGCATCCTTTGATTAAAATGAAGCACACAATAATATCTGGCATTCTTGTCCAAACAATATTAAGGCTAATGTTAGGGATTCATTAAATAGTCACTCAACAGCCATTCATAGGAGCACTCACTCTGTGCCAGGTATGAGCTAGGAACATAGAGTTGAACAAATGGTCCCAAATTTCATGCAACTCTAGGAGAAATAACATGTCTTGGTGTCGCCATTAATGAACATCCATATTCTTGGGAGTGTGGGACACATTTGTGTCATCTGGTTTGAAATGGCAAAATATCAAGCTCTCTTAGGAACTGAGTGATTCTGGATGGCTAAGTTTCTGGACAGCTGAGAATTTACTCTGTTAAGCAACAGATCTTCGATTTCACAATTTTTATTACTTAATCATTTCTCAATGCTTTGTCAATTCTCCCAGGGCATTCTGAGCTCCAAAGTCTGAGATCTTATATTCCCCATTCTCAGTGATTCCCCTTTACTATTATAGCCAATGGATGGATGGGTAGATAGATGGATGGGAGAGAATAAGGTCTTTATAACAAGTATTTCACATGAGAAATTCTGAACTCAAGCACTTTCCAATCTTTCTTAAAGAGTTCTTTAAATTTGTTTGTTTGTTTTTAAGGAACAACACGATTTAAACTTCTCTTGAGGGCTGGGTCATTATTAGCATTCTGTTATGAGAAAAATAATGTGCTATGATTCAGAAAACCAAGTAACCTTGGGCAAATCATTGCATATATTAGGAACCTTAGACTGCTCATTTTTAAAATGAAGGAGCTGAGCTAGAATTCTCTGAGGACTTTTCCAGCTCCATAATTGTATAACTCTTTGAACAATAAAATTAGTTACTATAATGGTCGATTCAAACAAAACTATCCTTCTCCAGAGCCTTGTGCGGTATGTGAACTAGTCTGGCTGTGTTCTCCACAGTCCGAGATTAACATGGTTTTTGAGTTCTTGAGTCCAGGATTTATAGTTTTTACTATTGCCAACCTAACTTTCAGCTCTCCCTCTTTCTCATTTTAAACTTGTAACCTGTAACCTCCTTCAACTTAAAAAAACAAAAAACAAACAAACAAAAAACAGGCTTAATGAAAAGGAATGGAACCTACATTTATGAGTACCTTCCAAGTGACAAAATATACATTACTTCAATTAATTTAATCTGTATAACACTGCAAATAGGTATTATCTCATTTAATAAATGTGGAAACCCAAGATCAGAGTTGTCCAAGACTGTCAGTGGCAGAGCTAGGAGTCAAAGCCAGGTTGATGTATCCAAGGCCCACAGTGCTGTGTAGTAGAACAGGGAGTAAATTAAAAGTCCTCAGCCTTGAAGTCAGAATCTAGGAACTCTAATGGTTACATAAATTAAGCTTAGCTTATTGCATTTACATGAAGTTTAAGACATTCATTTTAGCTCTTCTTTGTAGAGAAGGGCTTTATTTTTTTTTTTCTAAATAATAAGTGCTATTTTTCTAAGCACTTTTTTACTTAGCTTATTTTATATAAAACCCAGGAGGGCTTTAGGTAGTTATCAAATGGGCAAGGATGCCAAAAAGCTTAGTGCTAGCCAGGTAAGAAATTAATTTATATGTATTATTAAAACTGGTGAATCATGTATTAAACATTGAAGGGAAAAAATTAAACCCTTTACCAAATTTTACGACTTTTCTCTTAACTAAGGTCATTAAATATAACTATATATTTGAAAAGACTGAAAACTCAGTAAGGTTTAACTATCAGGGCTGCTGCATAAATAACGCTCAAGAATCCAGCTTCATGTTTTAGAATCTACTGGGATGGAACTGATAAACAGCAATTATGTCACATTCTTTCCTTAAACAGTGTCTCTGGAAGCACCCAAATCTTTTCACGTTGGCGCTCATTCTGAGCTCCAGAAATCTCAGTTCTTGCTTCCCCCTCACTGCGGATGAATAGCGGTATTCTACTGAATCTCCAAGTACAGTTTATGGGCAAATGAAAGACTCTATTGCCAAGTACTCTGTCATCATAAATAATCTGAAGTCAAGCATTTCTTGTGTGGCTGCCTATGAACTAAGTTAACTAAATTTCTCTAGCCAACAAATACTTTCTCATATTTGCAGGTCAAATGCCGGGGAATTTAATAATCTTCTGCTGAATCCACACTTTGGAGTATCAATAAGTGATGGATTATTCTAGATCCACGTTCCTTTGCTGTCAGGCCCCACATATACAATTAAGTGAATGTTGCACTAATTGAATGATAACATTACCATAAAAGAAAAGGCTTACTAAAATAAGCAGACACTATGAGCTGGTTGCCAGGGGGCACATGCAGCCTCAGACCTGCTGGGAACTGATAAAAATGGCTTGAGAGCTTCTGGTTTGTTCAGTGGATGTTCACTACGTCACACCCCTGGGCTCTGCAGACCACAAACCAAAAGAAGTACTGCTAGTGCACAGAGCTGAACTTCTCAGAATCACTGTTTTCATAACACCTGGTTGCCTCTGGGATTTTCATTGATTAAATATTCCCTTCAAGACCCCTTGGTAGTCGGAAGGTCAAAAAATGTACAAATGTAACTTGTAAAGTTTGCAACAGTCGCTCCCTCTCATGACAGTAATAATGGTCACCATCATGGGTAGTGGATGAGACAGACTGAGGCCAAGTCCAAACTCAGGAGGGCTGGGTGGTAATAATGAGAGCCAGGTGAACTTGCAGGGACTGGAGGAGAGTCAGGGGCTCAGGGAGTGTGGCTTTAGAGGGTTGGCATCTGAGTGAGGGAATGAGAGGAAGCCAAAAAGACATGAGGCATGGCAAAGAGGTGAGAAAAACAGCATGAGGCTACAGTGAAGCTGGACAGTAAAAACAGGCTGGTGTGCTGACGTTGACAGCTCTCTTCAGCTCACATGCGAGAACAGGAAAGACTGTGGAGAAGGGTGCTCCAGGCTGGCCCATCTGAGGTCACAGAAGGTGAAAGGGATTGGGGACGAAAGTGGAATAGCTGACCGCACAGATCCAGACAGGACTTTGGAGTATACAGCCAAGGACAAAAGGACCAGGGAAGGAGGAGATGTCAGTCAACAGAAGGGCACAGGGAGGATAAGGAAAGGTTCTGACAGGTGGGAGGCAGAGGTGGCAAGCCAGGCGGTTAGAGGCAGAGTGAGCAGGCCTCCAGCTCTCCGTGCTTTACTTTACGTGCCCACTAAGCAGTCTGACTCTGTAGTCTCTGCTCCCTCAGCTTTTAAGATATTCAAGAGAATAGGCCATCCTCTGATGCTCCAGGCCACACACCAGGCAGATGTAATTGAACATCTTCACGGCCAAATGCCAACGGTACAGCCCTACTCCAGTACTAACGTTATCAGTGCTCAGAATAACTGCCTTCTTTGGGGACATCACCGAAGTCTGAATGTCTTTGTACATCCTCCGTCTCACACACACTTTCCCCACCTAGTTTTCTTTCACAAACCTTCTTCCTCTCTAGTAACCACTCATGTCTGTCCTCTTCCGGGTCTCATCTCTCTCACCCAGCTGCGTGCATTTTTGCACCGGCCTTGCAGCATCCAGTGACTTCCTTTCTCATTCTTGCAAAAGCCTCACTCCAGGGTCAGATCTGCTTTCTCCCAGCCCCTCAAAAGCAGAAACTCCGCGTAATGTATCTTTCTGCTTTCAGTTCCTCGCACGCAAGAGGAGGTACTAGACAAAGGTCTATGGAAAGGAGAGCTATACCATGGGCCAGGCACACACATAATCCATTCTGTGATGTTAACATCATGCCCTGAACATCAGCAAATTAACAATGCATCCAAAAAAGCATCACCCACCTACCAAACGTTTGCCATGCCCATCACTCTAACTCAAGTCTCCCTTCCCATCCCCCTGTTTTATAAGGGCATGTCTGAGGTAAAATCCGTGCTGTGTAGCCTAAAAGCAACACAGGGTCAGGGGTTGAGTTTTATTCACCTTTGAATCCTCAGCATCTACTACAAAGCCCAATATTTAGCAGACAAATGGATAATTTGATTAATCAATCAACCATATGCACAAATTTCCATGAAAACAGAACCAAGCAGAAAGCAGAAGAGCTTTGAAACTACCAAAAATCCAATAATCCACAAACTAGACAATCAGACTCTAAAATAACTGAAATCTGGTTTCATTATTTTAGATGTTTCTATTTTAAATACAGCAAACTTCAGTGCAAAATAATAATGTCATTTTACATTTGCAGAACAGGCCTTGCTTTCTCCAAGCATGTTCCCAGTCATTTGCTCATGCAATTCACCATCTATCAGCTGAGCCTGGTAGCAGGAATGGGAAACTTCACTGAATTTAGAATTAGGACAATTGGACTCAAGTCCTGTCTTTACCACTTCCTATCCGTGACCTTGAGAAAAGTCCTTTAGCCAGTGCACATCTCAGCTTCCTTCTCTGTAGAGCAGAGATAAGACCTTGTTCTTCCTGCCTCTTATGAGGATCAAGGAGGTGGGGGGAGAAGGAAGGAAATAAAATCTTGCCGAACACCTACTATGCCCAGGCATTTTACATATATTATTGAAGTCTCACCACATCCTGCAAAGTAGATTTTACTATTTCTTGCCTATTATAGGAGGAAACTGAGACTCAGCAAGGAAACTAACAATTCTATGACCTTGGGAAAGTTAAGTACCAGAGCTGGGACTTAAACATTTCTGCCTTGTCCCAAAGCTCTCCTCATGAAAGGTGATGCCTCCTAGCGGGGGAAGGGTAAGCTGGGACGAAGTGAGAGAGTGGCACGGACATGTATACACCACCAAATGTAAAACAGATAGCTAGTGGGAAGAAGCTGCATAGCACGGGGAGATCAGCTCAGGTGCTCTGTGACCACCTCGAGGGGTGGGATAGGGAGGGTGGGAGGGAGACGCAAGAGGGAGGGGATATGGGAATATATGTACACATAGAGCTGATTCACTTTGTTATACAGCAGAAACTAACACAACATTGTAAAGTAATTATACTCCAATAAAGATGTTAGAAAAAAAAAGTAATACCTCCTAAGTGAGATCTAAATATGTGTAAAAAATTTAGCTGCTTTTTAGCACATTGCCGTATATGTAAGTATTTTCTATCATTGCTGTAAGTATGGAAGGTGGAGACAAAGAGAAGCAGGTATTTGCTAAGGTCACATGTCAGGGACAGAGCTGGGACTAGAACCTGGGTCTCCTGACTCCTGGCCTGAAGTCTTTTCACTAAACCACACCCCCAGGAAAAGGCTCCTGACTTAGTGGGCACAGAGGCATGATGCTTGTTTATTCAGGCCAGCTGTTCCAGACCTATTTTAAGACAAGCACTTTGAAAATCAGGGAAGGTGAGTATCAAGTGTTTCATTAAATATTCCATATTAATTGACCCTTTAGGGCACTCCCCTGTGAGCAGCATATGCTGCTGGCTTCCTGTTAAGCAAACCACTCAAAAGCTGACTACACGTCTTGCAATACATATTTTGAAAGCACATTCAGATAGCAGCATAAAATACAATTCTAAAATAGTTTTTCCATGAAATTCAGAAGTAGCTGCTTCCTTCGCTTTTCATGGTTCTGTCCTGTAAATGCTTGAGACGGGGAAAGGCAGAATGTGAATTTGTGACTGTCCTTAACATCATTCAGGGTCTGTGTTAACAGGGGAAAAAAGAGTGGGATATAGCATTCCAATTAACAGCTAACAATAGATGCCTGTGAATTTACAAGAAGAGTGATTATAATACATAAAAGAAAAAAAAGACAATCACTTGAAAACATGCCATTTAAAACAATGGTGTTCCTGTTGCCCAGGGAAATGTAAGCAGTCCTGACCCTGCTCAAGAGTAGGGCATTAAACTATGTGCTCGAGACCAGCTGTCACGAGGCACAGTGTTAAAAGGCCGAAAGGGACCAGCATACACTCATTTTCTCCTTTCCTTTCGTTAACTTTCCTTAGTTTTTCTATCTGCTTTTTTCCTTTCCCCACTGTATACCTGTCAAAAGCCTATCTCCCATTTCATACTGATTCGTGTGATAAATGCATATAAGACCATCCAGTTGGTACATTCAATACCCTAAACCAAAATTATTACTCAATATCCAGCTCAGTGTGGAGGTGCTATAATCAACAGCCACAAAACCAATAACAGCATTCCTCCACAGGAATGCCACGAGAGCAAAAGAGAGTGAGAAAAAAAGAAAAAGTCCTCACATTCAGATATGCCAACAGCCTTGTGGATGGGAACTCAGTTCACTATAAATGTTTTAATTCTCATCTTGCCTCTACCACTACTTGTTAGTACAAGTTACTAACTCCTCTTAGCCTTGGAGAGTATCACGGGGATGAATATCAGTGCCCGTCTCATAGTGTTGTGATGACTGGATGACATAATGCAAGGAAGGTATTAACACACTGCCTGGAGTGTTTCTGCAGAAACAGTAGTAATAACTGTAGTAAAAGTAGTAAACATTTATTGAGCATTTGTTATGTGCCAAGCATAGGGATAATTAGTTCATTTAGTCCTCACAATCACTCCAGGAGATAGGTTCTTTTATCACGCCTGCTTTTGAGATATAAAGAAGTTGAAGAACAGACAGGTTCAGGCACTTTCTGGAAGTCACTCAGGTGGTAAGTAGCAGAGTAATGTTATCTGCTATTATTAGTAATGCCACTTAAAGAACAGATGTTTTGGGTTTTTAATGACATAGTGCTTAGCACATCTTATTAAATTTTATATAGGTGTGTTTGACAAGGTAGTAAACTAAGAGTTATCATTTTCAGTAAGTATCATTAATGCCTACTTATGTATGCATGTTTCGTATGAGTCCCTGGGTCAGATTCTAGAGATGTATATAAATGAAAAAGCCTATGATAGCCTCAAGCAGGTCACAGCCTGGAAGGGAGAGAGATGAGAAAAAGATTGCAAAACAGTGTACGGAATGCTGCCCTCCACCCACGTACACTATACAGCGTGGCACAGAGTAGTAAGTGATCAGCCACACCTGCGGAAGGAGTCAGGCGGCCCGCACTGCAAAGGGCCCTTGAACCAAGTCTTCCTTCAGACTAATGAGAAAGGATCCTTCAAGTAGAGAAACAGGCAAACGCAATAGCAGCATAGTTCATTTGAGAAGCCACGAAAAGGTCAGGAGCACACAGTTGAAAGAGCTTTGAGACATGAAGCAGGACCAGCCCACGGGTCCCTGCAATGCTTACCAAGGAGCTTGGATTTTATCCCATGGTCCATGGGAACAGTTATAAGGAGGTTATGCTGACCTGCCCCAGTAGTTCAGGTCAAACTTTAGGAGTCCTTAGTCACTCTCCATCATACCCAACGCTCATCAGCAAGCCTTTGTGGCTCTACCTTGAAAATGTATCCCGTGCATGCAAACAAAAAGATCCAGGAGAGAACGGAAGATGTAGGAAAGCACAGAGATAGAGTGAAGGAGGAACTGGCCTTTGCTAGGAGCATTGATAATTCACCCACAGAAGAGGACAGAAAGCATCGTCTACGGGCAAGATGCGGGAAGGTGGGCGCCTGAGGAAGCTCTCCTCTGACTGTGTCTGTTTTCTCGGTGGAATAGGAAGTAACATCACCAGTTGAGAGGGAGAATGAAGATGCAGGTTCAAGAAGAAAAGGTACCAGACAGGCATCTGGGAGAGTCAGAAATTGAACGGTCTAGGGCAGTTTTCAAATTGGTCTCAGTACCCCTTTACACTCCTAAAAAAATAATGAGTGAGAATCCTCAGCAGCTTTTCTTTATAGGGGTTATATCTATCAACACCAAACATACTAGAATTCTAAAGTGAGAAATCTTTAAAACATACACAAACACGCAATCACAGGTCAGCAGCATGTAGCTTTGGGAAAACACTATACACTCATGGGAAAGGAAGAGTGAGAAAAGGCAAACAGTGTCTTAATAATATTATTAAAGGAATGTGCGACCTTAGGGAACCCCTAAAAGCATTTTAGGGACTATCAGAGGCCCCCAGATCACACTTTGAGAATGTCTGGTCTAGAGACATGTACTCAGATGGCTGGGTTGCCTGAGGCTCCCACCTGAGGTTAGGGATCGTGAATTTAAAGTGAGAGCACTCAGGTGGTATGGGTTTTCCTCCACCCGTCAGGTTCAGCAGCTGAATTGCAGGCAGGGAGCAAGTAGAGAGTTGGATTTAACCAGGGTTATATTTTACCCAAATGAGTATCACCAACCAAGAGAAGCTAAGGAAGTAACTATAATGACCGTGGTATTTAAGCTGAGTAGGAGGGAAATGAAGACACGAAGGCAGTGAAGAGGTGGTGGGACCAACAGTTCAAAAGATTGTTGAATTTTAGGTATTAGTAGAATAATCCAGAAAGGAAGGATTAGTAAGAGAGTAGGATGCTTGAAACAGAATACGGAAGGTAACTAGTAACAACTTCAAACTCAACATCCAAAACTGATTGTGCCCCTTTCCCTTTGACATCGGCACCTCCTCTCTATTCCCCTAGTCACCCAAGCCTGAAACCTGAGGCTCATCCTAGATACTTTCCACTAGTACTGCACCTAAGAGGTCCCAAAGTCTGGTACATTACAACTCTTCATTCTCTCTCATCTTTCTCATTCCTTCCTATGCTTCCACTCCCACCCCTTCTCTGGCCTCGCATCCACTGGCCTCCTCCTCCCCTAACTGAGCTTCAGCAGGAGTCTTTCTCATGCCCAGCTCCACCCCATCCAATTCATCCTTCACTCTGCTGTCGCTGAACTTTCCACAGTGAACTCTGATCACGTGATTCTCATCCCTCCATCCAAGCAGTAACTGTAACCACAGAGGTGGGGGCATAAAACAGGCAGATATAGGCTGTCACCATGAACATGCGGTCCATCAGGGTATGAAAAGGAGGTAACGCCACAGTGCCATGAGATGATACAGGGAAGAGGATACGAAAAAAGGCAACGAAGGAGAAAACTCTAAAATTCTTAAGGTATGTTTAAAGAGAAGCCAGCAAAGGAAGCTGAGAAGAAATACAAAAGGTACAAGAGGGACTTCCTGGTGGTCCAGTGGTTAAGAATCCGCCTTCCAATGCAGGGGGATGCGGGGTCGATCCCTGGTTGGGGAATTAAGATCCCACAGGCCGCAGGACAACTAAGCCAGCGTGCCGCTACTACTGAGCCCGCATGCCGCAACGAAGATCCCACGTGCTGCAACTAAGACCCCACGCAGCCAAATAAATAAATAAATAAATATTTAAAAGGTACGAGAGAACCAGGAGAGTATAGTGTGATGACAGTTAAGAGTTTCAGGAGGGAAGGAAAAGTCAATAATGTAAATTGCCACTGTGAGTTTAAGAAAAATAATCTAAAAAGAGTATGTTGTATTTGAAAGTTAGGAAATCAGTGGTGATCTAGACTGGATCAATCCTATCTGCATTACAAACATGATATAATTTTCCCCATCTTAAAAAAAAAAGGCACTTGCTCATTTTGTTCACTCTGACAACCATGGGATTGCACCTCACCAATAAAGTTTCAGCACTTCAGTCATTTACCCCAGGCTCTGGTTCCTGGAGAGCCCAGGTTAAGCCATCAAGTATGCAGACAGAACAAGTGCTTAAGACGCCTGAGGTACTTCACATGAAAAGATCTTGATCGGTGTCAAGTTTAAATTTATGCTGGCCAAGAGAATAATCCAACAAATGGCAAAAAGGTTACTGACTCCTGAGAAGAAAGGTTAAATAATGACATTATTTTCTGAACTGACTGGCTAAAAATATAACTGGCACACCACTCTTTTTGGACAATGACAGCCTTTTTTCTCTCTTCTGTATAACCCAGTAATCTTCACACAGCAGTACCTGGGGCGGGGGTGGGGGGAGGGGGGAGGATGCAGACACGCATTTGGGAAGCACACCTTAATGCTAAAACTCACATAATAATAGTTTTAAAATAATGTACAGTTATGTATAGCAGAAATAAAGCTCTCTTTAACTTTAAGAAGTAGTAACAGCAATAAAAACCCAACTGTGTGTTAGGAGCTTGGAAGGAAATCCTGGGAACAAAAGTGATGAATTCTTTTAGAAATGCTGCATCACCAACACATGGTGCTCCGCGGAAAATACACATTAAATATATTTCATTTACATTTTCTTATATACACACATATTTTTCCCACACATATACATATATACAAGTGTGCCATATGACAAAATTTGTCTGAATCTTAAAAGAGGTCTTGTAATCGGTATTAAATAAAAATTCTGTATGATAAGAAAACCCTCTTGATCTCTTTTCCCCTACTAGCCACTACCCCATTTATCTGCTCTCTCCACAGCAAAATCACCCCCTAACACATGTCTATATTCGTGGTCTAGATCCTCTCCCATTCGCCCCTCTTCTCCAGTGGAGGGTTTGCCCATCACACACCAAATCTGTTTTTGCCAAGGTCACCAAAGAACTTCATATTGCTTAATACAATATTCTATCTTCAATCCTTTTTCCACTTGAAGAGCAGCATTTGACGTGTCTAATCACTCCTTCTAGAAACACTTTATTCACCTGGTTTGCTAGAACCATACTCTGTTGACTTCTCTCCTTCCCCGTGGCCATTCCCTCCCAACTCCTTACCGGTTCCCATCTCTCTACCCTTGACACATGGGCAGGCCCCATGGCTCACGCGTCTGATCTTTTCTTCCTACACTACTCCCTAGGTGATATCATCCAGTGCTGAGATTTTAAATACCACCTATACCCTGATGACTGCAAACCTTTCCTCTCCCATCTCCAATTTCTCCAGCTGCCTGCTCAGCATCTAGATGCCTGCTGGGCATTTCAGACATAACTAGCTCCAGACTGTCCTCCCCCTCTCCCTACCCCCAACCCCCAAAGCTCTTCTTCCTCCCATCTTCTCCATCTCAGTAAGTGGCAACTCCATCAGTTCAATTCCTCAGGCCAGAAACCCTGGATTTATTCCTGGCTCCTCTCTTCTTCTCATACTGCTCATGTGATTCCATCAATAAACCCTGGCTGGCTTTATCTTCAAAATATACCTAGGGTTGGATTCCTTCTCACCACCTGCCCTGCTATCACTCTGGTCAGAGCCGCCACCACCACTTGCCCGAATGATGGCCTTAGCCTGACTCTTCCATCCTGGCTGCTCTGTGGTCTATTCTCAACATAGCAGCCAGAGTGACCCTGTTGAAAAGGTAAGTCAAGCCACGTGATTCCTATTTCACCCAGGGTGAACGTCCTTACAATGGCCCACAAGTCCTAAAAATCTGGCCCCCATTTTCCCTCTCACCTCATCCCTACGACCCCTTCCCACACTCACTGTCCTCCAGCCCACTGGCCTCTGGCTGTTCCTTCAGTTTACCCACCATTTAATTACCTCAAGACCTTGGTGTTCCCTCTGCCAGGAATTTTCCTCTCCCAAACATCCACATTCCTGCCTTCTCTCACTCCCTTCAGGTCCTGCTCAATTGGCATCTCCTGAGAGAAGCCTTTCTTGACTACCTTCCATAAAATCAAATCACATTTCCCTCTAGTCCCTCACCCAGGTCCATCTCTCTTCACAGCACATCACATTCTACAGCCATTTATTTATTTATTGTCCCCCACTAAAATATAAGTCCTTTTAGGGCAGGAACTCCATTGAGTTTGTTTACTGCTCCATGCCAGTGCCTACAACAGTGCCTGGCACATAGTAGGAACAAACATTTGTTCAAGGAACCCTTGAAACCTGAATAAGTCATTTTAAGAAAATTCGAAGTTTACCTACACGGTACATAGTGGTCAGTAAATTTATCAGATGTGTTATTCCCATCCTATGACATAATATAAAGCAAAATTTAAAATTACAAAATAGTAAGATTCAGATAATTTCATTGATGATACATCCATGGTTAATTATACGCACTTATGGAGAACTTCTTAACCACCAAAAGTGACATCAAGCCCACAACCCACAGTCTTCCACGTTGCACCCCCAGTACAACTAGCACAGGAAGGCTCTTCTCTTCCAATGTCATGTATGTGCTTGGTATCCTAGCTAGAACACTGTTTTAGATGAAAAATAAATCTGTCTAGTATATACAGAGACCAGATTTCATGGATTGTGTGGATTTTCATGGATCATCTGGGTTTTATTTAATTTTTTTCTTTATAATAAAAGGAATATGTTAAATGTGTAACTAAATGTGATTAATGTTTACCACCTTAACTAATAAAAACAAATCTAAATCAGGGTTACAAAAAAAGGACCTATTTTGAACTAAAGAAGACTGTCCTCTTACCAACATAGCAAGACCCAAAAAAAGGCTGATGTCCACAGCCAAAAAGAACAATTACTAAGTAAGAGAATCGGGGTCCCATTTATAATTTTATTTTGGAGCACAGTTGATTAACTTAAGACTCCAAGATTCAAACCTAAAATTGTTTAATTATTTGCAGGGTTATTATTTTTTAACACAAACAAGGCAGAAGGCTAACAGAGTAGAATAAATCCCACTCATTGGAGGTACACACTCTTATTAAAAGAGGCTATTCATAGCCTCTTTCTGAAAACTTAAAAACAATAAGACATCTATACGCTAAAATTTTTTGTGTCAACATCTGTTCATAACAGTCTCAAATACCACAAAACTCTGAACTGAGAGCCTCCAGTTTTTTCCTGGCTCAGAAGATCAGGCGCTAAAAGGAAATCGTTTATTTCAAGTTAATATCTTCAACAGAACCTAAGCTGGATGGACAGAATGAGTCTTAGACATGGCAAAAGCCACAAATACTAGTAATGACAGCTCTAAATTCAGAAGAGTAAAGTCTGCTGGGGCGTATGTCAGGGTTTCACTGGGTTATTAGGTTATTCACTATATAGTATGGATAGAGCTCATGGCACAGGAGCCTTATAACCAGAAGCAGCCAAAACCTTCACCAAGAAAGATATGAGTAGTTAGAGGCAGAAATAGAGATGTCAGCCCAAAGGAACTTGTAGACCTTGCAACCGTTTTAAAATTTTGATTATAACCTATTACTCTTAATGTGACAATAGCAGAAAAAAAAGTTTTAAGTAATTTTGCTAATAGTGAACACCTATTAAGTGCACAGTATCTGCTGGTCACTGTAGGCATGTTAAATACATCAATGAAGTATTTAATGAAAACATGCACTCAATCTCATTTAAGGATTTGAGGACAACCTCTATAATACAAGCTCACCTGTCCAGCACTCAGCTGTTCAGAAACCTTATCTCTGCAATGTGGCCAAGAATCAAGAAGGCAACAAAAAGAGACATCACCATATTCAGGTACTAACTTTCCACGGTTCACTTGTGGGAGAAGCCCGCACTCACAGAAAATTACTGCATTGAATTTGGAACCAGAATGCTTAGGGTTAAGAGCCCAAAAGCACAACAGCCTAAGGAAGGTCATTCAGCTGTTTAGTTCATTATAACCTGGTGGCTTATATGATACAACAGTGTAATAATTCCTTTAGGGCAAGGATCCTGAGGTGTTCATTGTGGTACTCCCAGTAGGGAATAGAGTTCTTAGAGCAGCATATGTGCTCAATTTTCATTAATGATGCTTATAATGACAATCCTTTGTCAACAAAAAGATTAAATTACATCTACTATATTCCACAAGGGGAAGAAAGAGCAAAAAAAATTTGAAAAAAATTTCATCCATTGTTACAATTCAAGTAAAGGTTAGAAGCTTGAAACAGGAAGATCCTCAGCTGTCCAGAATACTTCATTATTGAGAACAACTTACTGAACAGCCCCTAGGGGTTCCGGGCAACTGAAGTTTCAGGACATGAGCACAGTACTGTACTCCCTGCTGGTGGGCCAAGGCATCCTGAGGCCATAGGCCAGGTGGAAAATGGGAATCTGCAGCCTGGATAATCACCTGCAGCTTCCTACAGAACTCTGTTGAGAGCAGCAACTCCCAGCTTAATGGAAATGTCTGTTAAACCCTTGGGCAGGATATCCTGAATTGGGACAACACTTAGGTGGTCCGTAGAGTTAGCAGTTACCACCCAGGCTCATGGGAGAGTACGAAATAAATTATCTCACTTCTAAAACCATATGGCTCTCACCACTTACAAGCCTGTTCTTTCTTGGGGACCACTAACCAGCAGGTTGAAGGTAGACAGGCAAGGGATGCAGAATTTGAGGTGCAGAGAGGCCCTGATGAAACGCTGACATCAAGAAGAGAGGAATGTGTGTGCCCTAAGTTTAGAAACATAGTTATTCGTTATATAAAGTCAGTTCCGCTGTAAAAGGCACTGTTCTGGTTGCTAAATAGCTGAGGCTCTGTATCATTCAGGATTAGTGGTAAAGTGTGTCATGGAAGGGACTGTTTCCTCTCCCTTGTAAGTTGAAAGTGGTTTTTTACATTCTGAAAGAGAAAACAGATGTATTGAGTTGTGTTTAACAGCTTTCTGCATGCAAACTTTCTGACGGGACCAAGAAACTACCATTCCACTGAGTTGAGACTTTTGAGTTTACTCTAGGGTGCACACAGCCTTCCGGAGTTGCATTTTTTTAACCCCCCAAAGAGGCACCTCCAGGAAAGGCTCCAGCCACAGGAGCCAAGAGTGCACCACACCACCTGAGCAACCACCAAATGAAGGAAAGAGGAATCTGGAGCGAAACTTCTCGTTTCCTGTCGCTGCTGGGAGAGACTAGACTTGCTCCTTCTCACATGGCTTAAGCCTAGCTATAAACCCAACCATGTAGCTTGCCAGCTGGCCACAAGCTCAGGGGGCTTTCGGGGCAGCCGCCTTGTTGTGATCCCTTTTCCGCCCTTTGGCTAGTGTCATTCCTGTACAGATAACGGTACCGGAACGCCCTCCACTTCCTAGAGTCCTCTTTATGTCATGGTTCCGCTTTCAAGAAAACATGGGGACGAAACGCAAAGCAAAAGAACAAACTAAAGGCAAAATTACCCCCATCAGCTCCTTTCATGCCTCTCCATCGTTACTATAAAAGAGCTGGATCAAATTCCTTTCGTTGCCTCCCGCCACACACACGCGCGCGCGCACACACACACACACACACAGGTAGGTGCAGGGCACCCTAAGTCAGCTTGTTCCCGCCTCACAGAAAGCCCTTACGAAATCCTCATACCGTCTCAGGACGCAGGGCCCTAGCCTTCAGCTAAAGAGCTAAACCATCTCAAGCCAAGGTACAAGAAGCCGAAGTGGTCCGCAAAGCAGAAGGCTGCGAGGCAGGGGAAACCGAACGCACCTAGATGTTTGCATTTACACAAAGAAATTACCCGGCTGATTAATGCGATTTGCCGGCTGGAGGCGGAGGCGCCCGCGCCGGCCTCCTTACCTGGGACATCTGCGGCCTCAGGTTGATCTCCTTCAGGTTGATGGAGTGCGCCCGGAGGTTGTTGAGTAGCTGGCAGAGCAGGACTCCATCGCGGAGGGTCTGAGCCAGGTCGAACACCTGCGCCGAGTCCCAGGTCACCCGGTGATTGGCGGGCAGCACCTTGCAGTGGATGAGCCACAGCGCGCACTGCTTCCACGGCTCCATGCCCGACGGCTCCGGAACGCTGCCGGGCCGGGGCAGGCGGCGAGGATGCAGCGGCGGCCGCCGCGGTTCCTCCGCCTCCCCGACGCCAGCCGCGGTCGGCCCGTTTCCTGCAAGTGTACGACTGTGCGAGAGAGCAGGAGCCGCGGCAGGCGGACGGGGTGCCCCGCGCGGGGCTTGGTTCCGGTCTCGGCCCGGGTCCACCGCCGCCCGACCGCCGCTGCAAGCGAGTCCCGCGCGCTCTTCGTGCGCCCCGGCCGGCTCGGCGGCGGCGACCGAGCACAGGCT
This sequence comes from Monodon monoceros, assembly GCF_005190385.1. Classification (NCBI taxonomy): domain Eukaryota; kingdom Metazoa; phylum Chordata; class Mammalia; order Artiodactyla; family Monodontidae; genus Monodon; species Monodon monoceros. The sequence continues at coordinate 86,546,020 of NW_021703774.1, read as the reverse complement.
TCCTACTCGCGAGCCCGGCGCCGGGCGACTGAGCATGCCCAGCACGCCGGCCAGTCTCGCTGCCGTCTGCGAATCCCCAGAGGCGCGGGTGGGAGAGCGCGCGCCGCCCTGGCCTGGGGTCGGCGGCCCGGGCGGGGAAGGGGAGGGGAGGGGGGAGGAGAGGGGCGGTGGCAGCCAAGCGGATCCCAGGGCCCCCGCCTACCACGAGCCCTCAGGTTGGCGGAGCTCACCCAGCTCCAGGCGCCCGGGGATCTTCTCTCCGGACGCCTCCCCGGTTTGGGGAGAGCGCGTCTGAACAATGTAGTCCGGTGGGGGCTCCTGTTAGGATCTCCTAAACGGCAATGACAGTTTTTAAAGGGTCCGAGAGGTGCCAAGGATTAATTGGGGCATCCGTACTCCCCAGAGAAATGGAAAGAAAAAAAAAAAAAAAAGGCAAAGGGCATGTTGAGAACGCAACGCTTAAAGTTACAGAGATCTTTACCCCCTCACCCCCTTCCACCCTCTAAATTCTCTTCCCACAGATAGTTCCTGTTCCTCCAAGTTAGTTGCTCGTAAAGATGTTTTGGCACCTTAAAGTGAGTGTGTGGAGACGCCTGCTGAAACCCTTCCCCCCCCCCCCCCCCCCCCCCCCACAAGCCTATTTCGACGCGAGGTGTTTTTCACTTAGAGATAGTTTCCTTCTGCCCTCTCAGGCTCGGAACTGTTCGGCGTCGCAGTCCGAGCCCTTCAGCTGACAGCCCAAAAACCTGCCGGGGAGAAATAGGCCTGTGAAACGCCCACGGAGCCACGGCGGCCACACTGCGCATGCGTCGGCGACGGGCCCGGGTTTGAGCGCAATTAAATCTCAGTCTTCAGCTGCACCAGTTGGGCTAAGCTTTGGGACCCTTAGTGGAACATGACCCCAGAACTCTAGTGCTGGCTGAGCAGTGCATTCTCATTTCTTAAATTTAGGGGGGGACTCCTAACTGCCCCTTTTACTCCCACTGCCCCTCAAAACCAAAAATAGTGTTTAAATTATTTATCGCTAAATATTGCCACATTGAACTCTTGCTGCTCTCTGTAAATGTGGTCCTGGGTCACCGTTTAGAGATATATTCTTTTAAATTTTGAAAATAAAAATAAAATATGAAATCACTTGGGATTTTAGATCATTTTTTATTGTACTATTACATTACTGTAGCTCAAATTTTCTATTGTGAACCATATTAATCTTATAAGCAGGTCAAAATGTTATTTTTAAAAGTATATCTGATCTGTTAAGCACAGAGCCTGCGTCCTTTCCCACTAGCCTGTGACAAGCGTAGCACACTGTGTACACTGAGCATTAAACAATAAATCAGCCTGAGGATTTCCTTTCCTCACGCTGATCCTTCCCCAGCAACTTCCTCTTGTGTTCAAACCAGATTGCATCAATGGTACAATGTTTCCTAACCTGTAATTTTGGCAAATAAATCATACAAAACTTTTTTGCTGTACACGTGAAACGAACAGCATTGTAAGTCAACTATACTCCAATATAAAATAAAAATTTAATTTAAAAAATAAAATAAACTTTACATATGATCTTTAGAAACAAAATCTAACACAACTGAATCGCTATGTAATACAAGGTCCTGCATAAAGAGAAATCAAATTAGCAAAGAAGTTTCATAAAAAAGGAAGAAATAGTCAACAAAAATATAAATTTTGTTTCAGGTAGCATCAGATCACCTTTGGGGGTTGTAGGACACTTCCAAAGCCCAAATGATATATATCAGGAGGCAGATCTGGGTTTAGAGTCTGAGCATGGCAAGTTTCTAGCAACATGACCTGGGGAAAATGATCTAACTCCTCTAACCTTCAGTTGTCACATACGTAAAATGGGAAAAATAATGTTCACCTCATAGTGTTGGTGTGAGGATCAAATGATACAGTGCCTTGCTATTCAAGATGCAGTTTATGGACTGACAGCATCACCCAGGAGCTTGTTAGAAATGTAGACTCTTTGGTCCTACCTCCACACTGAATGAATCAAAACCTACATTTTAAAAAGATCCCCAGGTGACATATATTTACACTAAAGTCTGAGAAGCACTGATATAATGCCAAGATATGCGATGCCTATCACTTAGTGAGAACTCTATAAACATTAATCAATAGCTTTTAGTTCACAAAAAGGCAGCAATGACCTACTAAATTCTATTTAACTTTTTATAATTTATATATATTACATATGACATATAATATATATATTAAAAATATAACTTCAAAACATAATATCTCTCAAGTACAGTAAGCCAGAGAGTGCAGAGAAGGGCAACAGGAAAATATAAGGAAGGCCTAGAAGAGAAGGAGGCTGGTGGAAGTGCAGGCATCTTCAAGTAAACAAGGAGCTCAGTGGCAAAAGTTGAGTCATGTGGAAGACAGTGTCAGAACTTCATATGAGAACAAAAATGGCAATGGGCTTTTTTGAGCTGTCATCTGTGGTCCTTCCTTTAAAACCTTACAATCTAATGACAATGATAAGTTGAGTGATAGGGTACTAAATTCTGTCAGTGGCACCTCCCTGTCATTCCAGGGCCCCAGTGTTCCAATGAAAGCCATTCTTGCACACATGACATGAGACTCAGGACACAGTGGTCCCACTGCCCTGCAGGCCTATGTGAGCACCTGAAGCACATCCACACTCTACCATTTACTGAATGCCAAGCCCTCTATTGAGCGCTTCATGTACATTATCTGCAAGTTAGAGGAAATCACCACCACCATCACCATAGATGAAGAACCAAGATCAAAGGCATTAATCACCTTGCTCCCGGTTACAAAGCTCAGTAACAGCCTGAGTTTCATTGGCCTCCACAGCTATGCTGTTTCTGTTCGAAACTGCTCCCCATTGTAATAATTACCTTAGCAAGTTTAATTACTGGTTTAAATGTCTTTCTCCCTGCTAGACTGAAACACCTTGAAGGCAGGAGTGATAACTTATTCATCTTCAAATTCCCAGAACCAACCCTGGTGCTTGGTGCACCACAAGCACTCAATAAATATTAGTCGAGGGAGTAAATGAATGAACAAATGAGCTATGTTGCCTGTTTTTACTCCTTCGGTTCTCTCTTCCTGGTAGAGCAAAAAGATCAGGAATTATTCACACCGGTATTTCTTTCACCAGGTATCAGGGCCCCATGAAAGGAAGGTCCGTTGCTTCCTGTGTGTCTCATTAGCATTTCTGGACCCTCCAGCATAGCAGGCAACCTGCTCCTCTCCAGCATGGCTCTGCGGTTTGGATCATTGCCTCAGCCCTACACTTTATACAAAAGGGAAATGTGATGGGTGGCATCCCGAGCTGCAGGAAAGACAATAAATGATGGATGTCACATTCTAGGTCTCTTTCCATGTTCAAAATTACACGATAATCAGAAAAGTAAGGATTAGAAAATTCACTAGATTATGCCTCAGTCCTAATGTACCAAATGACTGAAGTAAAGCTGGTGAGCGCCACGTAAATCCACTGTTCGCTAGAATCTGTGTTGTCGCTCAATCCGTACCATTTTTTCTTCTTATTCTTTCAACTCCTAAGTTTAGAAAAGCACTAAGATTTATCTACCACCAAGAAATTGAGAAACCCAAATTTCTTATTCCTTATTTATTTCTTAATTTATGACACAAAAGAGGCACATCATTTTGAAGCATATTGAAGATAAATCAGTATAGGAAAGAATTAAAAACACACAAAAATAAATATTGTATACTGCAAACTGAAATCCGCTTCTCCGTCTGTTAGGTTAATTTTCTTCAACTACAATCAAATGTTGGTTGATTTCACATAAACATTAGGGATGCAGGCTTTAAGTTTCTAGTAATTTGATACTGCTTTAAATGTGAGAGAGTGGCATTGACATATATACACTACCAAATATAAAATAGCTAGTGGGAAGCAGCCGCATAGCACAGGCAGATCATCTAGGTGCTTTGTGACCTAGAGGGGTGGGATAGGGAAGGAGGGAGGGAGACGCAAGAGGGAGGGGATATGCGGATATATGTATACATATAGCTGATTCACTTTGTTATACAGCAGAATTAACACAACATTGTAAAGCAATTATACTCCAATAAAGATGTTTTAAAAAATAAAAACTGATGCAACAAAAATGAATAAATAAATAAATACCACAAAGCCGTTGTGAAAATAGGATGGGGGTAGATTGGGATTTCTATAACAATCATTCTTTTAATAAATGTTCCCAATTCAGTGTGAACTTAAAGATTTTTAGGTACAACTGAGCAGGATCTTTTTAGGATCTCAGGATATTTTTTCTCTTCTGACCTGTTTAAGTCCTGATAGTAATAAGAACAACAACAATGAAAATAATGTCCCTTTTCAAGATGTCACTTAGAATCTAACAAAATAAATTTACGAGAAATAATTTATGACACAAACAGCTTCCCAAGAAGCAGCTTAAAAAGGACCATAAGAACATGACCCTAAGTCTTTTTGTTACAAGGGATGGACTAATTAGGTAACTAATGTGCAAATAAATGAAAATACAACTGTTCCCCCTTTCTCTGCGGGACACACACACACACACACACACACACACAAAATGAGGCTCCAAAGGTTTAATTCACCAAGTTAATTGCACCTCAGCTGTGTCTTCTCAGAATCTGGTTCAATTAAACATGCTGTACCCCTCAAGCTCTGCTTAGACATTCATCCATTGTTAAACATTAGCTGTGACTCAAGTACACATTATGTTTTAAAGATGACTGAGAAGGTCGAACTTACAGGGAAAAGCTAAATAGTTATGTATTCCTGTGAGTAACTAAAGGTCTTAATCTAATTTGGGAAACATTTCAATTTCATTTGCATGTTGATATAAACAAACTGTCAAAGAGAGAGTTCTTCACACCGCGATGGTGAATATTAAAATCCAATGTAAGGAAACTTTTGTGGGAAGTCCTTGGTGCTCCTGTTTCCAAATTCTATGCATATCTCAATCATTATACTAAGTTCCTTGCAGAATAATTATCTCTTTGTCTGACACCACAACTACCACCATCTTCCCTGTACCCGCACCATGACCCTCCTGTGAGCTCCTTGGGAACAGGGATTGTATTTAATTCATGTCACATCTCCAATGCCTAGCACCTAGTAGGGGATAGAGGGAGGGAGGGAAGAAAGGAGGGAGAGAGGGAGAGAGGGAGGGACTGATGAATGAGATGAAGAAGATGCAAATCATACAATGATAGTGATGCTGGGAGAGGAGCTCAGCAAGGCTAAAGTTCCCTTTACCATTTCCACATTTCACCCAGATTTATTCCTGCCACCAACAATGTCCTTAGGAAAATAAAGCAATTCTGCAGGACTGATTGGCTTTATCCATGTGAAGAGAGTTACAGAAGTATTAAAAAGCCCCCTGATTTTTGTTTAAATTTTCTTTAACAATTGAAATCCATTATCACACAACTGAAAACTCCCTGGAAAAGTTAACGTTTAGTTAAATTCATACCTCATGCCTGAGAGCAGATAACAACAACAGCTATTATTTACTGAGATATTATGAGCACTGACAGCTAGCTATTGAACATTCTGTGCATTATTTTATTTGATTCTCAACGTCTCTGAGGTAAGTACAATTATTTACCTCATTTCAGGGATGAGGAAACTCAGGCTAAGAAAGCTCAACTATCTTTCCTAAATGCAAGCAGCCAGTAAGTGGCAGAACCAGCATTGGAGCCCAAGCATCCTAATGCCAAGATCCACACGTGATCGACACATCCACACATGATGCCATTCTGCCTCCCTAGAGATTTATACAGAGAGATTCCCAAGAGCAGATTGCAATGAGATGGCTTTATACATAACCAACTTTAGATGCTCCGCACCTGTGCAAACTCATGACTAAAGTACAGTTTTAATATTTACATAAATGACATTCCCCCCCCTACTGCTATTCAGCTATCAGGAAAAGAATCTAAATCTGTTTGGTAAAGAATGTTATTTTAAATCTTTGTTTTTATTCTTAAATATTCTATTTTTTTATTTTTAAAATGTTAAGCATTCCATTTATTCTTTTCTACTATAACCCTTTTGTTTTATTTTGTTGTGTTTTGTTATGCTTCAGACTAACATCAGGTTTTGAAACACCGTGGTTTAGAAAACCTGTAGGTATCTTTTTTGATCATCAGACTCATTTTGACAAGACAGGAGTGATTTAATAAAAAGGTTAACCAGCTTTTCTGGGAACTGACATGAGAATGCTAAAAAGCACCAAAATAGGGACTTCCCTGGTGGCGCAGTGGTTAAGAATCCGCCTGCCAGTGCAGGGGACACGGGTTCCAGCCCTTGTCCCGGAAGATCCCACATGCCGCGGAGCAACTAAGCCCCTGCGCCACAACTACTGCAGCCTGCGTGCGTGCCTAGAGCCCGTGTTCCACAACAAAGAGAAGCCATCGCAAATGAGAAGCCCGCGCACCATAACAAAGAGTAGCCCCCGCGCGCCGCAACTAGAGAAAGCCGGCACACAGAAACGAAGACCCAACGTAGCCAAAAAATAAATGAATAAATAAATTTATTAAAAAAATAAAAAGCACCAAAATGGAAACCTAATTGCCTTATTAACTTCACACATGTGCACACACAGACATCCTCACATTCATGTATTTGTAGACAGTTTACGTTCCATTCTGTAATCGTGGCATTAGGTTACCTATAAAATCATAATCTGGTTTTTATTGCCCAAACACAAAAGGGAGACACCGGCAGCACTAAAAGAACACCATATCCGATCAGAATGAAAACACAGTAATTACTTCTGTTTCAAACTGTTTGGTTTGTTGCTGGCTATAACTTTTAAGTTGTTCTTACAGAAAGTTCCTAGATTTAGGAAATAACTCATGTGTTCTGCTAACTTTGTTTTCACCCCTCGCTGACGTATTTCAGGAATTAAAATTCAGGGCTGTTTAGATCAGAGCATAGTGTTGAGAGAACAGTAATAATTCAGATGATTTTAAAGAGAGAAGAGGATGAAATTGGTAGACCTGAAGAAAATAGGACAAGTGCTTTTTTGTATATTTTAAACGTCATTACAATATAGGAAGAACAATCATTTCCAAAAAAAGGGTGGAGGGGGGATTACTGTCCATTACCAAAAAACAAAAACAAAAACGCTGCCAATATATCAAATCTGATTTTCCTACCACATTTAATAAATATTTAGCACTTTCTAAGTGCAAAAACACTCTTTTGAATTTTATGTGAGGATACAGAATAAAAGTGACACAGGGTTCCATACTAAATCTCTGTGAAAATTTAGTTAACACTACAAGGCAAGGATGTTATAGTTGGCACAGAGACCCCAGATTTTTCTGTGCAGTGCTGTTTTCATATTTAATATCAACTGCTTATAGTGGTTGAAACTAGAGTAAACTTATGAACACGTACCGAGCTAGGATTGCTAGATAAACCAAACACAGAATACCTTTTTCTTGAGGTCTGCCGTAGGCCTAGAAGAGCAGCCAGCTAAATGAAGTCTATTATCTTCTAGAATCCTGCTATCTCCACCTTTATGTCCCTTCCCCTCTGTCTACTTAATCACTCTAAGTAACAGGAACCAGGAATAACTTCTGGGGTGCCCCCAGGCCCAAAAATGTCGACACATGCAATTCGATGAAGCAAAAAGAGTTGATGGCATTAATTAAAAACTCCAAAGTGTTGAAAATCCTGACTAATCAAGGTAATTCACAACAAACCCCCCTCCTCCTGTATCAGCACTCACCTCCCAAGCTACCCTGCTTCAGCACTAAATGGTTCAGATTTCTCATAATACAATGGGAGAGGGGCGGGTGCTGGCCACTGGGGAAGATGAGTGATCAATACCAGCACAAGGGCTATGGTCTCCCAACCTCTCTCCATCACACTGATGGGGAATTGAGTTACTTGAATCAAAGTGAATGAGATTTTGCTGCTCGCTGCCTATCAGTGCCTTTCATTTTGATCTGTCTTTTATTTGAAAGTGCCTGGGAAGATGTGGTCACTGGCTGAAATTTCTCTTTCTAGCTGCGTGCTGTGATCTGTATGTGGATGCTGGATGACTGTGACCCTACACCTCCACTGAAGCTACCAGTTCAATTTTTAGGAAAAGGAAGAGGAGTCATTCTGCTGACCCAAAGCCAGTGGGTCTCCAGCACTGGAATGAGGATGAACAGAAAGGTCTTTCCTCACTACCACATCCGGTTTAGACATTTTATGGCAGATATCTGCCTCATAATTGCTTTTTCATTCTCATTACATCTCTCACATTCAGAGATTAAAAGTTCTTTAGCAACTCCTTTTAGAGTATATATGAAAGTGGCAATAGTTTCTTTATAGATTAAAAAGTGTTTACCTCTGAAGAGCCAGAAACTAGTTATCAGTGAAGAAAGACTCATGTATCTCTTACATAATAATCTAATTATTTTTGAAATCAGACTTAACTACCCTTTTTCACTTCCCTGCATTTAAAGATAGAGATAATATTTTGCTGCTTGTGAAAACAGATTCAAAGGAGATATAGGTTTAAAGATATTGTCTATGTTTGATCTGTCTTTCCCTCTAGTTTTTCTACCTGGAAGTTCTCCACAGTATTCTCAGACTCTGCAGATAAACTGGAGAAGCCCCTAGCCCTGAATTCCACTTCTTCAAAGGATCTTTCAGGAATGAGCTAAGCAATGGTCAATTTGCAGCTGGATTTAAATCTAAACTGGCATCTCATTCAAGTTACACACCGTGGCAAACCAGAGCAGTTGTTAAATTAGTGTTGCCTGTGGACTCAGTTCCTACAGCTATGTAAGCCTTGCTATGCTCCGTGGCCACAAAATGTGGCTCTAACCTAAGCCAGATCTGTAGCCTACGCATATGATGAGTGGGTGGGAGGGTTCAGTTAGGCTGAGGCATCTTTCTCTGCCCGCATCAGACTCTGGTAAGCCCAGGTAAAGGCTGACTCCTCAGAGGACCCGCCCTGGTAATCAGTGACAACCTCATCCTTGCCTCACCACAACCACCATTCACCCATCCCCACCAGTGTCATTTCTACCTTGTCTTATGGTTGGTTTTAAGAGGAGTCCTTAAGGAAATACGGTGTCTAGTTCATCTGGGAATTCCCAAGAACCCACTAAATATTTATTGAATGAATGAACAAGTGAATAAGTGGTCTCGGACCTATTATTATAGACAGTTCTACCTCTAGTCTTAAGCTACAAAAAGTTTTCATGTTATTTCCAGCGTTCTTGTGCATATTTAACCTTCTGTTGCCTAGATTTTACATTATTGAAACAGTTTTCTCTAAAAAAATTGGAGAAGAGTGTAAGAAGAAGTCTAGAAGGAGTAAAGTGAAGGTTTAGGGGGTAGTAGTGGCAGAAGATAGAGGACAAATATAGCTCAGAAATGGTATGATTCATCCAATTAAAAAACAAAATTACTCCAAAAGTGCTAAAGAAGATAAAATACCTAGTGCAATTGTGGTGGTAAATGTTATCTATTTAGTTATTAATAAGCAATTACTATAAACAAAAATGTCATTAAAATAAAAATATGCTTATAGAAGTCTCAGAATTCTTTTTCAATAAGCCTAAATCATACTTCACTCTAGAAGGGGTAGTTTGTTTGTTTTTCAAAGCGATTTTCTCCATAATGGCTGAACTATACATGATTTGTGTGAGAGAGATAAGCTCTTCCAGCTGTTGAAAATTAGCTTAGTCGCCAGTCTAGTGAGACCGTCCATGAAATACCCTGATTATTGACAATTTGTTTTATCTGAGCTCTTTAAATTAAATATGGTTGCAGTTCATTCCAAGAAGAGGTCAAATCACTTAGCAGAGCATAAAGAAGAGAGGATGTGTCAGTACTACTCTTAATCAAATTCTTTCACTTTTTAAATTCTTTTTATTCTTGGCGTTGGTCGCCTAAATTCATCTTCAGGGTTATAAATGGTCATTGGCCATTTATCAGAGCAGGAGTCCTTCTTGAAGGGTGCAGGATTCTGGGGTTTTTTTTTAATAAATTTATTTATTTGTTTTTGACTGTGTTGGGTCTTTGTTGCTGCGCACGGGATTTCTCTAGTTGTGGCGAGCGGGGGCTACTCTCCGTCGTGGTGCACGGGCTTCTCATTGCAGTGGCTTCTCTTGTTGCGGAGCATGGGCTCTAGGCCTGTGGGCTTCAGTAGTTGTGGCATGCAGGGCTCAGTAGTTGTGACACATGGGCTTAGTTGCTCTGCGGCATGTGGGATCTTCCCAGACCAGGGCTCAAACCCGTGTCCCCTGCATTGGCAGACAGATTCTTAACCACTGCGCTACCAGGGAGGTCTCAGGATTCTGTTACTCTAAACATATAGTGGGCTTCTGATTTTGAGCCATGAACTGAACTACATGTTTTACACATCTTATTTCATTTACAGTAGATCTGTGGAGAAGATGTTCTGTCCCAATTTTACAGGTCAGGAAAAAGGTTCAGAGAGATAGAGCAATGTTGACAATAGCCTGACTATAAAAAACAAGATTCCTGAATCTCACCTCAAACCACTAACTCAGAATTTATGGGGCATATCTAGGAATCTATTGAATCCGAATTTCTGCATTTTTTACTAGTGCTCCAGGGTGATGATGATGACCATTTATTATGAAAATTTTCAAACCTATGTAGAAGTAGAAAGAACTTTTACTAAACCCCCATGTACTCATCACCAGTTTCAACAGTTATCAACTAAAGGAGTATCTTTTCAGTTGTTCAGATTTTGCTCTGTGACGCTATAATTTCTACGTCTATTGAATGAAATATCCAGGTGATTCTTTAAAATAATAAAATTTGAGAACCTGTGGGGTTTCCTGACTTTCTCATTGTCACTTAGCTGGGGAGCAGCAGAGCTGAGAAGCAAATCCAAAATATGCAGCTCCAAATAGGGTTTGCTTTCCATTAAACCATAGCTGTATCCATCAAGTCCATACATATTTATTGAGCTCCTTTATATTCATATGGCACCAGGTTGAGGACTAAAACATGTATAAAGAAATAAATGTATATTATTGTTTTTTAAACGTGTATAATGGAGAAGATTAAATAGACATATTTAATAGTTAAATATTTCAAAATGTCCAGTGACCAAAAAAATGGCATAGATAATAAGCATATTCATGAATCAGAAAGTGGAAGATCAAAGAAGAATGAAACCATTTAAAAGTCTTTATACAAGAGGTTAAGACTTGACTTAAACCCTCAGCAAGAAAAGACTTTACAACTGAAGAGTAATATGAGCAAAAACATAGCATTCAAAACAAACAAATTATTTTTGGAGGACTAAGGAAAGAGAAAAGGGGCTGGCTGGACCAGAGGGATCATATCAGGAGGCAGTATTGGATTGTCTGAGGGGCCAGATCTTGGAGGTTCTCAAAGGCAAGATAGAATGGGGTAACAAGAAGCCACTGGGAATCTTTGAATAGGAGAGAAATATGGTCAGAGTGGGAATTCAGGAAGACAACTCTGGCCGCAGTATGTTTGGAAAAGATAAACTGAGGAATCTGGGTGACCAGACAAGAACTTATTGCACTGAATTGGGCATAAGATGAAAAGAATCAAGACTTGGGAGTGGCTGTGGAGCATTTTATAGAGTCAGCTGAACTTGGTGGGGACAACATGAAGGGAAGAGTTAAGAAGGATTCTGAGGTTTCGTAACTGGGTAGTTAGAAGAACTGAGGAATATCAAAATGAGTTTTACTGAAGACATCAGAAGATAGGAGATTAGTGTTTGGGCGAGAATTAGGGTGGGAATGTTAGGGTTGAGAGTCATCAGAGTAGGAAATAGTTGAAACAGAGATAGATAGGAAATCAAGGGAAAGGCTCACTGGAAACTTATAATGGGATTCAGGAGACTGCTCACACTGAGGGAAGGAGAGAAAAAGAAAAGCTAGAGAAGAAATCGTTAGTGGCACTATGGATGACCCAGTGGGGCTGTCACTGAATTACCACAATCCAGGTCAGTGTCCACTGGAGGACTACTTCAACATTAGTTCCTGTGAGGTTGCCCATTATAAAACTGCCCCTGACTGGTGCTGAGTAGAAAGCCCTGCCATATAGCTTCTGCAGTGACTTCCAGATAATCAGTTAGGGCCAACCCTCATTCAATATATCTGACTTACAGAGCGTTCAAAATGTCTTTTAAAATTTGGACTGTAGAAGATAAAAGAAATTAGCAAAAAATAATCGAAGCAGCTCAATGGTAAACTATACATGTTTCATAAAATACTCACTTAGGCCTATTCCATAGGTGTCTTATAGGTGTGGTCTTGTTGAGCCGTAATCCCTCCTCCCCCGCAATGAGGAGATCTACAATAGAGGTAGCATCTCAATTCTGCTTTAGGAGTTTATTTTACTTATCTGAGTCCATTTGTTCCCCTTCTATGATTCCAAATTGGTCTGTAACAATTAAGTCATTTATTAAGTAAGTATTTATTGATCACCCATCTTTTCTAATGCTGGAGATTCGTGGTAAATGAGACAGACAAAATCTTTATCTTCATGGAGTTTACAGTCTCCCTCTGACTTTGCTCAATGACTAATGATTTACGAGTGTACTCATCCAGAATAAAGCAGACTTCCTAACTGTATCAATTGCATGTGCTATTGCTACCATTGCCTTTTTGGCTATGCATATATTTGAACTCTGATTTCACATTTGAACTCAAAGCTGTACTTTCTCCTCTACCTGCTAAGAACAGCATCAGACCTTCTGATTGTGAAGGCGTCCACATTCAGTTAAATTGCCACAGGGCCAGTGACATCATATCCCCAGTCCCCTGAATAGCCTCTCTTTCTGCTAATACCAAAGACACTGACTACTCCTGATCCCCCATTGCTATTAAACCTCAGTGTTCAACCCTCATTCCCAAGTCCTCGTGACCCTTGTAGTTCTAATGCTGTCACCTGCTGAAACAAATAGTCTTACCCTGTGAGGCCTCAGTACGGTGCTACTAGGAAGAGTGACACCTGCCACCAAGAAACAGTCTTCCCCCATTTGTGCCTCTCTCTAAACCCTTGGCAAATTCTGAGCCTGTAAAAGAAAATTTAAAATCAATGACTCTGACTACAAGCAGCACAAAAAATACTTTACTTCTTTCTTTCCTCCAATATCCAAGTTGCACTGTATCTCAGAGATCAAGATAGAAGAGAATTTCAAGAAGGATGGGGTGATAGACTCAGAGAACTGGGCTCAATTTTGGCAGGGCTCTCTGGTGCCATCTTGCACTTTCCCACCCATATATTAAGAGCAAGAGCAAATCGCTTTTAGGCTCTTTTAAAAAACCAAACAAGTTTTGTCACTTTTAATTAAATGGATTGTATTTAACCAGGAAAATTATTTTTTTCAAGAAAAATACAGTACTTAAAAGGATATCTACTTAGCAGATAAAAACTACTGTATATAAAATAAAAAACAAGTTCCTACTGTATAGCACGGGGAATTATATTCAATATCTTGTAATAAAATATAACGGAAAAGAATCTGAAAAAGAATATATACATATTCTTATTCACATATACATATGTGAAACATTTGCTGTATACCAGCGACTAACACACATCGTAAATCAACTATATTTCAATTAAAAACATAATTTTTTAAAAAAAAGAATATCTACCCAGCCTTGCTAATACATTAAAAGAGAATGTTTCACTTTAGTGAGAATACATTTTTAATCATATCCTTTTAGAAACAAGCATTTCTATTTTTTCCTAATCATATACGAGCTAATATTTTCACCTCTCATTTAGGAAGCTTCCCTGCTTAAGTTATCCAGACAACTTTTATATTATTTTCTTCTAAATGACATTGATTATAAAATTATAAAGAATTCTTCTAATTAACACATGGTAAATTAAATCAATCCTGAAAAAAATTTTCTGAAAAAAAGCGTATTATTTTATGCTACAAAAGTAACAGGACCAAAATCCAAGTTAAATAATTCTCAAATGAATTGTTTCAAAAGGAACATATTTCCTCTTAAGATGCACCCATGAAAAGTAAATTGTTTGCTTTACTGAGGCTCCCAAGGGAAAAGGACTGTCCACAGACATGAGGTTTATCATTGGAAAGAAATGCTGTTCTACATTTGAAGCTTTGTTCTTTTTCTAAGTTTGGAGGAGGCTCAGAAGCTTAAATCTTTTATTAAAAATTTATATGGCAATTGTTACTACCTTATTTCAGTTTTCTTTTTCTCTTATCTTTCATGAATTTTGTATGATGAGGAAACAACCCCTCTGCTATTAAAAAATGCTTTTAACAAGAGAGAGATGTTATCAGCTACAAGAGGAAGGGATCAAATGATAGATTTAATTTCAGTGTAGAAAGGAGAGTTTCCCTCAATGGTCAAGAAAAGAAATACATTTAAACACACACAATCAAATTTGTAGTTCTCATGGCTTTACAACAATTAGGCTCCCATCAGGAATATGTTTTTATGTGAGAATTTATAAAGTTCACAGCGTGAGGTAAAAAAGGTTTTTCCTTCCCATAAAGAAAAATCAGTGCCCAAATTCCCATCAACACACGCTAAATGAAAACTTTCATGTTAATGTGGACTATCTTATCTTGAGTTATTTTAGCATAGAACTTGTAACTTCAATTAAATATGGAATACATATTAAATTATAAAGTGTTTTAAACCCTGAGGCTTCTATGTAGAATAAATTAATCCTGTAGAGCCACATTACACATTGCTATCCTCTGACTCTATCTCAAAAGAGAAAATGTATCAGAAATTCAACAGAGGGTTATAAAAAATTATCAGGATATAGAGAAAATCATTCATTAGCATACTCTCTAAATAAAAGTGAATTTTTTTACAGTTTCTAGGTGAATAATTATCAATTCTTAATAAAATAAATATCAATTCTTAATAAAATTGCATGCATAATATCTGAATCTCTGGAAATGAAAAGAAAAATGCTCTTCCTTCAAAATAAACTGGTTTCAATCAATATCCATCCGAATCTGCTAACTTCTGAGAACAAACTTTAACACAGCTGACATCCTTTTTCTACATTAGGAGAAACTGTGAGCTCAGAATCACCATCTGCACCCTTCTTCTGCCTTTCCCACCAAGAAATGATCTGGTAAGTTTCTCCCAAAGTGACTACTCTTCTCAGCTTCCCATCTCAGTCACATAGCTGGTCATGACTTCAGAAAGTACGGTCCTGAATGCCTCATATGCCTCACACACAGACCATCCACATGGCATCCACTTACTAAAGCAATGCTGTAAATTCTAGCAAATGTCAGCCAATCTGTAGAAGATCAATATCATGGCAACACTCTAGACCAATGGTGGACAACAGGGTTCTAGCCCTAACTCCCCCACATCTGCCCACGTGACCTGGGACAATCTCCTGGGTCTTGGTTTTCCTTGTCCTATTGATTAAATGAACTGGACTCAATTATTTCCAAAGTCCCTTCCAACTCAAAATTCTGATTCTAAAGGCACCCACACTCTCTCCCAGTCCATCAGACTCAAAAACATGAGATTTAACTACATTGTTTTCATCTAAACTATCATCAAGCATCTTTTGGTTGGTTGGTTGGTTGGGTTTTCATCTTACTTGGACTTTATCCTCTTAGGCATGCTCCATAACCTTGTTAATTCATTCTTCCCATGTTTCATACCCACTTCTCAACATCTTTCCTAACTCTGAATCTTCAGGGGTTCCCTATAGCCTATCCTATTAAAGATTCTTAATGAGATGATAATATGCTACATTTTGAGAAATAATTCAGCTCCAACTCATCAATACAATCTTATTCTCCAATACAGCAGAGGCCATCGGCTCATCTCACCTCCAGCCTTTCATTTGCCACGGTCTCTCATCTTGAAAATACTCCATTCCCACTCCCAAACCTAGCCTGTTAGAATGCATATAAAATACGTATAAATTCCTACATATTTCTGAAATTCTTCATCCAGGTGCTCAAGACCTGCTGCTTTCAGCCAGGGCGAGGTAGCATAGCACCGTGGTTATGAGTGCCTCGGCTGAAGTCAGATTGCTTACATCCAACTCCTGGGTCTGCCACTTGCTAGTTCTGTAACTTCGGATACGTGATATAACCTCTCTGTACTTTGGTCCATACAGTGGGGATACATTAATACCTACTGGATTGAGTTGCGGTGAGGCTAACAAGTTAACATGTGTAAAGCACCTGGAACAGTGCTAGGCACACAGTAGATATTCTAAAAGTGTTTGCAATCACTATTACACCAGACCCCTGTAGCATGCTTGGTCAGGAACATATATTTAGGCGTGTATATTTAAACTGTCATCTGCTACTCACTTCTCTTTCTCTCGACTAATTATAAAGAGAAGAGGAGAGCAAGAGTGATGCTACTGTCTCCACGGGCACAGAGTGCTGTTCAAACTTCCAGTATCCACAACCAGAGAGAGAAGTATGAAACTACAGAGGAAAGCTGTAACGATCATTAAAGGGTTGGAAAGTGATGATTACAAGGAAAGACTAAAGAGCAAGGACTAGCCATCCCCAAAATGGAACGTTAAAGGTTATTTAAATAAAGGTCTTTAGAATACAAAGGGCCCTTGAAACCTCACTGGGAATTGTTTGCTGTCCATTTTCAACTTCCCTATATTTCGTCCTTCCTTTCCCTCCCCATGACTGCATTCCTGCCAGGTCTCATTCTGTCCCTCTACCCTGGCTTACCTCAACCATGTTCCAGATACTCACATGCATTATGCTCACTACTATTCTGGAAGGTGGATTTCATTAAGCTTTTTATTGGAGCTTGATGATTAAAAAGATTGCCCACTGTCACACAACCGTGCCAGTAAGTAGCAGAACCAGAATTTACACACAGCTCTGTCTGATGCTAACACCCAAGGTTGGCCCACAACACACACCATCACTCCTATTTCTTCCTATAATTCCTGCTGCCTTATGCCTACCACTCCTCCCAACTCTTCCAGCTTTGCACAGTAATAGGCACATAAAAAAATATTCACTAAGAACTTGCTGCTTCAGAAGAAACTGAGAGTTTTAAATACTGCAATAATTCAAGAAATTGGGAAATCTTTTTTTTTGAATAATTAAGATTAATACATTAACTAATTAGTTAATTGGCTCTCCAATGGGTAAGCTGGATTAAGATTCTAACAGGAAAGCATCTGTCTTGACAACTTTCTGAGTGCTTTTTGGAACCAAAGCTTTTTATGTTCATAGAAAATCCAAGTTGTAGAAAATTCTTTAGCCAATTAAATACAATGGCTGAAAATGACACCAATTTAGAAAACCACATGAACTCTACCAGGGGTTGATAGAGATAATTAATCAAGAAATTTAAAATCTAAGCATTTTAATCCCCTTAACACAAACAAGAGAAAACTGATGAACAAGTTGTTTATGCTAACCACTCATGCAAAGGCTAGTGGGTCTGTGAACTATAGAACTTGCTCAGTAAATCAAATCTTTATAACCTTTGCCCAAGTTTCAGGAAAATCTACGTAACAATTACAGAAGATTACCCATCTGAAAACGTTCCACTATTTCATTTAATGACCACAAAATAAATAAGGTATGATGGAAATCTTGATACTCTTTTACGATATGTGAAATCTGTTGAGTTTACTAACGTCTTTATATTTAAAAGAAGCAAGCAAACATCCCAATACAGGAGGTTGAGATAAAATGAAAAGCTTCCTTTATTCCATCAATATATTTTGATTTGATCCTTTGACCTTCCTTAAAACTGAAATTAAATTAAACATGCACTGTATAAACTCAGGAGAAATGTAGCAGGCACTACAGATCTGACCCTGTTAAAAGATTTTCTTTGAGTGAAACATAAAACAAATTATAACCATTTTATTGTCATAAAATCAATAGTGAAAAGAAACTCAACAATGTCTTTTACTACTGTAGCTCTCAAATATTTTTCTCCTGTATAATTATTTAAATCTAATTTTACAAAAGCAATATATAATCAATCCAGAGAGTTAAAAAATATATATAATATAAATAAACAGGAATTTCATCTCCAAAAGACCTTTAACATTTTGGTGTGCATTCTTTTCATTTTTTCTAATGATATATATATATTTTAAAAAATAAAAGTGCCCACTTACTGTACATGCTATTTTAGAACATTTTTTTCACTTAGCACTCTGTTAAGGTTTTCTCGTATTTATATAATCTATTATTTGTTTTATAAACTCCCTTTATGCATTTAATACGATATACACCAGTAGTTATATTTTGTATTTTTAATGTATGTGAATAAGTCAATAAGTTGTTTAGAAACACAATTAGCTAACCAGCACCAAGATATTCTGGTTATTTATAACCATGTTATCTTGCTCTTAGATCCAAGGTATCCAGCTTTAAGCAAATCCACATAACATGAGATGGAAAAAAAAAATTGTATAGTCAACTAGAGGGAAAACACTTTTTAGGTAGAGCAGGCCAGCCTGGAGCGAGAGCACACATGGAAGCCACACATCATATATCTAAATATTTAAAAGTTTTAAATCAAACTAACAAACTGTTGAATAAAATATGTTCTACCTTGACAAAAGTACTTTCAAAATCATCTGAGAGTCAGGTGAGAATGAAGAACTCAGACCAAACATGGAGGTACAGGGAGAGGAGCCTGGCCCCTGTCCATCACCCATAGCCTATGGGCCACTTCTCCTTCTCTTCACATCCCTGGCTCTGTCCCACCCCACCAGGGACTCACACACAAGCGTGTGGACAACTCAGTTCTGTCTACAACTCTGCGCACAACTACCGTCCCTTGGCCACACATCAGGCCTGGGAGTGTGCACTCAGCAGGACGTCAGCCCTCGAGAAGAGAGGAGGGGCGAGGGGAAGAGTGCTGTGCAGGCCTTTGGAAGCAAGCTGGAGGGAGAAGTGGCAGGCAATTTGAGGATCTCAGGTACCAAAAGCACAGTGTAAAAGAGGGGGGTGCAGATTCCCAGGGGAGACATCCCCTAGCCCTGTGAATTCTTGCTCTTGATGTGTACGTTTGGGGTGTAGGGTATGGAATGCAGACCCAGGGTCAGCCTTCTACAGCACACGGCCCAAGGCAGGGGCCTCTTCTGCCTGTGTCTGAGGGCAGTAGCAGGGCAAGCCCACCTTTCTGAGGTTTTTTTTTTGACAAGCTCATTTGAAGTAGATATTAGGACCCTGAAGGACAAAGTCTGGGGAGAGAAGATCTATAAGAGGGAGAATAGTTGAAAGTCTGAAGGCAGAGCCCATGTGATTAAATGCTAAATAACAAAACCTTCTGTTACTCATGAAAAATTATTGGTAATGGGAATTTTTGCACCAAGATGGAAAACCATGAGAGTTTGAACCTAGTTAACTTAGGGTTATATTAGATTGACACACAGAATGGGCAAAGAGGAAATAAACTCTCTGGAACTTTCAAACACCCTAAAGAAATCTCTGGACTCTCAAAGACCATGAAAATAGTGGGCCATGGGAGGGAGAATGTTAAATTGATATATTCGGACTTAATGAGGGACAGAGACAGGCCAAGTGACATCTTGGTAATATCTATATGAAAATTTGAATTTGAATTTAAAAAGTATGAGTGCTTTTTCACTTAGTAAATACAATCATTCTGTGATTATTTTTAATGGAATGGTTTAGTACTTTTAAATGATTACATTTTAAAAATAAGGGTGACAAAATAAACATATTTCTTATCTTTTTTAACATTTTTATTGAAGTATAGTTGTTTACAATGTTGTGTTAGTTTCTGCTGTATAACAAAGGTAATCAGTTATATGTATACATATATCCCCATATCCCCTCCCTCTTGCGTGTCCCTCCCACCCTCCCTATCCCACCCCTCTAGGTGGTCACAAAGCACTGAGCTGATCTCCCTGTGCTATGCGGCTGCTTCCCACTAGCTATCTATTTTACATTTGGTGGTGTATATATGTCCATGCCACTCTCTCACTTTGTCCCAGCGTACCCTTCCCCCCCCCATGTCCTCAAGTCCATTCTCTACGTCGGCATCTTTATAACTGTCCTGCCCCTATGATCATCTAAACTAGTTTTTTTTCTTAGATTCCATATATCTGCGTTAGCATACAGTATTTGTTTTTCCCTTTCTTACTTCACTCTGTATGACAGACTCTAGGTCCATCCACCTGACTACAAATAACTCAATTTCATTTCTTTTTATGGCTGAGTAATATTCCATTGTATGTATGTGCCACATCTTCTTTATCCATTCATCTGTTGATGGACACTTAGGTTGCTTCCATGTCCTGGCTATTGTAAATAGTGCTGCAATGAACATTGTGGTACATGACTCTTTTTGAATTACGGTTTTCTCAGGGTATATGCCCAGTAGTGGGATTGCTGGGTCATGTGGTAGTTCTATTTTTAGTTTTTTAAGGAACCTCCAAACTGTTCTCCATAGTGGCTTTATAACATTACATTCCCATCAACTGTGCAAGAGGGTTCCCTTTTCTCCATACCCTCTCCAGCATTTACTGTTTGTAGATTTTTTGATGATGGCTACTCTGACTGGTGTCAGGTGATACCTCATTGTAGTTTTGATGTGCATTTCTCTAATGATTAGTGATGTTGAGCATCCTTTCATGTGTTTGTTGACAATCTGTATATCTTCTTTGGAGAAATGTCTATTTAGATCTTCTGTCCATTTTTGAATTGGGTTGTTTTTTTGATATTGAGCTGCATGAGCTGCTTATAAATTTTGGAGATTAATCCTTTGTCAGTTGCTTCATTTGCAAATATTTTCTCCCATTCTGAGGGTTGTCTTTTCATCTTGTTCATGGTTTCCTTTGCTATGCAAAACTTTTAAGTTTCATTAGGTCCCATTTGTTTATTTTTGTTTTAATTTCCATTTCTCTAGGAGGTGGGTCAAAAAGGATCTTGCTGTGATTTATGTCATGGAGGGTTCCGGCTATGCTTTCCTCTAAGAGTTTTATGGGATCTGGTCTTACATTTAGGTCTTTAATCCATTTTGAGTTTATTTTTGTGTATGGTATTAGAGAGTGTTCTAATTTCATTCTTTTACATGTAGCTGTCCAGTTTTCCCAGCACCACTTATTGAAGAGGCTGTCTTTTCTCCATTGTATATTCTCGCCTCCCTTATCAAAGATAAGGTGACCATATGTGCATGGGTTTATCTCTGGGCTTTCTATCCTGTTCCATTGATCTATATTTCTGTTTTTGTGCCAGTACCATACTGTCTTGATTACAGTAGCTTTGTAGTAGAGTCTGAAGTCCAGGAGCCTGATTCCTCCAGCTCCGTTTTTATTTCTCAAGATTGCTTTGGCTATTGGGGGTATTTTGTGTTTCCATACAAATTGTGAAATTTTTTGTTCTTTTTCTGTGAAAATTGCCATTGGTAGTTTGATAGGGATTGCACTGAATCTGTAGATTGCTTTGGTAGTATAGTCATTTTCACATGTTGATTCTTCCATTCCAAAAACATGGCATATCTCTCCATCTGTTTGTATCATCTTTAATTTTTTTCATCAGTGTCTTACAGTTTACTGCATACAGGTCTTTTGTCTCCTTAGGTAAGCTTATTCCTAGGTATTTTATTCTTTTTGTTGCAGTGGTAAATGGGAGTGTTTTCTTAATTTCTCTTTCAGATTTTTCATCATTAGTGTATAGGAATGCCAGAGATTTCTGTGCATTAATTTAGTATTCTGCTACTTTACCAAATTCATTGATTAGCTGTAGTAGTTTTCTGGTAGCATCTTTAGGATTCTCTATGTATAGTATCATGTCATTGCAAACAGTGACAGTTTTACTTCTTCTTTTCCGACTTGGATTCCTTCTATTTCTTTCTCTTCTCTGATTGTTGTGTCTAAAATTCCCAAAACTATGTTGAATAATAGCGGTGAGACTGGGCATCCTTGTCTTGTTCCTGATTTTAGAGGAAATGGTTTCAGTTTTTCACCATTGAGAACAATGTTGGCTACAGGTTTGTCATATATGGCCTTTATAATGTTGAGCTAAGTTCCCTATATTCCTACTTTCTGCAGAGTTTTTATCACAAATGGTGTTGAATTTTGTCAAAAGCTTTTTCTGCATCTATTGAGATTATCATATGGTTTTATGCTTCAGTTTGTTAATATGGTGTATCACATTGATTGATTTGCATATATTGAAAAATCCTTGCATTCCTGGGATAAACCCCACTTGATCATGGTGTATGATCCTTTTAATGTGCTGTTGGATTCTGTTTGCTAGTATTTTGTTGAGGATTTTTGCATCTATGTTCATCAGTGATATTGGCTTGTAGTTTTCTTTCTTTGTGACATCTTTGTCTGGTTTTGGTATCAGAGGGATGGTGGCCTCATAGAATGAGTTTGGGAGTGTTCCTCCCTCTGCTATATTTTGTAACAGTTTGAGAAGGATAGGTGTTAGCTCTTCTCTAAATGATAGAATTCACCTGTGAAACTATCTGGACCTAGGCTTTTGCTTGTTGGAAAATTTTAATCACAGTTTCAATTCCAGTGCTTGTGAATGTCCTCTTTATATTTTCTATTTCTTCCTGGTTCAGTCTCAGAAGGTTGTGCTTTTCTACAAATTTGTCCAGTTCTTCCAGATTGTCCACTTTATTGGCATATAGTTGCTTGCTGTAATCTCTCATGATTCTTTGTCTTTCTGGAGTGTCAGTTTTTACTTCTCCTTTTTCATTTCTAATTCTATTGATTTGAGTCTTCTCCCTTTTTTTCTTGTTGAGTCTGGCTAATGGTTTATCAATTTTGTTTATCTTTTTAAAGAACCAGCTTTTAGGGTTTTTTTTGTGGTACGCAGGCCTCTCACTGTTGTGGCCTCTCCCTTTGTGGAGCACAGGCTCCGGACGCGCAGGCTCAGCGGCCATGGCTCATGGGCCCAGCCACTCCGCAGCATGTGGGATCCTCCCGGACTGGGGCATGAACCCGCATCCCCTGCATTGGCAGGCGGACTCTCAACCACTGCGCCACCAGGGAAGCCCAGTTTTTTTGATCTTTGCTATTGTTTCCTTCATTTCTTTTTCATTTATTTCTTCTCTGATCATTATGATTCCTTTCCTTCTGCTAACTTTGGTTTTTTTTTGTTCTTCTTTCTCTAATTGCTTTAGGTTTAAGGTTAGGTTGTTTATGTGAGAATTTTCTTGTTTCTTGAGGTAGGATTGTATTGCTACAAACTTCCCTCTTAGACCTGCTTTTCTCATAGGTTTTGGGTCCTCGTGTTTTCATTGTCTGTTGTTTCTAGGTATTTTTTGATTTCCTCTTTGATTACTTCTGCGATCTCTTGGTTATTTAGAAGCATATTGTTTAGCTGCAATGTGTTTTTACTTTTTACAGGTTTTTTCCTGTAATTGATATCTAGCCTCATAGCATTGTGGTCAGAAAAGATACTGGATATGATTTCAATTTTCTTAAATTTACCAAGGTTTGATTTGTGACCCAAGATATGATCTATCCAGGAGAATATTCCATGAACACTTGAGAAGAAAGTGTATTCTGTTGTTTTTGGATGGAATGTCCTATAAATATAAATTAAGTCCATGTTGTTTAATGTGTCATTTAAAGCTTGTGTTTCCTTATTCATTTTCATTTTGGATGATCTGTCCATTGGTGAAAGTGAGGTGTTAAAGTCCCCTACTATGATTGTGTTACTGTCAATTTCCCCTTTTATGGCTGTTAGCATTTGCCTTATGTATTGAGGTGCTCCTATGTTTGTTGCATAAATATTTACAATTGTTATATCTTCTTCTTGGATTGATCCCTTGATCATTATGTAATATCCTTCTTTGTCTCTTGTAATAGTCATTATTTTAAAGACTATTTTGTCTGATATGAGAATTGCTACTCCAGCTTTCTTTTGATTTCCATTTGCATGGAATATCTTTTTCCATCCCCTCACTTTCAGTCTGTATGTGTCCCTAGGTCTGAAGTGGTCTCTTGTATACAGCATATATACAGGTCTTGTCTTTGGATCCATTCAGCCAGTCTATGTCTTTTGGTTGGAGCATTTAATCCATTTACATTTAAGGTAATTATCGATATGTATGTTCCTATTGCCATTTTCTTAATTGCTTTGGGTTTGTTTTTGTAGGTCTTTTCCTTCTCTCGTGTTTCCTGCCTAGAGAAGTTCCTTTAGCATTTGTTGCAAAGCTGGTTTGGTGGTGTTGAATTCTCTTAACTTTTGCTTGTCTGTAAAGTTTTTAATTTCTCCATCAAATCTGAATGAGATCCTTGCTGGGTAGAGTAATCTTGGTTGTACATTTTTCCCTTTCACCACTTCAAATATGTCCTGCCACTCCCTTCTGGCTTGCAGAGTTTCTGCTGAAAAATCAGCTGTTAACCTTATCGGAATTCCCTTGTATGTTATTTGTTGCTTTTCCCTTGCTGCTTTTAATGGTTTTCCTTTGCATTTAATTTTTGATAGTTTGATTAATATGTGTCTTGGCATACTTCTCCTTGGATTTATCGTGTATGGGAGTCTCTGCACTTCCTGGCCTTGACTGACTATTTCCTTTCCCACGTGAGGGAAGTGTTTAAGTATAATCTCTTCATATATTTTCTCAGACCTCTGTTTTTCTCTTCTTCTTCTGGGACCCCTACAGTTCGAATGTTGGTGCATTTAATGTTGTCCCAGAAGTCTCTGAGACTTTCCTTTATTGTTTTCATTCTTTTTTCTTTATTCTACTCTGCATTAGTTATTTCCACTATTTTAACTTCCAGGTCACTTATCTGTTCTTCTGTCTCAGTTATTCCGATATTGATTCCTTCTAGAGAATTTTAAATTTTATTTATTGTATTGTTCATCATTGTTTGTTTGTTGTTTAGTTTCTCCAAGTCCTTTAAACGTTTTCTGTATTTTATCCGTTCTATTTCCAGATTTTGGATCATCTTTATTATCATTACTATGAATTATTTTTCAGGTAGACTGCCTATTTCCTCTTCATTTGTTTGGTTTGGTGGGGTTTTACCTTTCTCCTTCATCTGCTGTGTGTTTCTCTGTCTTCTCATTTTGCTTAACTTACTGTGTTTGGGGTCTCCTTTTCACAGGCTGCAGGTTCATAGTTCCTGTTGTTTTTGGTGTCTGCCACCAGTGGGTAAGGTTGGTTCAATGGCTTCTGTAGGCTTCCTGGTGGACCGTACTGGTGCCTGTGTTCTGGTGGGTGGGGCTGGATCTTGTCTCTCTGGTGGGTAGGGCTGTGTCCAGTGGTATGTTTTGGGGTGCCTGTGAACTTATTTTGATTTTAGGCAGTCTCTCTGCTAATGGGTGGCGTTGTGTTCCTGTCATGCTAGTTGTTTGGCATGGGGCATCCAGCACTGGAGCTTTCTGGCCGTTGGGTGGAGCTGGGTCTTAGTGTTGAGATGGAGATCTCTAGGAGAACTCCTGCCGATTGATATTACGTGGGGCAGGGGGTCTTTGGTTGTCCAATGTCCTGAACACAGTTCTCTCACCTCAGAGCCTCAGGCCAGACACCAGGCTGAAGCACCAAGATCCTATCAGCCACATGGCTCAGAAGAAAAGCAATAAAATAAGAAAAATAAAATAATTTTTAAAAAGAAATAAATTTAAAAAAAGAAATAAAATCAAATCAAGTTATTTAAATAAAAATATTATTAAAATAAAAAAATTGAAACATAATAAAGAAAAAGGAAAGCAACCAAAATGATAAACAAATCCACCAATGATAACAACCACTAAAAACTATACTAAGATAAACATAAAAATCAGAAGCAAGTCAGTTTCAGACAGCAAACCCCAAGTCTACAGTTGCTCCCAAAGTTTACCAACTCAATTTTGGGTTGATTCATTGTCTATTTGGTATTCCACAGATGCAGGGTACCTCAAGTTGATTGTGGGGATTAATTCACTGTTCCTGAGGCTGCATGGAGAGATTGCACTTCCCCTTCTTTGTGCACACAGCTCCTGGGGTTCAGCTTTGGTTTTGGCCCCACCTCTGCGAGTAGGCCGCCCTCGGGCATCTGTTCCCGCCCAGACAGGAAGGGGTTAAAGCAGCGGCTGACTAGGGGGCTCTGGCTCACTCAGGCCGGCAGGAGGGAGGGGTACGGAATGCTGGGGGAGCCTGCGGCAGCCAAGGCTACCACAACGCTGCAACAGCCTGCGGTGTCCCATGCGTTCTTCCAGGGAATTTGTCCCTGGGTCATGAGACCCTGGCAGTGGTGGGCTGCACGGGATCCTTGGGGGGAGCATGTGGATACTGATCTGTGCTTGCACACAGGCTTCTTGGTGGCTGCAGCAGCAGCGTTAATGTTTCATGCCTGTCTCTGGGGTCTGAAATGATAGGCGTGGCTCACGCCTGTCTCTGGAGCTTGTTTAGGCTTGCTTCTGTGGGCAGACAGGGAAGGAATCCTCTCTCCTCATGCACCTCGAAACAATGGTCTCTTGCCTCTTAGGCAGGTCCAGACTTTTTCTCGGACTCCCTCCCGGCTAGCTGTGGCACACTAGCCCCCTTCAGGCTGTGTTCACACAGCTAACCCCAGTCCTCTCCCTGGGATCCAACCTCCAAAGCCCGAGCCTCAGCTCCCAGCCCCGCCCACCCTGGCAGGTGAGCAGACAAGCCTCTCTGGCTGGTGAGTGCTGGTCGGCTCCAATCCTCTGTGCAGGAATCTCTCCGCTTTGCCCTCTGCACCCCTGTTGCTGCGCTCTCCTCTATGGCTCCGTAGCTTCCACCCTGCCCACCCCTATCTCTGCCAATGAAGGGGCTTCCTAGTGTGTGGAAACTTATCCTCCTTCACAGCTCCCTCCCAGAGGTGCAGGTCCCGTCCCTATTCTTTTGTCTCTGTTTTTTCTTTTCTCTTTTGCTCTACCCAGGTAGGTGGGGAGTTTCTTGCCTTTTGGAAAGTCTGAGGTCTTCTGCCAGCGTTCAGTAGGTGTGCTGTAGGAGTTGTTCCACATGTAGATGTATTTTTGATGTATTTGTGGGAAGGAAGGCGAT
Organism: Monodon monoceros; assembly: GCF_005190385.1. Taxonomy (NCBI): domain Eukaryota; kingdom Metazoa; phylum Chordata; class Mammalia; order Artiodactyla; family Monodontidae; genus Monodon; species Monodon monoceros. Next base: position 86,519,062 of record NW_021703774.1, on the reverse strand, counting down.
CTCCACGTCTTACTCCTCCACCATCTTGAAAGTCCCTCCAATAAACATATTTCTAAAAGGATATGTAGAAAGTCAGAGTCAGAGATAAACAAGGCTCTGAATTCCCTTGTGCTATACAGACTCTGTAACTCACTCTCCCTCTCCCCCTTTAGGACACCAAAATTTTGCAGTTGACGCTAAAGTTTTCAAATAAATTTCAAGAAGCAGTTTTCAAGATTTAACACCAATGTAAAAACCATCTACATTTTCATGTAATGAGCTATCTGTTTCTAACAAGTTTTAGGGGCACTCTTTCCTTTCACAGGGCAGAGCAGTAAACCACAAAGTGATGGGTTAGCTCCACACAGAGAAGTAGGAAGCACAATGTATTCTTCACTTCCTTTAATGTACCTTGTGTTTTTAGCCATAATAGACCTGACTTCTATAGTAACAATGGCTGGGGCTTGTTCCCATTTGTTTCTGGGCCTACAACCATAGCTCCTATGAGAGAGCTCTTCAGAAATATTAGTTATTACCCAAAGAAAAATGTGGGAGACATCAAACCCTTCCTAGTCAAGACATCTTCTCAATTCAAGTACTGTTGTCAGTAGTTTTCAGTCCTGACAATTACTTTAGATCCTTTATGACCTCTATGAATTTATGTTGACTGTATTTTTGCTAAACCACTTCCCATTATGATCATTCAAATTCACTGAGCATCTGCTGTGTGTCAAGGCTCATTATCTAGTCGGGGAGACAACCCAAATGCATGATTATAAACAACAGAGCACCAGGGTAGAGGTAAAGCCAATTGCTACAGAAGCACAGAGCAAGGGAGGGACCAGCTGCCTGTGATGGGGTAGGTGAACAGGTGGGGAGAGAAGGTTTCACCTGGTGGAAAAGTAGATGGACAGGCATTATACGAATAAAACAGCACAGGGCTTCGCTGTGGCGCAGTGGTTAAGTATCCACCTGCCAAGGCAGGGGACACAGGTTTGAGCCCTGGTCCAGGAAGATCCCACATGCCATGGAGCAACAAAGCCCGTGTGTCACAACTACTGAGCCTGTGCTCTAGAGCCCGTGAGCCAAAACTACTGAGCTGCGTCCCACAACTACTGAAGCCTGCACGCCTAGAACCTGTGCTTTGCAACAAGAGAAGCCACCGCAATGAGAAGCCCGTGCACCGCAATGAAGAGTAGTCCCCACTCATCTCAACTAGAGAAAGCCCACGCGCAGCAACAAAGACCCAGCACAGCCAAAAATAAATAAAAAATAAAAAAAAGAAGAATAAAACAATACACACAAAAACTCAGAGGGCTAAAGGTACTCAACAAACTCAGAGACCAGTAAGTTTTGTGGAGGGGCCAATATATTGTGTGTATGAAGTGAGGGGAAAGGATTGTGTGAAGCTAATGGTTGGAGGTGAGGACAGAAGACAGAGCCAGACTGTAAAAGGTCTGCAGAGGAATCGAGAGCCTCACAAGAAAGCTGTCCTCAAAGCCCACACCTAACAGGTGAAATCACCTTACAGTGAGATTCTTTTCACATCTTGCCAATGAGACCCAATCTGCCAATGAGTAAAATTCAAAGTTTATGCTGAATTTTTTTCTCTAAGGAATTGTGTTAGAACATGATTCCGTAGCCATCTCAGAGGAGCCAATGGACTGCAGACTGTTTCTAAGACCCTGCTGTGCCTGGCTGCACAGAGGAAGAAAGTTGAACACACCAAACTGTTACAAAGACCTTTGTATAACTAACCTGGGAACACAGGGAACCACGTGATAACAGAGATGGAGAGGCCCACGGGAGATCCTGGGAGAGATTTCAGGAAAGGCAGTCGCCTGGTAGGGTTTTTTTTTAGCATAAGGCCATATGTGCCCAAGGCACAATTACTAATACAAACAGTGAAAATGTGCGTGGGCACTCCTGAGGGGTGTAGAGGTTCAGCCTTAAGTACATCAGTCTAAACATCTGAAAGCTGCCCAAGCTAACAAAAACCCTCTGCCTGCAGCCTTGGAGCCTGTGGGTTCTTACACGTCCTGCTCTGTTACACACATAGCGGAACACAGATGCCACTGTGCGGTTCCACCAGCAATCCAAATATTCAAATACGAAAGTTTGAGTAAAAACCATAACTCATTGGCAACTTTCATTTTTAGAGAAAATTGTTTACTTTTACTGCCCAAGTTGAATTCTAGGCTATAAAGAAACTAAAACTAAGAAAATCTTTCATAGTAATGTCTAGAGATGCTTTAGAAGGTGACAAAGGAAGCTTCATTTTCCTTTGGTGGATGTTTGCTATTCGTGCCTGAGCAGCATTCGCTTTCCCTTCTAACGACTACTTTAGGGGCATATCCTACTCTCCACGGCACGCAGTCTTGGTGGATGGTCAATAAAGGTGTCTCACCCAGGGTACGTGGGTCCAGCTAGACCAGTCTCCTTCCCAAAAGGGAAATATTTAGTAGAGTGACAGAGAGCAAGGAGTGGTTGGAGTTTTCACCCTTCCTCTCTCTCTCCTCTTCCTCTTCCCAGCTCTTTCTCTAGGGTCCCCCCGCCCACCCCTCTGACTCTCTCCCTCATTTTCATTGTGTTAAGTTAACCAGGTTTGGTCTCTTGCTTGCAACCAAAGAATCCTAAAGAATACATTGCAGTTCACACATCTCAGTAATATTGTGAATCTAATGTAATGATCAGAAGGGCAACCACAAGGGAAGGACAGACAAGGGAAACTTGGACATTGAGTTTATAGCTTTATAGAAAGTTCACTAGAATTTCCAAGTTGCTTCAAAATGGTATGAGGGGAGGAGGTGGTGAAGGTGTGGAATGGAAAGTTCTACAGGCATGAGCCATCAGAGGCTCTCTCGGGTGTTAATCCAGGTTCTGAGAAGCATCTCGGGCAAGGCACGGCAGTCACGTGAGTCAGGACAGTACCATGGACCAGCCAAGTCACCACCAACACTAAGGTAAGGGCAGTAGCAAGAAGGCAGAGTTCACCCACCGTGGCGGCATTATGGAATTATTCAGGGCAATACCAGTTGGAGGAGGCAGAGCCCCCTGGAGCAACCAGCCAGAGCCCCCGGGAAAGGCATACAGTACTTGCTGCAGTAAGTGCAGAAGCTGAGGGCTGCTTGCTCAGCCATGGCAGGAGCCTTCCTGTCATCTCTGACCTAGTGTCCCCACTGGTAATTTTTCCAGAAAATGCAAGAGTCCCCAGGGCAGTGCAGGTGCCTCAGAGGCTCTTCTAGACCACTGCTCTTGCCCTCCGGTGGCTGGCGAGAAACCCGGACCTCAGGACTCTTCCATTTCATCTACAGTTTGCATATTCGGACCCACAAAGAGCAGGATGCCCCAGTACCTCACATTCTAGAGTTTTGTCTCTAAGGGAGAGTAATAGGCATGAGGACCAGAACTCAAATCCTGCATCCTCTGCCATAGCTGTACAGTCCAGAGGAGCATGACAGCCATCTCACAGGGTTGTTCTGAGGATAAATGAGATGCTGTATATCACGCATTTAGCACAGAGACCCACACACAGTAAGTGCTCAACAATGCGAGGGAAAGTGGCAGCTAAACACTCAATGACGAAACCAGGAGCAGCTCCAACTCCTTCACTGTTGCTTTCAAAGTCCTATTACACGTTGTGCGTAAGAAAAAAAGCCCGCTACTGTGTCCTGCACTCCCCGCGACCATCAAGTGGCCCTAGAAGACTTCACTGCAGGTGGAGGGGTCAGGAGGGGGTTTGGTTCTTGCTTCAAGAGGGGGGAAGGGGAGCATCTGAAAGCAAAGTCCCTTGAGGCCAAGCGGCAGCTGATTCACACAAATGGCATTTGGATTGAGGTGGAAGGAATAAGAGAGGAGACTGCCCCTGCCTCCCGGAAACTGGCCCCTCTCTCATCATCACAGCTGCCATCTTTCATCACCCAGGCCTCCCCCAGATGTGGCAGCCAACTCGCTCACAGAATCCCCTCCCACGTCAGGAACACGTTGAGACATTGCTGCCTGCCCAGCGCTCTTCAGAGCTGTGCTCTGCTCCCTTGCATAAGAGACAGAGAGCAACAGCAGAAGACATGGGGGGTTGGAGGAGGATTAATAATTGTGTTTTTAACGCAGCTGGACAAAAAAATACGTTTGACATTTAGGTAGTTTGAATATTAGGATAAGAGAAAGTGCCCTTTGAGAAGACAAGGATCCATGTTCACAGAGAAAAATCAATAGTTGCAACAACTAACAATGCAGAAAGACAAAATCCCTGCACTTGTACAATTGCTTCCAGTGAGTCATGGTTGGGACAGTATTGGCTCCAGAATCAGTGAGACAGTGATATTTATGATGGACACAGTGAGAATTAATTGGTTTCATTCAAAGTCACACTATAACTATAGAGAAAAACCCTAAACTTTATTTGGGTATTTGCACTACATTTCTTTAAATATAGAAACTTCCAAATATTTTTCTATGTTTATGTCCAGTTGTTTTACATCAGTAAAATCCCACTTGGGAATTGTTCTACCATTACACTGTCCGTTTGGAAATGGTCCATGGGAAATTAGTGTTGCTGAATTCCCATTTCACTCTAAAAAGTTCCCTGGAGGAACTTAAAGCTCTCATTTGCAGTGGCTTCATACCTGAACTCCAATAACAATGTTCGCATATGATGCATAGATGTTTTCTAAGTGCTGTTATTTACTAAGAGTCCCATATCCTGTGCTAAGCATTATAAGCATTGTCTAATTTTGTAGATTATAAAAAGGAGGCTCAGAGAGGTTAACATTGCAGAGCGGAAGAGCTGGGACTCAAATCTGCCCTAGTTCTTTACAATTGTTATGTGACCTTGATAGAACTAGAAGAACATGTTTCACAGCCCCAGTTTTTGTATTACTGTCTCTATGTCCACAGTAACTGGCATATATTGTGTGCTCAATAAATCTTTAGTCTTCGTCTTTGGTTTTACTTCTATTAGGATACACCTGAACTTCCCCTCCTCTTAGTGTATTCCATCTCAAGCTAACCAAAGAAAGACCTCAACATCTGTAGTTAGTTCTCTCTCTAGAATTCTAGGAGTAAGATTAGAGTATAAAATAGGAGTTAAACAAAAACATAAAATGAACTTTTTGATAGATTACTGAGAGAAGTAATTTGAATTCACATTGGTGTTTTGTTGTTATAGATTTCTTCACAGCTTTTCAGTATTCTCAAAGTCAAGGAGGGTAAAGGATGAAGGGAGATAAACTGAATTACTAAGGATGCAACCTTAATGGGAAGAACCAGACGGTCTAGATGGACCACAAGTGAGTGGAACTCAGGTGCCAGCCATCTAGGTATCCATCCATGTAGTTGCACTTTCTCATCCCAGATGCCAACACGGGCATCAGAGATTCTCTCCACTTCATCCCTGCCCACACCCCATGGCAATCCTGTGAGGATAGAAATCTTGTTAACCCCATTTTACAGATGAGATCACTAACTTAAAGGAGTCAAGCAGTTTACCTAAGACCACAGAGCCACTGAGTGGCAGAGCTGGGTTACAATCAGTTACCTCTGAGATCTTAAGACTTTTAACTGATACTCTGTTTCCAGCAAAACCTTAGCCTGTTACAAAAAGTTACCCTTCAGGAACCTTCCTGGCCGAGATGGGTAATGACCTACAGAGACTGCATTTCTGATACAAATCAAACCTAGGCTGAAGGAGACAAAGCAAGGGCCTAAAACAATGATTCATTGCCTACCTTGTGAAAGATGATGGTAATTCTAGGTCAAAGTCGAATGAACGGATGTCCGCATACCAATTAGCACTGCCAGGCACCTCCGCTGGCAGGCTTGGCAGAGCAGCTGTGGATCGTCATAGAAACGGACTCCTCTCTCTCCTTCAGAGGAATCCACTCAGCTGATCCAGGACAGAGCAGGCTTCTGCCAAGGACTCCCCTTCTCCCCCAAGCTGGAATCTTGCCCCTCCAACATCTCCCCGGAGAGAAGCAACTCACAGAGGGAAGGTCACAAGAAGATGGGAGAGTTGTGCCTGTTAGTAAAAATACACTTCACACTTCATTTCATTTAGTTGCTTTAAAACTTGAACTGGCAGCTCACAATTGCCCCCAAGGGCAGCGTCTCAAGTCCGCTAATGAAAATTTAAGTAGAATCAACTTAGCTCAGTATATCCCATTCTGTAAGATTCATCATTTGTAGTCAAGAATGACAGTATTAATGGAACTAAAAATATATCCCATTAACATTTCATCTTATCTCTATAAATGTCTAAGAGTCTTCCTGATTCTCTTAAAATTTTTTTCACCAAGCAATGTTAATCTAATTAGCACTCGGGCCATTAGTTATATATGTTATCATATATAACTAAAATTATATCTTTACTTTCATTTATAGTATATGGCATTACTTTATAAATCTACCTTCTCTTTTACTGGGAAGATTAAGTGAAGGAAACAAAATATATAGAATGCGTAGCATGAACTGAGCATTTGATTTAATCTGCACAACTCTATGAGAAATCTCTTATTATCTCCATTGTATATGAAAAAAAATGAGATTCAGAGACGTTAAATAACCAGACCTTCATCTTACAGACAGTGTGTAGAGCTGGGATTCAAAGCCAGGCCTGTTTGACTCCAAAACATCTGTTCTTTCTGCTACAAAATTTCACATATATTTATTTATAAATTTATTTTATTTTTTATTTATTTTTGGCCACGTTGGGTCTTTGCTGCTGCACGTGGGCTTTCTCTAGTTGTGGTGAGCGGGGGCTACTCTTCGTTGCAGTGAGCGGGCTTCTCATTGCGGTGGCTTCTCTTGTGATGGAGCACAAGTTCTAGGCATGCAGGCTTCAGTAGCTGTGTTGCGCGGGCTCAGCAGCCGTGGCTTGCGGGCTCTAGAGCAAAGGCTCAGTAGTTGTGGCACATGGGCTTAGTTGCTCCGCGGCATGTGGGATCTTCCCAGACCAGGGCTTGAACCTCTGTCCCCTGCATTGGCAGGTGGATTCTTAACCACTGCACCACAAGGGAAGCCCCACATATATTTATTTTACTTTGCATGCGTCTACATCTGGGGTTACTCTGCAATACATAAATTATAGAAAAATTCCAAAATTTAAACTAGTTGGAACCCAATTAATTAGAATTTTGAATTACATGATTACTCCTCTTCCATCCCCCAATCCTTTGCTACCATCTCATACTAGATGTGTAGGAACAATAATTAAATAGTGACAGAACAACTAGGACCTATGATTGTTTTTAATCTTTAAGGTATGTCATGAGGTAACACAATATTTAGCTCAACTTCCTAAACCTATTTTATTACACCGTTATGCAGAGATTGCTGAAATGAGCCCAAGGCATTGTGAAATTCTTATTATTTTTAAAAATTTTAATTGGAGAATAGTTGATTTACAATGTCGTGTTAGCTTCTGCCGTACAGAAAAGTGAATCTGTTATACATAAGCATATATCCAGTCTTTTTAGATTCTTTTCCCATATAGTCCATTACAGAGTATTGAGTAGAGTTCCCGGTGCTATACAGTAGGTCCTTATTAGTTATCTATTTTGTATATAGTAGTATGTATGTCAATCCCAATCTCCCAATTTATCCACCCCCCCTTACCCCCTGGTAACCATAAGTTTGTTTTCTACATCTGTTACGCTATTTCTGTTTCGTAAATAAGTTCATTTGTACCATTTTCTTAGATTCCATATATAAGCGATATCATATGATATTTGTCTTTCTCTGTCTGACTTAACTTCACTCAGTATGACAATCTCTAAGTCCATCCAGGTTTCTGCAAATGGCATTATTTCATTCTTTTTTGTGGCTGAGTAATATTCCATTGTATATATGTACCACATCTTCTTTATCCATTCCTCTGTCGATGGACATTTAGGTTGCTTCCATGTCTTGGCTATTGTAAATAGTGCTGCAATGACAATTGGGGTGCTGTATCTTTTCAAATTGTAGTTTTCTTACCCAGCAAGATTCTAAATTATTGAAGAAAGATTCAGTTAAGTTCAGAATATACTACTTAGGCAGTGAAACGGACTGATGAATTTCCCAAAGTTTTGGTAGAAAGCTGAAAGGAGTAATTTGGGGGGGGGCCAGGGGGCTATCTAGAAAATTCCATGACACAGTTCCTTGATCAAATAGTCTATGTAGTTAGATACATTTTAAAAGAAATCCTCATTTTCTTACAAAGGCCTAAATTTTACCATGTAGATGAGAACAAGTGCCATTGGGCGATGAGGCAAAATGACCAGGTTCAAATCCCAGTTCCATCACTAGTCAGCCTTTGGACAACTGGCAAGGCTTAAATCTTTGGACAACAGATTCCCCATCAATGAAATAATGAGTTAGAATAAGATGATCTCTAAGTATCCATATAGGGGTATGCATTCTTTCATTCAGTAAATATAAGTATTTTTATAAACAGAATGTTCCAGTGTTTGATGATACCATCTTGACATTATCACTACCATCAACATTACATAGTTATATTTTAGGCACCTGCCATATTAGGCATAAGGAATACAAAGAAATGACTGAGTCCTTTCCAAGGAGATCATGAGGGGAGCCATGGCGTATACAACTGCAGAGGGTAGCCCAAGGAAATTTCCAGTGGTTGGTATGGGGGGGGAAGCATTACAGGATTTTCCAAGAATTACTGAAATTTCTTTTTTTTTTAAATACATTTGTTTATTCATTTTTGGCTGCATTGGGTCTTTGTTGCATGCAGTCTTTTCTCTCTAGTTGTGGCGAACGGGGGATACTCCTCGTTGCGGTGCACGGACTTCTCATTGCGGTGGCTTCTCTTGTTGCGGAGCACAGGCTCTAGGCACGCAGGCTTCAGTAGATGCGGCATGCAGGCTCAGCAGATGTGGCTCACGGGCTCTAGAGTGCAGGCTCAGTATTTGTGGTGCACGGGCTTAGTTGCTCTGTGGCATGTTGGATCTTCCCGGACCAGGGCTTGAACCTTAGTCCCTGCATTGGCAGGTGGATTCTTAACCACTGAGCCACCAGGGAAGTCCTAAATTTCTTTCATTATTTTAGGAGTTACCCTAAGACGAAGGTGATGATCTATGGAGGACTCCTTAGCCTCCACATTGGACACGGGATTGTATTTGACATTTCCTCTACATTTTGCCCTCATCATGAAAAGCACATGTACCCAGAACAATAACTAAATGCAATCAAAGACAAATGGTTACGTGCACATAGAGAGTCTTCACAGGAAAATGTGAACAATTACATAGCGAATATTCATACACCATATTTGCCTTCAGTTTGGCGTTCTAGTAAATGCCTGCTCTGTGCTTGGTGCTGAGAGGGCTATAGAGGTAGAAAAGAAAAGACCCTGACCCCTAGGACCTCACTATTTACTCAAGAAGACAAAAATGTAAACAATTCCAATAGGTATGATGACAGCGGCACTAACAATAATGCTTCTGGACAGTCAAAAGGAGAGATCTAATGTTACTTGAAGACTTCTCAGAAAAGATAGGACTTTATCTGAGCTCTCAATAAAGAGGGCTTTGCAGAGTGATGTGTGTAAGTATGTGTACAAAAGTAAGAAGGCCTATTCTTTCAAGTCACAGCAATCTGTGCCAAGATCCATCTGGGCCAGAATAAGTAAATCCATACGACTGCAGCATTAGGGGCTTGAGGGAGTTAGTGGAAGTCTAAATGAAAATCCACAGGGCTCCCCCCCAGTACTGAGTAGCAACTAAGAGCATGAGGTCTAGAGCCAGACTTCCCAAGTGTGAATCCTGGCTCTAGGTGACCCTGGGCAAGTTACTTAGCCTTTCTGTTCTGTTGCAAGCATTAAATGACTTAACATGTGGAAGTGCTTAAGCCTGCCTGGCACTTAGTAAGGGCTGTAGAAATGTTTGTTATTCAATATGCAATGAGGAGTCGCCAGAGGTAATGAAATTAGCATCTGAGCTAAGTGGTCTACTTACATAGTTATCCTTGTTGTGCAGTGGCTGCATTAAGGAGCTGAAAAAGGAGTTTGTGGTTGTAATTGCGTTGCAAAGTTCAGAGGAAAATATATTTAATCCATATAACTATTAATGATAGCCCTTCAGCCCTGGAAGCTCTCTGCCTGTTCAGATTCCAAAGACATACCATGGAGGGTGTTTCACATTCTCAGAATCTCCCGGGATTTGGAGGGGACATTTCCTTGCATTAAAACAGTCAGGGTAGGCACTTGCTTTAATATGAAATGACTGTCCTATTTCTTATTCACTCTTTCATTATTTTTATTATGTTTTGCTTAGAAAATACTAGTGTATTGGAAAATAAAGATTATGGCTCATAGTAAAGAATGTAGAATAGCCAGATTGGCACACATGATTCTTTTAAGAGATGCAAGGGACATTTTCCTCCTAGGAGAACCAGGAGCTTAAAGGGGTTCTAGAGACTGTGTGTATTAATTATAAAGACTAATCTTTGTTTCTCTGCTCTGTTGCTCACAGGTGACCAACCTTAAGAAGAAAAGTCATTGTTACAAACAGCAAGAAAAGAGAAGTTAAAGTTAGAATTGTCTTAGAAGACTCCAAAAATGTGATTTTCCCTTTTTTTGAGAGATAGTAAATGCAGGTATTAAAATTCATAAAGGTTATTCCTTTAGAAAATTCTGGATCAAAATCTTATTACTCTCATCATTGCATTTTCAGCAAGAATTGAATTTCTAGATTACATAAGTTTTATGTAATGAAACTCCACTCAAAGACCTGTAGGTTGAAGAAAAATAAGTAGGGCAGCATTTCTATTCCATGTGCTGAAGGAGGGCTGGAAAAGGAAGCAAAGAAGCATCACCCTGCAGGAACTGCAGCAAGGCAGTATGACCTAGTTGTAGACCCAAACACCTGGCATTCTAGTCCAGTTTTGCTACAATCTGGGCCACATCATTTACTAACCTCCCTGGGCCTGGTTTTCTTTCTCGGTTGAATTGTACATTAATGCCAGGGATAATCCCAACTAAAGTAGTCAGGAATGGTGTTTCTCTCCCTCTCTCTCTCTCTCTCTCTCTTTCTGTCTCATTGCTATTTTGCTTCATAAAGGCTCAAACTAGGAAGATGTTAGATTTTATGTATACATTTATGAATATGTATGCATACATTTATGTGATGAAGCTGTATCATACATAATGATCATATATATCATTAGCATATATATATATATATATCATACATAATCATTTTGTAGATCTTTAAAACTCATGCCCTTGGGACTTCCCTGGTGGAGCAGTGATTAAGAATCCGCCTGCCAATGCAGGGGACACGGGGTCGAGCCCTGGCCCGAGAAGATCCCACATGCCGCGGAGCAACTAAGCCTGTGTGCCACAACTACTGAACCTGTGCTCTAGAGCCCGCAAACCACAACTACTGAGCCTGCGTGCCACAACTACTGAAGCCCACGCGCCTAGAGCCACGCAATGAGAAACCCGCGCACTGCAACGAAGAGTAGCCCCCGCTCACCGCAACTAGAGAAAGCCCACACGCAGCAACAAAGACCAAATGGGGCCATAAATAAATAAACAAATAAATTTAAAACTCATGCTCCCTCTACGCAATGTTATTGTCTAAATGTTGAGGAAAGATCATTTTACTTCCGTGGGATATTGATGGGATGATAGGAACCAGCCCCTTTCACTTCGTGGGTTACTTTCCAAAAAACGCCATTCATGTACATCAAGGGGGCTTTTTCCTAAAGAGTCTGCTTAGGGAGATACAACGTCTCCCTGTTTCCTGGGATCCTCCTACTCCATGAGCTCCTCACCAGCAGTGGTTCTCAAAGCGTACTTTCTGGACCCGCAGTGTCAGCGTCAGCATCGCCTGAGAACTCGTTAGGAATGCAACTTCTCAGACCTCACTCCAGATCTATGGAGTCAGAAACCGTGGGGGTGAGGCCCAGAAACCTGTGTTTTCACAAGCCTCCTGGCTGATTCTTATGGATGCCAAAGTTGAGAATCTCCGCCTTATAGTATAGAAATGCTCAGTCAGCCATTTCAGAAGTACAAGAAACAATTACGGTGGAATAGCAATCTGGTGGTACAAACCATATGCCAAGTAGGTTATTACGGTGAGAGCTCTTCAAATGTTACTGTGGTATCCTCCATTTAAAACCAAAATTTTAATATGATTTTACTCATAGTTTTATTTCATTTCTTAAATCAAGAAACATTTATTGAGCCATACCATGTGCCAAGCACTGGGGAATTCAGATGAAAAAGAACTAGTCCCTGTACTTATCAGCTCATACTCCACTAATAATCCAGAATTATACGATCACTATTTATTGAACACTTACTATGTGCTCTTTGCAAATGAGATACTAAGTAAGGCAATCCTTTGAGGTTTTTACCGTCATTACAGGAAAGGAGATAGTCTTAGTGAGGTTAGCAAACTTGCCCAAAGTTGGGAAATTATTTTTTTGTGGAAATTTTCAAACATACAGAAAAGTTGAAAGAATATTGCAAGGATGAAAGCCTTCACTTAGATTCACCCCTAAATACACCATCATGTATGTATCTTCCAAGTCAGCCTTCTACGTAAGCACAGCACTACCATCAGATCCAAAAAACTTATTACTAATACAATAGTATGACTCATAATCTCCACTTGGTCCGGAAATATCCTAGATAGCTGGGGAATTTTCCCCCCAAATTATGTTTCAGTCAAAGATCATGCATTGCTTTGGTTATCATGTTTCTTCAGTTTGTTTCCTTTAATCTAGAATAGTCCTCCTGTTTTTTATTTCTTAATCTTTCATGACGTTGACATTTTTACACAGCCTAGGCCAGTTGTTTAGGAGAATGCCCTACAGTTTTGGACCTGGCTGATTATTTCCTTATTTGAGTGAGAATTTTACATACATAATGTTGTATACTTCGTTTTATATCACATCAGGTGCCCAATATCAGTTTGGACCAATGCTGGACACGCTAATTTAGATCCCTTGGTTAAATTCATGTCCAGCAAATATCTCCATCGCAAAAGTACATTTTTCCCATTGTAATTTTTAAGTGCAGGATGATGTTTTCAAACACTATATTCTATCCCCCAGAAGCCTTTTATCCAGTAGTTTCACTATCCATTGATGATGCTCGTCTGAATAATTTATTATATTGTTGGTGCAAAACAGAGATTTTTCCTAATTCTATAACTTCTTCTAAAATCTTCAGCTGTCATTCTGGAAGAAAAACACAACTTTCTCTTTCTACTTCTCGCGTATTCTTTGGAGCATTGTTATGGAACAGCTGATTCTTTTTTTAAAATCAATATATTATAATGTAGTACCATAATAATAATAATTATTATTTTTATGATTTTTTTTGCGGTACACGGGCATCTCACTGTTGTGGCTTCTCCCATTGTGGAGCACAGGCTCCGGACGCGCAGGCTCAGTGGCCATGGCTCACGGGCCCAGCCGCTCCGCGGCATGTGGGATCTTCCCGGACCAGGGCACGAACCCGTGTCCCCTGCATCGGCAGGCGGACTCTCAACCACTGCGCCACCAGGGAAGCCCCCCATAATTATTTTTTTACTGTGCAAATGTTTTCCAAATTGGGCTTCCCGTAGGGACCATTTCTCCAAGGAATTCTGGTTCCTTTTTTTTAAGTTCCCCGACCAGGGATTGAACCCAGGTCCTCAGCGGTGAAAGCATTAAGTCCTAACCACTGGACCACCAGAGAATTCCCTCTGGCTCCCTTTAATAGGCAATAGTGTTTAGAAATCAACATGTAAGAGCCACAGCTGGAATTTGAACCCAGACCATGAGACTCTGGAGCTGAGCCCTTAATACTGTACTTTATGACTAGAATTAAGTGTAATATCCTCTAATAACTGAGGTACACAAAAGACGCTTTGGGAATATAGAGGACGACGTGGAGTGAAGGAAAGAGAGGGTTAGGCAGGGCAGGTTTGCCTTGGTCATCCACCTTTACTGTTATTTCCATGCTGATGTCAGAGCTATTTCATTTAACCGCCTGGCCACTATAGAAACAGTCTTTATTATCTGGGCCCTAAGTCTATTCTGAGTTTTGGTTTTTCTGTATTTCACCCTAGTCACACAAATCTCTGGAAAACCGCCTCTTTCTGGGGCATTCAGAAAAGGCCGGAAGCCACTCTTCTCTCCCTCATTCCACTCCTGCCCCTCCCTTTACACTGATTCACTCATTCTTGACTTCCTCGTTTCCTCCAAGCATATAAAGTATGTTTCCTAAGTAATTCTCTTTCTCCAGAGTCATCATTTGGGAGCTTCTAACTCCTGCCCTCCTTGTAATAGATGCCTCAGACCTCACTGTCTCAGCACAAGGGTTAGTATAGAATTTTAGCATGCTTAAAACCCAATTTTATATCGTATAATATCACTTATATGTGGAATCTAAACAATGATACAAATGAACGTATTTACAAAACAGAAATAGACTCACAGAAAACAAACTCATGGTTACCAAAGGGAAAGTAGGGGGAGGATAAGTTAGGAGTTTGGGATTAATGGATACACACTAATATATATAAAATAAACAACAAGGTCTTACTGTAAAACACAGGGAACTATATTCAATATCTTATAATAACCTATATTGGAAAAGAATCTGAAAAATAATATGTATTATATATATCTGAATCACTTTGCTGTACATCTGAAACTAACACAACATTGTAAATCAACTATACTTTAATTTTTTAAAAAACCAATATTATATACTCTTTACCCTGTCTCATGAGGGGGTAATTTTTATTACCTTGGGCACGTTTAAATTTGCAAAACGAGGGAGAGAGGAGAAAATGGGCACCTTAGCGTTAACATCAGGCCAGATTTCCTTAAAAGGGCAGCAAAAGCAAGCCAGCTGAGCGCGCACCTGGACTGCAGCAACTGCATATACATAGCCTGGGTTAGTTTGGACATTTCTAGATGGAGCTTCTCCCCAGATGTCCTTCATTTTATACTGTGTTACATTTCTTTGTTCCTATTACTGCTGCTGCTGCTATCAGTAATGAAATTAATAATAACATTTTGGCCTTTTCAGCCATCTCAAATTTCTGTCCATTTTAACCCACAGGAGAGATGGCCAACCTGCAACACTGCAGTTGAATAGTAATTAAGTGATCTTGCAGTGGCACAAAGGAAAGAATCAAGGGTCTGTTTAAAACCATTCCCTTAGATCTATTCCAGATAGGAATCAATAAAGCATCCCTGCTTAGGGTCACAAATTGGCCTGGAAGATAGACCCCCAACTGCAAGCCTCATGGCCTCCCCTGGAGTACTACAGACCAGATCTCTCTGTCTGCTGACAAACTCCAATAGCCAGGCTAACCCATTATTCACTCTTAACCTGTTTTTTTGCTGTTGCTTGACCATGAGTCAAGCAAAATGAACATTCCTGTGGTGGGCTTGGGAGCTGCCCCACTCCAGACTGTGCTTTTCCACAGGCCGAGAGAGGCTTTGAAGCTGGCCTCCTCTCTGCTTTGCCCAAAGGTGGGGAATCACACGTGGAGGAGCAGAGATCAGCCAGCACTGAGTCACGCAGCCCTTCGGCTCAGGCGACATTCATGAAGGGCCTCGCCTATTGGCCTCATGACTGAGCAGAATGACTTGGCCAACTCCTTGGGCTTCAAAAGAGGTCAGACATCATGCGAGAGCCTTTTTGCTGTATTTCTAGGGTAAAGAGTTCAGCAATTTACACTCATACTTTAACATAAGAATGTCCACCCTTGGGCTTCCCTGGTGGCACAGTGGTTGAGAGTCTACCTGTTGATGCAGGGGACACGGGTTCGTGCCCCGGTCTGGGAGGATCCCACATGCCGCGGAGCGGCTGGGTCCGTGAGCCATGGCCACTGAGCCTGCGCGTCCGGAGCCTGTGCTCCGCAATGGGAGAGGCCACAACAGCGAAAGGCCCATGTACCGCAAAAAAAAAAAAAAAAAAAGAATGTCCATCCTTTTGCCTGTATGCGTTGAGTTGAGAGAGTGCCCCAGTGCAAGGCTTTAGAAATGTTTTGCAAACTCACACTCAGTTTACCAATGATTAATTGCAGGACATAAGCTCATATACGGTCAGGATTCAATACAAAGAGCACAAGGGTGAATGGATGGATAAAAGAACAAGTGAAGTTAGAACACCAAACAAGGGAAAGGAATAAATGAACTGAGACTCAACAATTGTCAAGGAATCTGGATTTTAGTCCTGGCTCTGTTTCTTCCTGACCTCTCATTTAACTACTCGGTCATCAACAGCCCCATCTAAAAAATGGCTCAGGGGGATGTTTGTTGGCATCTCATCCAGCTATAAGTGGTTTATTATTTCACTTGTGTACATACACAGGTTAATAATAAAAAAATCAAACCGGTTTATAATTCATAGCTATCAGTAATATTCAACAGCTTCTGAATAAGCAGGAATCCAAGAGCAACCCAAAGTTGAATTATTCCACATGATTAATGAATTATGAATTTGAGTTTTGATTCTGTCACAGGGTTAAGTAGCTCAATCTCTGTGACACATGCCGTCACCTATAAATATTCTAGACACATATACTCCCAAACTAAAGTATTCAGAAAACATAGCAGAAAGAGTATATTACTTACTCCAGGATTATACTACTGTTCCAGGATGGCCACAGATGCGCTCTTCAAAACTGGCTCCTATTTGAAGACTCTAACACTGGAGGAAATAATGAGTTTGAGTCAGTTTAGTTAACTAAAGGTCTTCTAATTAATCAACAATTAAAAGAGTGCCAAAGTTAGTATGAATGCTTAAGATTACTCAGACGTATGGTCTTTCTACTGCTATCATAATTTAGAAATAAGAATTTCGGTTATTCTTTTTCCTCTACTCTTATTAATATAAATCACTCCGGAAGCTGACATTTCAAAGAAGTTGAGGATAAAAACATCTTCAGGGTACCCAAAATGATCATCAGTCTGTAAAGTGGACCTGGGACTCCCTCACATCTCCCAAGTGATATTTTCTTCTTCCAAGCTGCCCTACATGTAATTAAACTATGAGGGCAAAAGGGCCAGCTGCATCAAATACACAACCTTTCTTGGCACACACAGTTCCAATGGAAATCCACGCAGTTATTGAGAGGGATTAAGAAATGGTCTTCAGGGTCAAATGTCTCCAGCATTTATTGTAATAAGAGTGATATTTTAGCAAATATTAAACTGGCAAATTTTACCTCCTCCAAAATATTTCACTTCATCCACTTTTGACATCAAGTCATAAAAGACCCGGGGAAGAATACAGCAGGCATGCTAAAGGAATTTAGACATCCTCTCTATGTCCAAGCAAGGCCTTGTCAGAAGATGTTTTAAATTCCTCTAAGATATCAAGAACCAAACCTGGAAAACCTAGATCATAGGGTTTCTCCAGTCATGTTTAGGATTCTTCTCCACAAAAGCTTAACCACAAAACTGCAGTTGGACCAAAGGAGGCCATGAAGTAGAGGAAGAAAACGAGAAGCCCTTCCCTCCTAGTGATTGGAGGATGGTGGTTGGATGAGGGAAGGCAGTTAGGGATGGGAGACCTGGACAATATGGAAAAACAATAAAACATATATTCTTCGATTCAGTCTGTGTTAAAATTAAAAGACTGAAATAAGAGTGATATTTAATGAAAAAACATAGGGAAAAGAATCTTTTGTCATACACACTTTAAGCTCTCAAGGTAGTGTGTCAGCTGTATTCTCAGAAGTTAACGAATAGAATACTAAGCAACACTTGCCTCCCATGCCTATAGGAGCAGAGGGAACAAAGAGCCCTTTTAAGAGACTAGGTAGGGCTTCCCTGGTGGCGCAGTGGTTGAGAGTCTGCCTGCCGATGCAGGGGACACGGGTTCGTGCCCCGGTCCGGGAAGATCCCACATGCCGCGGAGCGGCTGGGCCCGTGAGCCATGGCCGCTGAGTCTGCGTGGCTGGAGCCTGTGTTCCGCAACGGGAGAGGCCACAACAGTGCGAGGCCCGCGTACCGAAAAAAAAAAAAAAAAAAAAAAAAGAGACTAGGCAGGTGAGGAAAAAATGTGAATTTGAACAAACTCCATCACCTGTTATGTTTGTGGAGAAGCAAGAGGCCTTTTGTTTAATCCTCTAGGAATGAACCCTCTACTGCAAAGCACATGATAACCACAAATTTGTAAAACATATTGTGTATAGGTGCTCGTTATAAGAAACAAAAGTTGTTCATTTAAACTGTAAATGTAATCACCATCTTGTGCCAACTGACATACCATTATGTAAATTGTGTAGATTCTTTTGTAACTGAGAGAGCTCCAGACTCCCTAGTCTAACTTTTCCTTTGCAGACTGAATGAATAAATGTTGCTTCTAGAAGTTTCCAGTCTTAATAAATGTGAAGTTCTGCTCTCTTACCATAGTGCATTTGTAGAATAAACCACCTAGTCCAGGGGGTCAGATGGAGGATATGGAAGAAAGTCAGAAGGTGGACCTCAAGAGCTGGGGTGAGGTCAACCAGCAGGAGCTGAGTACAGACCCTGACAGAGGAGAGCAGGAGTACCTGTGAATCCACTGGCCTCAAACATTTGCACCAGATATCAGAAGAGGGCCAAGTCAGCCTAACCCCAGGGCACCCCAACTACCCTCTCTGCTACCCTAAGTCTACATAAATCACCCCACACCTGCAAATGTACCCAAGTGTCATCTATCTTGCACTTACCCGCCTTCAAAGAGGAGGTAGAAGTGAAAATATGACTAAGTAAGCAATCATTGCATGGAGGAAGACTGAAAATTATCTAAAGGACTGCTTACATCTTTGGTTCAGGCTAAATTTAAAACCATCGAGGACTGTTTTCCCCCTGCTCCACAGTGAGTGGGGATCACCAGGAAGACTAGATCAGTTATAGATAAAAGAAAGAAAATATATTTACTTTGCAGTCGTAGAGTGAGTGAATTTGCAACTTTGCTAAACTGCCTATGAAACTAGACAGACAACAGCGATGACTCTGATTTAAGGAGCACCCGTGAAGCCTCACCTTCCCCCCAAATCACCGTTCTTAGCTTTCTACAGGGTAAGTCAGCTTCTCCTTCTCCTGGTCTGAAACTCCAAACTTTTCAGTAGGTAACAAAGGTAGATGTATTAAGTGCAGATGTTGTTGAAAATGAATCTTGAGGGTGAGAATAAGCTCAATTAGTTAATCTGAAATTAATTCAGAATTGTTATCCTTCTCGTTTCTGTGAACCATGCCCTAGAGGAATAAGATATAAGGAGGGTAATGAGTAAACATCGTTGAACACCTAATACGCACCAAATGCTGTCCAGTAGAACTTCCTGTGATGGTAGGAGTGATCTATATCTGCATTGTTCAATATGGTAGTCACTAGCCACATGTGGCTTTTGATCATTTGAAATGTAGCTAGAGTGACTGAGGAAATAAATTTCAATTCTAATTAATTTAAATAGCCACGTGTGGCTAGTGACTAGTGCTATTGCATTGGACAGGTTTACATAAATGTTATATAAGGTTTGGAATGTTTATATAAATGTTAAAGTATCTGAGGCTCTAAAGCTTTAAGGAGATTCAGGACATGGGAGATATATTAACTTCAATCTCTGGTGTTTGAAAATCAAAGCAAAGATTAAGTGTAAATCAAAACTGGTGCCCACTTCCCAGTGTGCATAAGGCTAGTTCTGAGCTAAAGTACCAACACCCATGTTTTGAGAAACAAATATTTAGGGAAATTGTATGTATTACATCCTCCCTTTGAACTCTGGTTATGAATGTAAATGGGCTGAAGTTCTGTTTCTGAAATCGCTTATAAAATGCTTGGGGGGCAGTGAAATACTGCAAGTAGCAAAAAGATGCTTTTGCTTCTGAGTTTCAAACATTTCCTCTCTTTTTCTTACCCCCATGGGCTTTTTTTTTTTTTTAACATCTTTATTGGGGTATAATTGCTTTACAATGGTGTGTTAGTTTCTGCTTTATAACAAAGTGAATCAGTTATACATATACATATGTTCCCATATGTCTTCCCTCTTGCGTCTCCCTCCCTCCCACCCTCCCTATCCCACCCCTCCAGGCTGTCACAAAGCACCGAGCCAATATCCCTGTGCCATGCGGCTGCTTCCTACTAGCTATCTACCTTACTACGTTTGTTAGTGTGTATATGTCCCTGACTCTCTCTCGCCCTGTCACAGCTCACCCTTCCCCCTCCCCATATCCTCAAGTCTGTTCTCCAGTAGGTCTGCGTCTTTATTCCTGTCTTACCCCTAGGTTCTTCATGACATTTTTTTTTCTTAAATTCCATATATATGTGTTGGGCTTATTTTTTTAATTGTTCCTTTGCTTTTATTTCTCAGAAACTAGATGTTGAGAAATTAAATAAGAAAAGCCAAGCATATAAATTTTTCTATATAGCTTCATGCAGCTCAAACAATGAAGAGGCATTTTGACTATCACCTACTTAGCCACAATGCTCAGCTATCCTCGAGACTGTATTTTACAGTCTTAATGACTCTGAAGCTTTACAGTTTAGATTTGGATTTGATAAGGAAAATAGGCACATGAGAATGTTAGCATCATGCTTGATAGGCTAGAATATGAGGAGGGAAATATGCAACAATAGGGCTGGCATATTTTCTCCCTATATATATATTTTTAACATCTTTATTGGAGTATAATTGCTTTGCAATGGTGTGTTATTTTCTGCTTTATAACAAAGTGAAGCTCCCTATATATTTAAATTGAGAACCAAAAATTAAAGTAAAAAGGTAAAATAGGAATAAGTACACTTGAGAAACAATAGTGCATATGCTCCCCAGTATATAATATTGACTATTCAATTAAAACAATCAAAAGAGCTTCACTGATCAGCAAGAGGAATTAGCAAAACAAATACATATAAAACAATAACTGCTCTGTCCATCATTTGGGAACACAGTTGGGTGATGGCCTCAATTAGTTAGAAATGCTGTAATTTGGCATTTGATATTTACTCCATCTGTCAGGTTCTTGGAAAATTTCTTTAAGTATAGATGGAGAAATTATTCTAAATGATAGTCAGCACAAAAAGGCATCTGAAATACATTTCTCACTGTCTGGAGAACTTGGCTCAGCACAGATTCCAGGGTTATAAATAGGATCATCAGCATATCCTTGACAAGAGTATATCAGGAATCTTAGCAAAGATGGGGAGTTTTCATGTCTTATGCAGCACAATTACCAGCTCCATCTACGAGTTGGTCGTACCCTACATTGCAGGCAACTGCATCTCACCCAGGCACACTCGCTCAGCATCCATTCCCGATATCCATAACATACTTCTAGTCAAGACTCTGGTGAAATGATTCGGCAGTAGGTAGGTTGGTTTGGTGCCAAACTTAATGGATTTTGAAGGCTGAGATGTGGGGGAAATACACACACACACACAAACGTACTGACACTTTTTACAAAGGAACTCTAGTAGCTAAATATTTATTTATTTAAAATGTTCATAATACCACCTTATTCTGAATGTGTTCATGCTGCCCTAAAGTTCAAGAATAATAAAAGTAAAGGTTTGTTTTAAATTCTTTTCAAAATATGTAGATGTTCAAAGTACTTACTAAAGACTGATCTACTCGATTACTCCTTAGATATTCAATTTAAAGGGTATAAGCATAGACTGGATAAAAGAGGGTGGAAGACATCAAGGGAACCTAACTGCCCCATTTGTGACCTCTAACAGTGGGCATGTTCGATTCCATTTACTTTGATAAGTAACACATGCTATCACCCTAGACACTTAAATGCAACCGATGGCAGAATTGATAAATTTTAAAAGGTAACTCTTTTGGGAAAAAGTGAATAAAATACCTCTGGATAACTTAAGAGAATTTTTAAAATGGACTTAACAAATTTTAAAGGTATTTTAAAAGAAATCACAAGTAAATATTATGCAAAATGGTGTACTAAAACTTTTGGAAAACAATGAAATTGATGATTTCCTGGAAAAATTGAAATCAAAATAGACCCAAATTTATTAATCCGATGAATAGACTCAAGAAAAAGTTCTTGATTCTTAGTTAATCATCAAGAAATAAAGAGAAAGTTTCTAAGATTTATCTCTCAAACAACTTCAGCACTCTAGGACCATACCAGTATGTTAAAAGTTATGATTACATTTAATAGTTACATTTATTAGGCGCTTACAATCTGCTTGAGATTGCACTAAGTGACTTACATGCCTTCTCTCTTCAATCCTCACAGCAACCTTAAGGTAGGAATTGTGTTTTCCGAGTTTTACAAAACAAGAAGAAACTGAGGCCTAGAGAGAGCTTATAAAACTAGTATATGCCTGATCCAGGGTTCAAACACAAGGTACAGAAAATGTCTTAATAGATAAATTATTCCACAACGTGGAAACAAATGAAAAGCTATAAAATCATTGGATGAAGTACAAAAGCCTGAGAAGAACAGCATGAGAAAGAAAACTACAGACAAGTCTCACTCATGATTATAAATGTATGACTCATACAAAATACTAACAAACTGAATTCCAGTGTATTTTTTTCCAACTTTATTGAGGTATAATTGGCAAATAAAAATTGTATATATTTACAGTGTACAATGGAATGTTTTGATATATGTGTACACTGTGAAATGATTACCACAATAAAACTGACATATCCATCATGTCAAATAGTTATCTTGTGTGTGTGTGTGTGCGTGTATGTGTGTGTGTGTGAGTATGTGAGTATGTGGGTTGAGAACATTTAAGGCCTACTCACTTAGCAAATTTCAAGTATACAGTATGGAATTATTAACTATAGTCACCATGCTATATATTAGATCTCCAGAACTTATTCAACCTGCGTAACAGAAACTTTCCATTTCCCCCAACCTCTAGCCCCTGGTAACCACCATTCTACTTGCTGCTTCTAAAAGTTTGACTCTTTTAGATTCAAAATATAAGTGAAATCATGCAATATTTGTCTTTCTGTGCCTGGCTTATATCACTTAGCATGTCCTTCAAGTTCATCCATGTTGTCACAAATGACAGGATTTCTTTCTTTTGCATTGCTGAATAATATTCCATTGTATATATACACCACATTTTCTTTATCTGTGCATCAGATCTTGTACACTTAAATTAATTCTATATCTGACTATTGTGAATAATGCTATAATATCTCTCTGAGACACTGATTTCACTTTCTCCAGATATAAACCCAGACACGGGATTGTTGGATTATATGGTAGTTCTATTTTTGATGTTTTGAGGAACTTGATCATGCTTTTCATAACAGCTGTACTAGTTTGCATTCCCACCAACAAGGGTCCCACCAACAAGAGTGACAAGGGTCCCTCTCTTCTACATCTTTGCTGACATTTGTTATTTTGTGTCATTTTGATAATAACCATTCATACATGTATGAGGTGACATCTCACATGGTTTTAATTTGCATTTCCCTGATAATTAGTGATATTGGGCATTTTTTCATATACCTATTGTTCATTTGTATGTCTTCCTTTGAAAAATGTCTATTCAGGTCCTTTGCCCACTTTTAATAAGGTTATTTGTTTTCTTGCTATTGAGTTGTTTGAGTTCCTTATATATTTTGGATATTAGCCCCTTACCAGATGTATGGTTTATAAACAATTTCTTCCATTCTATAGGTTTTCTCTTCACTCTGTTGTTTCCTTTGCTGGGAAGAAGCTTTGATTCAATGTGATTTGCCCATTTTTGCCTTTCTTGCCTGTGCTTTTTGTGTCATATCTAAAAAAAATCATTGCTTGCACCAATGTTTTCTTCTAGTAGTTTTATAGTTTCAGGTGTTATATTTAAGTCTTTAATACACTTAGATTTGATTTGTATAATGGTATGAAATAACAGCTCAATTTCATTCTTATGCATGTGGATATCCACTTTTCCCAAAACTATTTATTAAAGAGGCCGTCCTTTTTCCATTGTGTGTTCTTGGCACCTTTGTTGAAGATCAATTGACCATAAATGTATGGATTTATTTCTGGCTCTCTATTCTGTTCAGTTGGTCTATATGTTTGCTGTTTTGATTACTATAGATTTGTAGTATAATTTGAAATCACATACTGAAATGCCTCCAGTTTTTTCTTTTTGATGATGATTGCTTTGGTTAGAATTGTTTTTCTATTTCTGTGGAAAATGCCATTGAAATTTTAATAGAGATTGTGTTGCATCTGTAGATCACTTTGGGTAGATTACTACAGACATTTTACAATAATTAGTCTTCCAATTCATGAACATGGAATTCCTTTCCATTTATTTGTGTCTTCTTCAATTTCTTTCATCAGTATCTCATAGCTTTCAGTGTACAGATATTTCATCTCCTTGATTATATTTATTCCTTAGTATTTTATTGTTTTTGATGCCATTATGAATGGGATTGTTTTCTTAACTTCTTTTTTGGATAGTTTATTTTTAGAGTATAGAAATGCAACTGATTTTTGTATATTGCTTTTGTATCCTGTGAATTTACTGAATTTGTTTGTTGGTTCTAACAGTTTTTTTGGTGGAGTTTTGAGGTTTGTTTGGTTTATTTCATAAATCCTGTCATCTGCAAACAGAGATAATTTTAATTCTTCCTTTCTAATTTGGATGGCTTTTTTTCTTGCCTAGGTGCTTGGGCTAGGACTTCCAGTACTATATTTAATAGAAATGGTGAGAGTGTCTTATTCTTGATCTTAGAGAAAAATCTTTCAGCTTATCACCATTGACCATGACGCTAGATGTGGCTTGTCACATGTGGCCTTTATTATGCTGAGGTAACTTCCTTCTAATTTGTTGAGAGATTTTATCATAAATAGATAGTGAATTTTGTCAAATGCTTTTTCTTCATCTACTGAGATGATTTAATTTTTAGCCTTCTTTCTGTTAATGTGGTATATCACATTTATTGATTTTTGCATGTTGAACTCTCCTTGCATCCCAGGAATAACTTCCATTTGATCATGGTGTATGATCCTTTTAATGTGCTGTTGAATTTGGTTTGCTACTAAAATATTGAGGATTTTTACATCAGCATCCATCAGGGATATTGGCCTGCAATTTTCTTTTCTTGTACTGTCCTTGTCTGGCTTTGGTGTCAGAGTAATGCTGGCCTCATAAAATAAGTTTGGAAGTATTCTCTTTTCTTCTATTTTTTGGAAGAGTTTGAGTAAAAATGTTATTAATTCTTTACATGTTTGGCAGAATGCACTGGTGGAGCCATCATCTTGGGCTTTTCTTTGTTGGAGAATTTGTTGTTACTGATTCAATCTCTTTACTTGTTATTGTTCTATTCAGATTTTTTATTTCTTCTTGATTCAGTCTTAGAAGGTTTTTATATTTCTAGGAATTTATCCATTTCTTCCAGGTTGTCCAATTTGTTGATGTTTAATTGACCATAGTACTGTCTTATGATTCTTTGTATTTCTGTTGTATCAATTATAACATCTCCTCTTTCATTTATAATTTTATTTATTTAAGTCTTCTCTTTTTTATTCTTAGTTAGTCTGGCAAAACGTTTGTCAATTTTGTTTAACTTTTCAAAATCCAACCTCTAGGTTTGTTGATCTTTTCTACTTTTTTTTAGTCTCTATTTTATTTTTTCCACTCTGATCTTTATTATTTCCTTTTTTTTTGCTAAATTTGTGCTTAGATTATTCTTCTTTTTCTGATTCTTTGAGGTGTAATGTTAGTTTATTTATTTGAAATATTTCTTTTATTCTTTTTTTTTTTTTTGTGGTACGCGGGCCTCTCACTGCTGTGGCCTCTCCGGTTGCGGAGCACAGGCTCCGGACGTGCAGGCCCAGTGGCCATGGCTCACAGGTCCAGCCGCTCCGCGGCATGTGGGATCTTCCTGGACCGGGACACGAACTCGTGTCCCCTGCATTGGCAGGCGGACTCTCAACCACTGCACCACCAGGGAAGGCCCAAGGTATTTTTTTATTCCCATTTTGATTTCTTCTACCAATTGGTTGTTCTGGAGTGAATTGTTTAATTTCCACATTTGAAATTTTCCAATTTTCCTCCTGTTATTGATTTCTAGTTTCATACCATTGTGGTCATAAAAGATACTTGGTATGATTTCAACCTTTTTAATTTGGTAAGACTTGTTTTGTAGCCTAACATATACTCTGTCATGGAGAATGTTCCATGTGTATGTGAAAACAATGTGTATTCTGCTGCTGTTGGATGGATGTTCTGTATATATCTGCTACATCCATTTGGTCTATAGTGTTCAAGTCCACTGTTTCCATATTGATTTTCTGTCTGGATAATCTTTCCATTGTTGAAAATGAGGTATTGGAGTTCCCTACAATTATTGTATTATTGTTTATTTCACCCTTCAGTTCCATTAATATTTGCTTTATATTTTTAGGTGCTCCAATGTTGGGTGCATATGTATTTACAATTGTTATATCCTCTTGATGAATTAACCCTTTTGTTATTATCTAATGAGCTTCTTTGTATCTTGACTCTAGACTTAATCTATTTTATCTAAGTATAGGCATTCCTGTTCTCTCTCTCTCTCTCTTTTATTTTTAATGCATAGTATATGTTTTTCCATCTCTCCATTTATGTGTGTCCTTAAAGCTAAAGTGAGTCTCTTGAGAAACATATATTGGATCCCATTTTTTTAATCCATTCAGTTATTCTATGTCCTTTCATTGAATATTTTAATACATTTACGTTTAAAGTAATTATTAATAGGAAAGACACAGACATAGAGAATGGACTTGAGGACAGGGGGAGTGGGAAGGCTAAGCTGGGACGAAGTGAGAGCGTGGCATAGACATATATACACTACCAAATGTAAAATAGCTAGTGGGAAGCAGCCCCATAGCACAGGGAGATCAGCTCAGTGTTTTGTGACCACCTAGAGGGGTGGGATAGGAAGTGTGGCAGGGAGATGCAAGAGGGAGGGGATATGGGGATATATGTATACATACAGCTGATTCACTTTGCTATAAAGCAGAAACTAACACACCATTATAAAGCAATTATACTCCATTAAAGATGTTAAAAAAAAGTAATTATTGATAGGTAAGTACTTCTTACTGCCAATTTCTTAATTGTTTTCTGTTTTCTAGTTCCTTTGTTCCTCTTTAGCTGTCTTCCTTTGTGATTAGATGATTTTTTGGTAGTGGTATGCTTTGATTGCTTTCTCCTTATCTTTTGTATATCTTCTACAGGTTTTCCTTTGTGATTACCATGAGGCTTACATAAAACATCTCATAGTTATAACAGTCTATTTTAAATTGATAACAACTTAACTTTGTATACAAAAAGGCTACACTTTAATTTCTCTGCCCCCATATTTTATGTTATTGATGTCACAATATGTATCTTTTATATATCATATATCTGTTAACAAATTATTGTAACTATAGTTATTTTAAATAATTTGGTCTTTTAACTTTTTACATTAGAGTTAAAAGGAATTTATGCACTGCCATTACAGTATTAGAGTATTCTAAATTTGAAAATATTCTTACCTTTACAGTGAGTTTTATACTTTCATACTGTTTTTGTATTGTTAGTGTCTTTTCATTTCAATTTGAAGAATTTCCTTTAACATCTCTCATAAGGTAGCTCTCATGGTAATGAAACTCAAATGAATGAATGTTTACCTGATATCTGAACAAGGAATAACTATCCAAGTGCAAAAACTAATAAAAGAAATGACAAAAGGAGGGTGACAAGCAAAAGTTTTTGACAAGCAAAACTTCAAAATGGCTGAGTAATATTCCATTGTATATATATGTGTGTGTGTGTGTGTGTGTGTGTGTACCACATATTCTTTATCCATAGAAAAGAGTGAAATTCTGCCATTTGCAGCAGTGTGGATGGACCTAGACAATATTATGCTTAGTGAAATAAGTCAGACAGAGAAAGACAAATACTGTATGATATCACTTATATATGGAATCTTAAAAATAATACAAACAAATGTATATGTAAAACAGAAACAGATTCACTGACATAGAAAACAAACTAGTGGTTACCAGTGGGGAGAGGGGCAAGTTAGGGCTATGCGATTAAGAGACACAAACTACTCTGTATAAAATAGATAAGCAACAAGGATATATTGTATAGCACAGGGAATTATAGCCATTATTTTGTAATAAGTTTTAATGGAGTATAATCTATAAAAATAATGAAACACTATGCTGTACACCTGAAGCTAATATAATATTGTAAGTCAACTGTACTTCAATTTTAAAAATTCTAAACGTTAGCAAATCAAAGATTATTATAAAACAAATGATACAAACAACAAGCTGAAAAAAATATGGCAAAGTAGTAGCTAAAGGGAAAATATTCTTATATTAAACACTTCATCCGAATTGAAAATAAAAAGCATAAAACCGGGCTTCCCTGGTGGCGCAGTGGTTGAGAGTCTGCCTTTCAATGCAGGGGACTACGGGTTCGTGCCCCAGTCCGGGAAGATCCCACATGCCGCGGAGCAGCTAGACCCGTGAGCCACGGCCACTGAGCCTGCGCGTCCGGAGCCTGTGCTCCGCAACGGGAGAGGCCACAACAGTGAGAGGCCCGCGTACCGCAAAAAAAAAAAAAAGCATAAAACCATTACAGAAGATGAACAAAGAATAGAAATAGACAATTAACAAAAGAGAAATTTTCATATGTATCAAAGAAACAAAAGGATCTCACACAGGAGGACGGCTTGAAGATGGCGGAAGAGTAAGACGCGGAGATCGCCTTCCTCCCCACGGATACACCAGAAATACATCTACACGTGGAACAACTCCTACAGAACACCTACTGAAGGCTGGCAGAAGACCTCAGACCTCCCAAAAGGCAAGAAACTCCCCACGTACCTGGGTAGGGCAAAAGAAAAAACAGAGACGAAAGAATAAGGACGGCACCTGCACCAGTGGGAGGGAGCTGTGAAGGAGGAAAAGTTTCCACACACTAGGAAGCCCCTCCGCGGGTGGAGACTGCGGGAGGCGGAGGGGGGAGCTTCGGGACCGCGGAGTAGTGCACAGCGACAGGTGCGGAGGGCAAAGCGGGGAGATTCCCGCACAGATGATCGGTGCAGACTGGCACTCACCAGCCCGAGAGGCTTGTCTGCTCACCGCTGGGGCGGGCGGGGCTGCGAGCTGAGGCTCGGGTTTCGGTTTCGGACGGAGCGCAGGGAGAGGACTGGGGTTGGCGGCTTGAACATAGCCTGAAGGGATTAGTGCACCACAGCTAGCCGGGAGGGAGTCTGGGGAAAAGTCTGCACCTGCCGAAGAGGCAAGAGACTTTTTCTTCCCTCTTTGTTAACTGGTGCGCGAGGAGAGGGGTTTAAGAGCGCTGCTTAAAGGAACTCCAGAGACAGGCGCGAGCCGCGGCTAAAAGCGCGGACCCCAGAGACGGGCGCGAGCCGCGGCTAAAAGCGCGGACCCCAGAGACGGGCGGGAGACGCCAAGGCTGCTGCTGCCGCCACCAAGGGGCCTGTGTGCGAGCACAGATCACTCTCTACACCCCTCTTCCGCGGAGCCTGTGCAGCCCGCCACTGCCAGGTTCCCGGGATCCAGGGACAACTTCCCCGGGAGAACGCACGGCGGGCCTCAGGCTGGAGCAACGTCACGCCGGCCTCTGCCGCCGCAGGCCCGCCCCGCACGCAGTGCCCCTCCCTCCCTCCCGCACCCCCGGCCTGAGTGAGCCGGAGCCCCCGAATCAGCGGCTCCTTTAACCCTGTCCTGTCTGAGCAAAAAACAGACGCCCTCCAGCGACCTACACGCACAGGCGGGGCCAAATCCAAAGCTGAGCTCCTGTGAGCTGTGAGAACAAAGAAGAGAAAGGGAAATCTCTCCCAGCAGCCTCAGAAGCAGCAGATTAAAGCTCCACAATCAACTTGATATACCCTGCATCTGTGGAATACCTGAATAGATAAGGAATGATCCCAAATTGAAGAGGTGGACTTTAGGAGCGAGATCTATGATTTTTTTCCCTTTTCCTCTTTTTGTGAATGGGTACGTGTATGCTTCTGTGTGAGATCTTGTCTGTATAGTCTTGCTTCCACCATTTGTCCTAGGGCTCTATCCGTCCATGGTTTTTTAAAAAAATTTTTTTCTTAATAATTAATTGTAATAACTTTATTATACTTTACCTTTGTTCTTTCTTTCTTTCTTTCCTTCCTTCCTTCCCTCCTTTAGACAACGAGTCATCCCAAATTGAGGAGGTGGTCTCTGAGAGCAAGATTTATGATTTTTCCCCCTTTACCTCTTTTTGTGAGGGTGTATGTATATGCTTCTGTGTAAGATTTTGTCCGTATAGCTTTGCTTCCAACATTTGTCCTAAGGTTCTATCCGTCACTTTTTTTTTCTAAATAAGTATTTTTTAATTCAATAACTTTATTATACTTTATTTTATTTTTACTGTATCTTCTTTCTTTCTGTCTTTTTTCCTTCTTTCCCTCCTTCCTTCCTTCCTCCCTCCCTCCTTTCTTTCCTTCTTTGCTTCTTTCTTTTTCTTTCTTTCTTTCTTCCTTCCTTCCTTCCTTCCTTCCCTCCTTTCCTTCTTTCTTTTCTCATACTTCTACTAATTCTCTTTACTTTTTCTCCCTTTTATTCTGAGCCGTGTGGATGAAAGGCTTTTGGTGCTCCAGCCAGGAGTCAGGGCTCTGCCTCTGAGGTAGGAGAGCCAACTTCAGGACACTGGTCCACAAGAGACCTCCCAGCTCCACATAATATCAAATGGCGAAAATCTCCCAGAGACCTCCATCTTAACACCAGCACCCAGCTTCACTCAACGACCAGCAAGCCACAGTGCTGGACAACCTATGCCAAACAACTAGCAAAACAGGAACACAACCCCACCCATTAGCAGAGAGGTGGCCTAAAATCATAATAAGGCCACAGACACCCCAAAACACACCACCAGACGTGAACCTGCCCACTAGAGAGACAAGATCCAGCCTCATCCACCACAACACAGGCGCTAGTCCCCTCCACCAGGAAGCCTACACAACCCACTGAAACAACCTTAGCCACTGGAGACAGACATCAAAAACAACGGGAACTACGAACGTGCAGCCTGCAAAAAGGAGACCCCAAACACAGTAAGATAAGCAAAATGAGAAGACAGAAAAACACACAGCAGATGAAGGAGCAAGATAAAAATGCACCAGACCTAACAAATGAAGAGGAAATAGGCAGTCTACCTGAAAAAGAATTCAGAATAATGATAGTAAGGATGATCCGAAATCTTGGAAACAGAATGGACAAAATGCAAGAAACAGTTAACAAGGACCTAGAAGAAATAAAGATGAAACAAGCAACGATGAACAACGCAATAAATGAAATAAAAAATACTCTAGAAGGGATCAATAGCAGAATAACTGAGGCAGAAGAACGGATAAGTGACCTGGAAGATAAAGTAGTGGAAATAACTACTGCAGAGCAGAATAAAGAAAAAAGAATGAAAAGAACTGAGGACAGTCTCAGAGACCTCTGGGACAGCATTAAATGCACCAACATTCGAATTATAGGGGTTCCAGAAGAAGAAGAGAAAAAGAAAGGGACTGAGAAAATATTTGCAGAGATTATAGTTGAAAACTTCCCTAATATGGGAAAGGAAATAGTCAATCAAGTCCAGGAAGATCAGAGAGTCCCATACAGGATAAATACAAGGAGAAATACGCCAAGACACATATTAATCAAACTGTCAAAAATTAAATACAAAGAAAGCATATTAAAAGCAGCAAGGGAAAAACAACAAATAACACACAAGGGAATCCCCATAAGGTTAACAGCTGATCTCTCAGCAGAAACCCTACAAGCCAGAAGGGACTGGCAGGACATACTGAAAGTGATGAAGGAGAAAAACCTGCAACCAAGACTACTCTACCCAGCAAGGATCTCATTCAGATTTGATGGAGAAATTAAAACCTTTACAGATAAGCAAAAGCTGAGAGAGTTCAGCACCACCAAACCAGCTTTACAACAAATGCTAAAGGAACTTCTCTAGACAAGAAACACAAGAGAAGGAAAAGACCTATAATAATGAACCCAAAACAATTTAGAAAATGGGAATAGGAACATACATATCGATAATTACCTTAAATGTAAATGGACTAAATGCTCCCACCAAAAGACACAGATTGGCTGAATGGATACAAAAACAAGACCCTTATATATGCTGTCTACAAGAGACCCACTTCAGACCTAGAGACACATACAGACTGAAAGTAAGGGGATGGAAAAGATATTCCATGCAAATGGAAACCAAAAGAAAGCTGGAGTAGCAATTCTCATATCAGACAAAATAGACTTTAAAATAAGGACTATTAAAAGAGACAAAGAAGGATACTACATAATGATCAAGGGATTGATCCAAGAAGAAGATATAACAATTGTAAATATTTATGTACCCAACATAGGAGCACCTCAATACATAAGGCAAATACTAACAGCCATAAAAGGGGAAATCGACAGTAACACATTCATAGTAGGGGACTTTAACACCCCACTTTCACCCATGGACAGATCATCCAAAATGAAAATAAATAAGGAAACACAAGCTTTAAATGATACATTAAACAGGATGGACTTAATTGATATTTATAGGACACTCCATCCAAAAACAACAGAATACACATTTTTCTCAAGTGCTCATGGAACATTCTCCAGGATAGATCATATCTTGGGTCACAAATCAAGCCTTGGTAAATTTAAGAAAATTGAAATTGTATCAAGTATCTTTTCTGACCACAACGCCATGAGACTAGATATCAATTACAGGAAAAGATCTGTAAAAAATACAAACACATGGAGGCTAAACAATACACTACTTAATAATGAAGTGATCACTGAAGAAATCAAAGAGGAAATAAAAAAATATCTAGAAACAAATGATAGTGGAGACACAACAACCCAAAACCTATGGGATGCAGCAAAAGCGGTTCTAAGGGGGAAGTTTATAGCAATACAAGCCCACCTTAAGAAGCAGGAAACATCTCGAATAAACAACCTAACCTTGCACCTCAAGCAATTAGAGAAAGAAGAACAAAAAAACCCCAAAGCTAGCAGAAGGAAAGAAATCATAAAAATCAGATCAGAAATAAATGAAAAAGAAATGAAGGAAACAATAGCAAAGATCAATAAAACTAAAAGCTGGTTCTTTGAGAAGATAAACAAAATAGATAAACCACTAGCCAGACTCATCAAGAAAATAAGGGAGAAGACTCAAATCAATAGAATTAGAAATGAAAAAGGAGAAGTAACAACTGACACTGCAGAAATAAAAAAAATCATGAGAGATTACTACAAGCAACTCTATGCCAATAAAATGGACAATCTGGAAGAAATGGACAAATTCTTAGAAATGCACAACCTGCCAAGACTGAATCAGGAAGAAATAGAAAATATGAACAGACCAATCACAAGCACTGAAATTGAAACTGTGATTAAAAATCTTCCAACAAACAAAAGCCCAGGACCAGATGGCTTCACAGGCGAATTCTATCAAACGTTTAGAGAAAAGCTAACACCTGTCCTTCTCAAACTCTTCCAAAATATAGCAGAGGGAGGAACACTCCCAAATTCCTTCTACGAGGCCACCATCACCTTGACACCAAAACCAGACAAGGATGTCACAAAGAGAGAAAACTACAGGCCAATATCACTGATGAACATAGATGCAAAAATCCTCAACAAAATACTAGCAAACAGAATCCAACAGCACATTAAAAGGATCATACACCATGATCAATTGGGGTTTATTCCAGGAATGCAAGGATTCTTCAATATATGCAAATCTATCAATGTGATAAACCATATTAACAAATTGAAGGAGAAAAACCATATGATCATCTCAATAGATGCAGAGAAAGCTTTCGACAAAATTCAACACCCATTTATGATAAAAACCCTGCAGAAAGTAGGCATAGAGGGAACTTTCCTCAACATATTAAAGGCCATATATGACAAGCCCACAGCAAACATCATCCTCAATGGTGAAAAACGGAAAGCATTTCCACTAAGATCAGGAACAAGACAAGGTTGCCCACTCTCACCACTCTTATTCAACATAGTTTTGGAAGTTTGAGCCACAGCAATCAGAGAAGAAAAGGAAATAAAAGGAATCCAAATCGGAAAAGAAGAAGTAAAGCTGTCACTGTTTGCAGATGACATGATACTATACATAGAGAATCCTAAAGATGCTACCAGAAAACTACTAGAGCTAATCAATGAATTTGGTAAAGTAGCAGGATACAAAATTAATGCACAGAAATCTCTGGCATTCCTATATACTAATGATGAAAAATCTGAAAGTGAAATCAAGAAAACACTCCCATTTACCATTGCAACAAAAAGAATAAAATATCTAGGAATAAACCTACCTAAGGAGACAAAAGACCTGTATGCAGAAAATTATAAGACACTGATAAAAGAAATTAAAGATGATACAAATAGATGGAGAGATATACCATGTTCTTCGATGGGAAGAATCAGCATTGTGAAAATGACTCTACTACGCAAAGCAATCTACAGATTCAATGCAATCCCTATCAAACTACCAATGGCATTTTTCACAGAACTAGAACAAAAAATTTCACAATTTGTATGGAAACACAAAAGACCCCGAATAGCCAAAGCAATCTTGAGAACGAAAAAAGGAGCTGGAGGAATCAGGCTCCCTGACTTCAGACTATACTACAAAGCTACAGTAATCAAGACAGTATGGTACTGGCACAAAAACAGAAAGATAGATCAATGGAACAGGATAGAAAGCCCAGAGATAAACCCACGCACATATGGACACCTTATCTTTGATAAAGGAGGCAGGAATGTACAGTGGAGAAAGGACAGCCTCTTCAAAAATGGTGCTGGGAAAACTGGACAGGTACATATAAAAGTATGAGATTAGATCACTCCCTAACACCATACACAAAAATAAGCTCAAAATGGATTAAAGACCTAAATGTAAGGCCAGACACTATCAAACTCTTAGAGGAAAACGTAGGCAGAACACTCTATGACATAAATCACAGCAAGATCCTTTCTGACCCACGTCCTAGAGTAATGGAAATAAAAACAAAAATAAACAAATGGGACCTAATGAAACTTCAAAGCTTTTGCACAGCAAAGGAAACCATAAACAAGACCAAAAGACAACCCTCAGAATGGGAGAAAATATTTGCAAATGAAGCAACTGACAAAGGATTAATCTCTAAAATTTACAAGAAGCTCATGCAGCTCAATAACGAAAAAACAAACAACCCAATCCAAAAATGGGCAGAAGACCTAAATAGACATTTCTCCAAAGAAGATATACAGAATGTCAACAAACACATGAAAGAATGCTCAACATCATTAATCATTAGAGAAGTGCAAATCAAAACTACAATGAGATATCATCTCACACCAGTCAGAATGGCCATCATCAAAAAATCTAGAAACAATAAATGCTGGAGAGGGTGTGGAGAAAAGGGAACACTCTTGCACTGCTGGTGGGAATGTGAATTGGTTCAGCCACTATGGAGAACAGTATGGAGGTTCCTTAAAAAACTACAAATAGAATTACCATATGACCCAGCAATCCCACTACTGGGCATATACCCTGAGAAAACCAAAATTCAAAAAGAGTCATGTACCAAAATGTTCATTGCAGCTCTATTTACAATAGCCCGGAGATGGAAACAACCTAAGTGCCCATCATTGGATGAATGGATAAAGAAGATGTGGCACATATATACAATGGAATATTACTCAGCCATAAAAAGAAACGAAATTGAGTTATTTGTAATGAGATGGATAGACCTAGAGTCTGTCATACACAGTGAAGTAAGTCAGAAAGAAAAAGACAAATACCGTATGCTAACACATATATATGGAATTTAAGGAAAAAAAGGATGTCATGAAGAACCTAGGGGTGGGACGGGAATAGAGACGCAGACCTACTGGAGAACGGACTTGAGGATATGGGGAGGGGGAAGGGTGAGCTTTGACAGGGCGAGAGAGAGTCATGGACATACACACACTAACAAACGTAGTAAGGTAGATAGCTTGTGGGAAGCAGCCGCATGACACAGGGATATTAGCTCGGTGCTTTGTGACAGCCTGGAGGGGTGGGATAGGGAGAGTGGGAGGGAGGGAGACGCAAGAGGGAGGACATATGGGAACATATGTATATATATAACTGATTCACTTTGTTATAGAGCAGAAACTAACACACCATTGTAAAGCAATTGTACCCCAATAAAGATGTTAAAAAAAAAAAAAGAATCTCACACAGAAGTAAAAATTTAAACATTAGTAAGATTTTGTTTTAGCTTATTGAATTATCAAAATAATACTAATTTTGATGAGACTACAATGAAACAGAAGCTACATACACTGCTAATGAAAGTGTGTATAATTTATCCAAAAGCCATTTGGCAATATATGAAGAGTCTTAAAAATGTTTATATATTTTGACCCAATAATTCCAGACCTGAGTTTAAAATTCAGGCAAAACTTTATGTATAAAGATAATACATATAGCATTATTTATGACAGTCAAAAATTGGAAATAACCTAAATATCAACCACTAGAAATTCGTTATGTCACATCCATATGGTGCAGCTCTTAAAAATCATGTTGTTGGAAATATTTACCAACACCAAAAATCTTCACACTACTAAATTTATGTTCGTACTATAGAATGTTCATACTATATATTTAGGAAAAGACTAAAAATAAATCACCTAGATTCTCATAAGATAAATATCAATTAAATCAATTTAAATATTATGGATAATTTTTAATAAAATGAAAACAACCTTCTGTTGTTTTTAAAATGGAATATAAAATATGTACAAAAAATGCAAAGAAAAATGGTAAACAAATTTATAGTCTCTAGCTACACACAGATCAAGCAACAATCCAAACAGCTTGGGATGCCAGCTAGCCAAGGAAAAGGCCAAGGGGACACAGTTATCCGTGTGAGGAACAGGTGAGGAGTTTGAATCCAGGAAGTGAAATATTAAAGATAGATACAGAACCGCTGCTGAAGAACCGCCTGACGTCAGGGCAAAGGGCATCTGGGCTAGCAGTTCCTAATATACTATTTCCTGTAAGGGCAAGAATTAAGGTCTGTGTGGGGCTAAGTCTGAATTTGCAGCTGTTTGAAGAATGAGGGAACTGATACTGGATAAGACAAAAAAAAAAAAAAAAAAAGAGGTCTAATATTGCAGGTGGTTCCTGACATATATAGAAAGCAAGCTTTGAACAAAAGGCTTGAAGTTTCAGCTGAGCGAAGAGAGAGAGAATTATTGATACCAAAACAGTTCAACAAACCTTCTAGTGCAGCCAAGTAAATCAGCACAGCTCAGGATCAGAAGGAATCAAGCCAGGAGCCCCATAAAATAAACAGATGGTCTGAACTAGACCCACAGAACTGGCTCCGTGAGGCTCCAGGCTCAAGGATGCACTTCAGGCTGGTGAATGGAGTGTGTCGACAGAGGGACTACAGATTGACTTCTTTTTTAATCAATAGAATAACTTTTAAATGCTATCTTATTGCTACCTTTGAATGCCTAGTGCCATGACAGCTACCAGTCCCCTCATGTCCAATTGCCTAACAGATGGGGAAAATCAGCTTATTTCTCCTGCTGAATTACCCCAAACAAGCTTCCAACAGTTTACTTTGGAATCAACCAGAAATGAATGGTTTACCTACGTTTTGCTCAATCTTTTGAAAGAAAGATGGAAAGGAAAATTTCTGTTAAGAATTGCTGCCTAATGCTTTCTTCAGCCCCACAATACAGAGACTGAAGTGATTTTTTCCACCACATTTAAGTTCTTTCTATACCACAGAATTTTAAAATGCATCTTTGATACACTACACATTCAGGAGGTGGAGGAGGAGGCGGGCAGCTCGTTTATCCTGAGGATGGTTTAAGAGGTTCGTGGTATTATGCTTTCGGGAGTTTAACCCTTGGAGCAATTGCATTCAGTTGCTCTTCTGCAACCACATCAGATGGTTGATTTCCCTTTTACACGACCATTTATAGCATTCCTTTCTCCCCCTTATGGAAAGATTTTTCAAGTTTCTTATGTCTAGAAAGTAACAGGCATCCTAGGTAAAGTTCCAGGAAATGACTTGCCTTGGATTTCCAGATGCATAGATAGCACTGAGCCAAGACAGCAGAATTCTTGGGGTTGGATTACCCCAGGGGATGCTACACCCACCCCCATTCCCACCCCCATTCCCACCCCCAACACCCAGAAGCTTGTTTTTAGAAGGAAGTGATTGACTTTAACCTTACTGATGATTGACTCAGTAATGTAGAATATATGGTTACACCTAATATTAAGACCTTACTGAGCAGTGGAGAAAACTGTAATAACATAAAGTTTCAAAGGTAAATTACCGCCTCAGATTTACTAAGAGCTCATTGTGTATACAGAACTAGCGTGGAAGGTGCCTTAAACAGCCACAGTCTCTTTCTGTGCCCAAAGCCGAATTGAAACCAAAATTAAATAAATGTGGGCATTCAACATTTAATAGGGAGTTCTGCCAAGAATTGGAGTTAGACCACCTAAAAGCCTGCCATGAAGGGAGTATTTCTTTAACTAAGAGGCTTAGGTATCCATAACACCTAAAGTTGGCTTCTTAGTCTTTGAAATAGCAGCAGCTCCCCCAATGGCCACTCATAATGAGCCAGCTGTCTACCCTCTATTGATTTACCAGCACCTGTACAAGAACTTGAGTTACGTACCCCAATTTTGATCAAGGGTGATAACTGTCATATCTAGTGACCCAATGTAATATCCACAAAGTTTCTAGAAATTTCCACAGAGGAGGAAGAATTTCATTTTCTCCCTGATAAATGGGAACATATAGGTAATTATGAACTCCCCAGAAGCACTGTCTTCAGGTTCAAAACTTCCAACCTTCTACTTGTTACATTACTAATTCACAATACATAATTCTGAGTTAAGAAGTATAAAGCACTAGTCTTTGTAGTACTTTATAGTCATAATACAGAATAAGGAAGCACATGGTGGTTTTCTATCTTTCCAAGTCATTTTCTAGAAATATTCATGCATTCACTTCACAAGTATTTATTAAGCCAGGGACTACTTTAGTTAGTAGAAACAAAATAGTAAACAAAAGAGACAAAAACCCTAGCCCTTATAAAACTTATATTCTGAGGGGATTTGGTGGGTGTTATTTATTCAATTGATTGCAGCATATACCTTTTCCAAAGTGCATTTACTACTCAAAGTACAAGTCAAAAATACGAAAATTATCATTGCTAGCATTATAAGGGGCAGTGCTCACCAGATCCTTCGACATAGGACCAGAATTGCTGTTAACAAATGGCATGAACTTAGGTATCCTTCTTCACGTTATATAAATGGGCCTTTTAACTTGGAATTTTATTTCCCAGTTTCCCTCCTGGGAAAGTGGGAGCCCATACTGGACCTGAAACATCAGAGTTTCTGGGTCAAAAATAGGTACATTTTCAGGTTTTTAATACATAGTACAAAATGTCCCTTTAGAAAGTCTGAGTCAATTCGCCCTTCTAGCAGCAATGCATGAGTACTCATTTCACCAACATATACACCCTTGTCAGTACTGGACGTTTTTTACTGGATCTTTTTCAATGTCACAGATGAAAACTATCGTACGGTTATCATAATTTGCATGTAGCATGGACAGTTGTTGTACATAGGCTTAGCTGTTGGAATAATCAGTGAGTGAGCTCTGAAGATCTCCAATGTGATTTTTTTCCCCTTAGCATAGTCTTGAGTCTTATAAACTTCATGTCTTTCTGAGAAAGTGGGGCACCTTTGTTGAGTTATAAAGAACTCCTAGACATGCCCAGCGTTCAATGCCTAAGTTCCTAAACCATCCAATCTTGCTCCATGTACCCTCTGGCCCACCTTGGCAATGAAATTCATCAAGATTCATTTGGTTGCAAGTGAAGGAAACTAAACTCTATCTTATGCAAGGAAAAAGAAAAGGTATTGGCTCAACTGTGAAGTCAAGAGGTAGATCTAGCATGGTTGGGTCCAGCTCTAACGATGTCAATTCATATTTATTCTCTCTCTCTCTTCCCCCTCCCTGCCCTTTCCTCCACTTGTCTCTGCTGTTCTTTATTCTTTCTGCTCTCCCAGGCTCCCCTGCCAGCTCCCACAGATATTCAAAGGAGAACACTGGCCTGATTTAGGTGTATGGCTATTCCCGAACCAACAAATTTGCCCAACCTGAGACATCTGCCCATCTCTGTGGGTTTTGAATAGGGGGCATGGGGTAGGGAAGAGATACATTCTGATTAACAGCTTTACTCATACTATGTGGAGGGAAGGAGGAGTTCACCAAAGGAAGTAGAAGAAGGAGATGGCAAAGCTCATTGGACAGACAAAAACTACAGTTACCACTGTTCACTGTAGTTACCAACCTTGTGTTCACATTATGCCCCGTCAATACACATACCCCGAATCATGCCACCATGTTTCCCCTGGCCTCTGATCTTTGCTTTCTTTTTTTCTGGCTTGTCACACTTTGTGCATCCCCCTCAACTTGGGCTGTCCATGGATGCCAACCATCAGGGTAACATCCCTTCTAGATCAACTATCTCAGCTTATGACTGAGGCTTATAAATTCTATCCTTTTCACTCCAGTCAACAACAGCAAATTAGAGTAAGAGATACAACCTTGATAAAGTAGCAGTTTCTCTGGCTTCTAAATGTCCATCCTTCATCAAATACCTGCCAGGATTTTGAGGCAACAGTGTGGGAGAATGCCAGGTTGGGGAAGATTGGGTTTGTTCAGGGCTGTGACGTGGCTGATTAAGCTATGGGGCCTGGGGGTTGGGAGGTGGAGGGAAGAAGAAAAGTGAGTAGAAGGGAAAGGGGATGGAGAGAGATCAGTAGACTATGAGCTTCCCTGATGGTAGCTCGGATTGCCTCTCTGCCATAGACCCACTCCAGCAGAAGCCCAGGATATTCTGCCCTCAAATTCCCAAACAGAGCCCTCCTGCTGAGTTGGTTCTCCACTTTCAGTGCTGCCCCCAGAAATAATCCTTCTCCAGAACCCCAACACAGCCACCTTGGCTGAGTAGGTCATTTTAGGCAGGTTTCTGTCATCTTCATTACCATAAACAGATTTGACTGGTCTTTGAAAAGACATTTTATCATTTAGTAGAATGTTTATTACCATTTTAGTATTTACTGTATTTGCTTGACTCCATTTCCTTATTCTCATGTCCATTTTTTCCTCTGTTATTTTTATCCTTTTAAATGGGGAACAAGAAAGAGACATATTCCCAAGTTAAGGCCATACTGCAAAGGAGGGAAGCTGGATGCCCCTTCTCTGGTTTCTTCTTTTCTCAACAGCCACACCTCCTCCACCCATCCGACCCTTCCGGTCAGTCTCTGCAGTGGGCCTGTCAGCACCTGTCAGTCAGCCAGTCACTCAACAAACGCTGTGCCAAGGTTGGGATTTCAGGAGTAACCTCAGCTCATACTTATGGGGGATTCTCGTTCTATTCACAGGGTGACTCTTTGACGTTAAAGACCCATCTCTGGAGAACAACAATGATCGTATTATTTGTATCTTACAAATGTGGAAACTGAGATACAGAAAAGTTCAAAAACTTGTCTAAATCACAAAACTAGTAAAGGGTATTTAGACCAGGCTTGTTTTCAAATCTCCTGCTCTTTCTTTTCACTGAACAGTGCAGTCTCTATAAATATGCAAGTTCACTGGGGGTGGGTTGCATTTGATATGCGCCAAGATTTTCAATCCTTTGTTTATTTCTTTCTGGGTATTCTGTCTGCAATTCTGATACTGGATGAACCTCTCTTCCTGGTTGAGAGTGGATAACTGAGAATAGCTCTCAAGTCTCAAGATCTAGAAATAAAACGATCCATAGCAATTTTCCAGTATTACCCTTTAAGTTACACATAGATATGCATGAGTCATAGAAACAATTTAAAGAAATAGTAAACTAAAAAATTTAGAAAAGGTCAATAGAAAGAGCCCTGCATTAGAAGTTAATAGAGCTAGGTTTAATTCTTAGTTCTATCATTAACAAGGTATGTTGGGCAATTTATTTTATTACCTCTTAAGTCCTGGGTTGCAAAAAAAAAAGAGATATTTAAATTAGATTCTCTCTAATACGTCCTTCCAGCTCTAAAATTCTGTGAACCAGATACATACTTTATGAAATTTATCTTTCATTTCCCCTTTTCTCCTCTGAGGAGAGACTTTTGACTTCTTCTCACTTAAGGTACCTGGGATGTTGAAAGGCCCCCAAATTTAAGGGGCCATTTTCTTCCACGGGATCTCTAACTGTCCCTGTCAATCACCTGCAAATCCAAGTTAACCTCTATCCCTTGTTCCACTGTCACTGACACGCAGAAGTGCTCCCACCCCAGCAGCAGTCACTGCCCTCAGAATATCAGGCTGAGCACGGGCTCTGAATCAGGTACACTCTGATCCCCCCAGAGCTGCAAGATTAACATGTCTAGAAGAATTTGGCTCTCCACTCTGCCTCTCCTCCTCTTCCTGGGAGACTGGGAGGAGATTAGAAAGAACGTGGATGAAGCCTGTGGGGACACTGTAGGTGCCTAGCAAGTGGCAATTTTTCCTTTCCTGAAAAAGGGCCCTAATCTTTGGGTTTAGGAGTCTCCCTTTCATGAAGTCTTTCCTAACAACAGTACAATTTAATCAAAAGCTAGAGGTTTTTGAGCTCCTCATTTTCATCAGATATTTCCACGTAAACTATCATGACACTTAAAACATAATATGGAGCAGTTAAATTAACCCAGACTTGACCAGTTGTGTCCAAACGTGAGCACGCTTGGGTTCAACACTCCACTGGGAAAAGATGGCCACCATTTGTAAAACAAATTTCTTGACTCTCTTAACTTGGGTGCTGATCAAAAGAATGAATTGGTTTTAGGTGTAAAAAGGCTAAGGTGTAAGAGACAGTTTGCCTGAAGTCATAAGAGTCAGCCTTCAAAGCTCTGAATCAGACCTCCTTATCCATGTCTGCTGTTGTCTCTGCCCAAATCCACTGGCTTCTCATCTAGCAAATTCCTTTCATATGGCCTCAGTGCTCCAAAATTTAGGCACAAAGACCCTTGCTTTAACATATCTAAGTGGATGGGTCCCATGCCCATCCCCTCAGGACCCTGCCCTCGGCATAGGAAAATGAGCGTGGGCTAATCTGAAAAACCAAGCATGAAGCCACAGATGATGCTAAGGGCTTCTCTTCCCATCCAGTTATTTGAGTGTACTTCAGCTTGGTCAACTCAGGGCCCTTTGACATGCAGTTTCCTCTGTCTAGAATGCCTCCTTTTCCCCCAGCCTGGGCACTCCAATTTAGCCTCCAGGTCTCAGATGTCATTACCTTCTGGAAGCCTGCCTGAATCCCTTAAGTCTGGGTCAGATCCCCTGTGATCCCCCAATGCCCTGGCTTATACCTTTTACAGCATGTATTACTCTGTGTTGCACCTGTCTAGACGTACACTGTCCAAAGGAAGTTTCTACAATGATAGAAAGCTTCTATATCTGCACTGTCCAAAATGGTAGCCACCAGCCACGTATGACTATTGGGACACTTGGAATGTGGTTAGTAGGACTGAGTAAATACATTTTAATTTATTTAAATTTAATTAATTGTTAATAGCCACATGTAGCTAGTGATTGCCATACCGGACTATGCTGGTCTAGACCTTATGTCCCTTAAACATGAGGGGTGTGTGTCGTTCACCTTTGAATCCTTGGTACTTTGCTGAGAGCCAGACAATCAATAGGGGCTGGATAAATATTTGTGGAATAACTGAATTTAGCAAAAAAACCTGTTTTGTTGTTTCACCAAAAGAGCTTTCACAGTGGGACCTCTAGGCCAGGCAAAAAGAAGGAGGTGCCTTGATTGACAAGGAGGAAACTTTTAAAGGGCAAATGAGATTGTCACCCAGAAGCACTTCTAGGCAAAATTCTGAAGGATGAGGGTGCCATTGGTGTCTCCCTCTTCCTCTCTCAGTGCCCTTTATCCCCCTTTTAGGGTGTGTCACCCTAAGCTCCTAGTCTCCCAAGGCCAGTCCAGTGCCTCCTGCCTACCCGAGCCCTCACACAGATGCATTCCAGGGTCAGTGAGAGTGTTTGGTTGCAACAGGCAGAAGCCAACTCAGGCTCACTTAGGCAAAACAGAACAAAACAAAACAAAAACCTAGAAGGATATGGGTTAATTCACATAACTGAAGAAGAGTGGGAGACTTGGACTTCAGAATAGACAGGAACCAGAGCAACTCTAAGAATCCTGGTGACAGGTCCTAATGAAGAATCTCTGGAGAGAGTTGCCCTTGGGACGATGGTATCCAACTGTTTCTTTTCACCTCTCCCAGGATTAAAATCTATGAAGGGTATATTTGATTGGCCTGGCCTTGGACAGGAAAAGGCAGGCACCCTGATGGACTCTTGCC
The DNA here is from genome assembly GCF_005190385.1 of Monodon monoceros. Lineage (NCBI taxonomy): Eukaryota > Metazoa > Chordata > Mammalia > Artiodactyla > Monodontidae > Monodon > Monodon monoceros. Next base: position 86,474,691 of record NW_021703774.1, on the reverse strand, counting down.
AGACATAAATCCGATAAGAGGCAGTGGTTCCCCCAAAGCAAAATCAGAGTGCTCAAACTAGAATAGATGCTGGCAGGCAAAAATGATAGCTGTCCATGAGAACTTCCACTGCGACTAGTACGTCATAGCCATGTGCTTCCAAATCTTTCTTTTCCTGTTTCATCTTCATCTCACCCCTAGCCTTGTCCACCCAATAAGACCCAAACATCCAGTATCTCAAGTCCCCTTAGTTCATGGTATTGAAAAGTTTGCCTGTCAAGTCTTTAACAAACTTTTTTTCTAGAATACTTATGGCTGAAAAATTAATCAGGGTGCTACCAAAACAAAGATTACTTTCATTTTAAGAAAGATTCTCTTTAAAACTGAGAGTGATATAAGACTATCAGACACTGTTCAGGGCCAGGAGGAGAAAGATTTGCAGGTGGAGGGGCTCTCAGACCTGTCTTTCAAATCCAGCACTTGGTCTGCAAATAGGTTTTGTCCTGGTTCTCACTTTCTTCATTTCCTCACTCTAAGGGGGGAAAAATCATCTGAAACTACTTCTGCAAAGATAATAGCTACAAATATTGCGTGCGTGTGTATGTGTGTGCATGGGCGTGCAATACAGTGTACAGTTTATATGTAAAAGATTCTACACTTGTATTTAAATATTTATAATCCATTGGTGAGAATGGTTGGTCAATCTTAGGTAGCCATCACCAGGAGAGGGGCCTGAGAAGATTTAAGGGAAAATCCAAAAAGGAAGTGACATATGAAGGACTAGAACAGCTCTGCCATGTCCCTGGTCTCTGCTTTATCAGGCTAAAACACTCCTTCCTTGAGGTCTGGAGCCCTCAAATTTAAGAAACAATGCCCCGAATAAAATAGTGCCTGGAGCAGGAATGTCCACCCAGGTCTCTACTGAAAGTAGAAGGGTCATTCCCTGTAGAAAATGGTTCTCCACACTGTGACCAAGGTGATGGCTGACAATTAACAACAAAATTAGCTGCTGGCTTCACTATCCCAGCACTGGAATAGAGAAGCAGCAGAGAAGGAAAGTTCCACAGAAGCCGATGATAAGAACAGATTTATTACTGTTATTTTTAAAAGAATTAGTAAATATTTAAAAATTTGTTTAAACACCTAATATAGTAAAATGAACAGACATAACCTACAAAAAATAAAAAACAAACAACAAAAGAACTCACCAGACCAACAGATTTGCTCTCACATTCCCTGAGGATAATGTAAACCCAGCTGTTTAGTCTCTGGCTGGGTGGCCAAGCCTCTCTCTCCTACCCACAATTGTTCCAGCTGTCAATTATGGCCCATGAGTCATCACTGCAGAGAGATAAGCATCCTGCTACAAAGACAACCCCAAGTGTCATCCTGCGAATGCTTATTGTTTTTTTCTCACACCACAAATATTCCTCTTGGCTCCTTCCATCTGGCATTTCAGCACCTGAAAAGTTTCAAACTTGGAGTGTCATCCACATCTAGTTTTTGAGAGCTTTAAATCTCTTTGGAGGCTTCTGAATCTCATGATGCAGGGAAATCATCACAAACACCAGTGATCATTGCACATTAGTCAATGAGCCCTATTATGGATAAAGCCCTGTGTTATGGTGGCCATACAAACAGTACGGTACCCAGCATTGTAATGTAGCAGGAAGAGATGAAGAAAGTTAATGGAATTACATAGCAAATGAGGATTAAATGAACAATAAATATCTTATATACTATAGAAATGTAAACAGAGACAGATATCACTCAAGATAAAGTTATTGAGGGAAGGAAGGAGAGTAGACAAAAGAAGAAGGGACATGACATACCTTAAAATATACTGTGGCATGGATGACCCACGAAAACATCCTGCTGAGTGAAAGAAGCCAGTCACACATGTTGTATGATTTATAGGAAATGTCCAGAATAAGAAAATTCATAGAAACAGAAAGTAATTAGTGGTTTCCAGAGCCTGGGGTGAGGGAGGAAATGGAGAGTGACTGCTAATGGGAATGGGTTTCTTTTAGGGGGGTGATGAAAATAGTCTACAATTAGATTGTAATCATAATTGAAAATTAGATTGTGGTGATGGTTGTGAATATACTAAAAAACATTGAATTGTACACTTTAAATGGGTGAATTATATGGTATGTGAAATACATATCAACAAAGTTGTCTAAAAAAATATTCCGGGAAATTTTAAAAAAATAAATAAACTTTTGATAATTCAAATTGTTTTTGTACTATTTCTTTCATTATTCTAAAAATCAGCTGCCAAGAAAAATTAAATTAATCACAATTTTATTTTACATTCTGTCATCCAGAGCTAGGAAAGGTCTCCAGAGCTGCCCACAGTGTCTGGGCACACACAGCACAGCTGCCAGTGCTACAAGCTGTCCCTTCCAGCCCATAACACTCACTTTTTTCATTCTCTCACTAACATCCAAGAAATCATGTGCCTGCAATGCTCTAAGTCTTGAGGAGATAGTGCTGAGTGAGAGACAAGGTCCCTGGTGACTCAGAGCTTTAATTTCAGTAAGACAGGTGAGGAGAGGTAAAAGTGTGTTGAACCGTCCCTGGGAACCTGAGGTATAGAGAGCAGCTCTGGAAAGATTTTAACCTGAAAACATTCACTAAGCCCATGAGTCGGATTTTGGTCTCCCACCGCTGTCTTCTGCTATGGACTGAATGTTTGTGTCTCCTTCGAATCCATGCTGAAACCCTAATTCTTAATGGGGGAGTGTTTGGAGATGGGCCTTTGGGAGAGTAGCCTCACAGACTGCATGACCTAGTTTTATGTTTCCCCAGAGGTCATTAACTCCACCTTGTTGATCACTTAGTTTAGATCTTGAGATTCATACATTTATTTTTCTTTTAACTCTAAAGTCCCTTAAATTTGAAGAAGCCATATATACACACTACTGTATATAAAACAGATAACTAACAAGGACCTACTGTATAGCACAGGAAACTCTACTCAATATCTTGTAATGACCTATAAGGGAAAGGAATCTGAAAAATTATATATATATATATATATATATATATGAATCACTTTGCTGTACACCTGAAACTAATACAACATTGTGACCCAACTATACTTCAATTAAAAAATTTTTGAAGGGAGCCTTAAGCTACGTAAATATACTTTCTTCTAACTTGATAGAATCTTGCAATCTTTCATGTTTTTTTGATGACACAACTCCTATCAATATTTAAAATGATATTCCACTGAATTTTGGATACCTCAGATGGCTCTGTCTGACTGTTAAACCATATGAGGTTGTTTTACCACCAAGTTAAAAGGGCAAAAATGTCAATGGTATGTACATGTTGAGAGGCACATGGAGTAGTGGCTGGGCGCAGACCCTGGGACCTAGCTGAATGGGTTTGGATTCAGCTTTGCCTTTTACTGGTTATATCATCTTGGGCAGTTTATTTAACACCTCTCTGCATCACTTTTCCCATCTGAAAAACGGGGTTGCTGTAAGGAAATGAATGAGCCTACATGTGTCTCTACCGCCTTTGAGCACCACCCTTAACTCCTTTAGGGCCCTCCCTTTGCTCCAACTACCTCTCCAGTGACCGATTCCCTTCAGGCTTGACCAGCTTCACCCAGGAGCACCTTGACAGCACCTCACTCCCAGAAGTCCTTGCATACTATTGCTTCCTGCCCCAGAGCTTCTCTGATGTTCCAGTGGAGAACACCCATGGGAACCCACTCTGAACTGGTATGTATACAATCTAGAAGTTCAGCGGAGGCCCACACTTGATCTGAGAGGGAAAGGAATCATGGACAAATGCCACCCCTTTCTGTGGGCCAACAGTCTTGGGAAGCATCTTATAAGGCTTCCTGCAGAGGGCCAGTTACCCATGGTGGTCACCTACTCCATAAGGCATCCTCGTATTGCGTTTCCCTCCTTCTGTATTTCATTTCCCTCACTCCTACTCCCTGGGATCATTTCCCAAATAAACTACCTATATGCAAGTCTTTGGCTCAGCTCAGCTTTGGGGGAATCCAAGTTAAGACCACATGTAAAGGGCTTAACACAGTGCCTGGCCCATGGTGAGCCCTACATAAGGACTAGCTACTACTATTTTGCAAGGGAGTAATTGTCATGTTGGGCCATAAAATTTAAGCTGGGTTAGGTAGGAAGTGAGGAAATGATAGAGATGATAGAAAGTGAAAAATTGTGGGGTCGGTGAATTGAATATCACATAAGATATTGAGGTATGAGTAATAGAGCAAGTGAGTGGAGGTGATCAGAGAGTGAGATTCTGGAAATCAACATTTCAAGGTGGTACAGTTATTGATAGTAACATAGTCTAGAATACAACCATGGAAATGGGTGGCTGAGGGGTGAGGGAAGAAGAGATCTGGAGAGGCAGAGAGGTCAGTGGCTCCGAGGCCATGGTATTTATCTACATATGAATGAGAAAACTATCACTGCAACAGTACTGTATAACAAAACACCTCACAACTCAATGACTGCACCATCACTGAGCACTTAGCATCATGGCCTTAGTTCATAGGCCTGCAGATCAACAGCTGGCTAATCTGGGCTGGCTCCAGCCTGCTAGTGTGTTGGGTTTTGTTCAAGTTGGCTGCAAATATATTTGTTCTGGGATCCAGGCTGAAGGGGCTCTAGTGACTTGGGGCGTGTTCATCTCACGTAGATCATCACAACAAGAGCCAAGCCAAACCCTGTCGACATTTTCACCACAAAATTACATTGGCCCAGGTAGGTTGTATGGTGCCAAACTCACCACCAAAAGTTCAGGAACGAGAGTCAATACTTGCTGAAGGATAATCCAAACTATCGCAACACAGATGCTGCAGTTGCCAAGAATGGTGGTGTGAGGAGCGGTGAGGAGGAGGACAGTGAACCAGGGGCGAGTAAGCACACTTTTCCTCCCTACACGCCCATTCAAATGCATTTCATGGAGCTATATATTTTCCCTACCCCCTTTTGAAATCTTAGGCACAATTTTTCAGTTACTATTAAATAACACAGTCTTCTGTTTGCTTTTAACTGCAAGAAGTTTGAGTTTTAGTCATTAACATGTCCAATTCTGTGTGCAAAAAGCCACATTTTATTCAAAATTCAAGTTTCTCCCCTACACGATTTAGACCTTTGGAAGGTGGGAAGCCTGCAGCAGGACTGGGGGCAGGGAGTGGCTTCCTTACGTCTCTGCCTCCCATTCACACTCGCTCAGATGGCTGGTTCATGCAGGATTGAAGAGGTGGCAAGAACAGAGAGGGAGATGGGCGGCAAGCAGGGCCCAGCCTGACTGCACTGGTGAAATTGACATTGGTTTCCTCTGACCAGAGTGGATGTTTAAATCGACTGGTATTGACAAATGTCCAAAGTTGTCTCTTTCTGGGACATGCTAGTGGTTTCTTCAGAGATATCCCTGTCTCTTGTTTCCTGGGATTTCTCACTGTCAGTTTCTTTATGGAAAGCTGCTCCTCCTCCAGCAGTTGCTTACAAGTCCCCTCTGAGCCTCTAGTTTTACTCCACACTGACTCTCTCTGTTGGGGTCCTGCTGCCTTGCACATTTAGGCTTCTTGGTCACAAATCCAGCACCAGGCTCAGTGCCCCCAGAGACTCCAGGGGACACAGCTCAAACTCCCTGAGTGGTTTCCTTGAAGTTCTTCTCACTAGGCTTAAAGAGACAGGAATCACTCTCACCCTCACTCCATGGGGCAGACTGAAACCCACAGCACACTAAAAATTCTCTCCAAAAAGCATTCTCCCTCTAATCTCCTACTCCTTTCTCAGAGCTGGATGGTCACCTGAGGGTGCAGACCCAGTTCTCAATCCTCCCGCTTGGGTAATCTGGTAACTTACTTTGGTATGTGAAGCCATTGCCTCCACTATCTCGGAGCCTCATTTTAATGTCATGAGCATTTAATGCTCATGAATGTAGGAGAGTCATTGAGAAGTCACAAATGGAGCGCAAAGTGGGTAGAGACAAGATTTTCACTCTGCAGAATCAGGACTCCAGAAGAGAACTGATTCTTCCCCTTAGAATTCTTTCCCTGGATTCTTAGTCATTGGATTCCTGCAGGAGCAATCAGAAAAGAAGTATATGGGGTTACAACTTACCTGCTCATACCAGAAAATGTAGAAGGCACTTTTATCGTTTGCCAGTGGAAGATTCACTAAGATTTGAGCTGCAGGAGCTCAGAGGAAGAACTATAATGAAAGCTCTGAGTCGTGAGACAGTAAAGACAAGGACTCTGCAGGCCACCTTGAAAAGAAGGGGAAACTCAGAGCCCACATAATTTATATATAGAAAACCAGAAATCTAGATCCCACATGAAGTGAAAAATCAGGGCCAGCATGTGGGAAAACTGTAGAGTGAGAGAAGTTCAGTTTTCAGGGTACACCCACCTCCCCTTTCTGAGGTCAACCCTCTCTTACTTCCCTGTACTCAGGAAGCTCTTCATTTTGGGGAAGGTAAGTCTCTTTCAAGATGGGGGCAGTGGGGGCGGAGAATTTAGGAGGTTGGGATTAGCAGATACACACTACTATATATAAAATAGATAAACAACAAGAACCTACTGTATAGCACAGGGAACTATATTCAATATCTTGTAATAACCTATAATGGAAAAGAACCTGAAAAAGAATATATATATGTATGTGTATATATATATATATATATATAAAACTTTTCTGTACACCTGAAATTAATACATCATTGTAAATCAACTATACTTCAAAAAAAAAAAAAAAGTCAGGTGATAGCCCTAAATGTACCACTCCATCCAAAGCCACTCCACTGACAAGGTCAAAGCCAGAATCAAAACAATGGGAGTCATCAAAGGGATTTAAGCAAAGTCAAGACATGGTCATATTTACATTTTCAAATGATTACCCTGGTTCTAGTGTGGAGGAATTCAGGAATCAATGAGAGGTGGAGAAAGGGACTTCATAGTTCCAACCATGTGTAAATTGAACTGTATGTGCTTTTGAGAACAAATATATGATGACATTCACAAAGTGACTGCAAAACAAAACAAAGCCATGGGATACTTTGATTTTAAATCGTTCATATCACATTTGTAAGAGCAGGTATGATGTCCGGTTTGTGCTTGAACACTTGGTATCTAGTATAGTGTCTGACCCATGGCAGCTGCTAAAGGATGTTTGTGAAATTGAACACATGGAATAATCAGTAAATATTGAACACATGTAATAATACAGTAAAAAAACACATGGAATAATACAGTAAAAAAGAAAAGTTCGAGGTGGTGTTTCTTAAAATGTTCCTCTGATGAACTGCTATATTTGCTCTTTTCTGATGGCGAGAGTTATTGTTTATGTAGTTTCCCCTTTTGCGTTGGCTGCCAGTGAGCTTAGAGTCAACTAATTATTTTAGCCCTCAGGCTCAGTATATTTGCTTCCTTCTCTTTTTGAAGGGTCTCAACAGTTCTTCCTATTTTATGAACCTTATAATGTCCCTTTATATAATTTTGGAAAGGAAGCAGGGTACAAATGAATCATATCTCTGCCTATGTTCTTTGCTCTAGAATAAGGATGAATATCAAGATCTGATTGACGGGCAGTGCCTGGAGTTGAGGTGGCTGCTTTAAGACAAAGCCAGGGCAACAGGAGACAGAGGTTATTTTATTTCTGGGAGCCCTACCTGGTGCTCTGCTGGAGATCTGTCCCTTCCAACCTCAAATATGGGGAACCCTGAGAGAAACTCAAAGGCGGAAGAACCACAGGAAGACAGATAGGACCTGAGCTAACTAACGCACAACTGCCAGAGTGAACACTGCCCTGGGACAGAAGAGAAGGAGGCAGAGAAGGAGGACAGGAGGGAGGGAGGAAAAGAGAGAGGCCACAGGGAGGAAAACAATAGCAGAAGTAGCAACAGAGTGGCACTAGCCACTGACGGGAGACGGAGGGAAGAGGAAAGAAAAGGAGGGGAGAAGGATAAGGGAGGGATGGGGAGAAAGAAGGAACATTTATCAAATACTATTAATTCATGGAATAAATATTTAATAAATGCCTTCTTTGTGCCAAGAACTGAAGCTCCAATGATGAACAAGACAGAGAATGTTTCTGCTTTTCTGCCGTTTCCCTTCTAGAAAAGGGTAAAAGATTTTTAACAAGTTACTACCCTTGTGATGAGTGCTAGGAAGAGAAGTACATGTCACTGTTTTAGTGACTAGTGAGTGACCTAATCGAACTCAGTGAGTTGAGGAAGAGATATTTAAGTAAGACCAAAGGAAGATGAGGAATTAGAACTGTTCCAGGCAGAGAACTGCGTGTACCTGGCAGAGTGAGGGGGAGGCCAGCAGGAGGGGCGGGGGAGGCAGAAACTCCCTGGGGCCTCGCAGCTCCCTGCGAGGATGTACAACTTTCCCTAAAATAATGGGAGGTCATCAAAGGGTTTAAGAGGAGTACTGACAAGGTCACATATACACTGTCAACGGATCAATCTGATCCTAGCGTGGAGCATGAACAGAAGCAGATGGGCGTGGAAGCGGGGAGATCAGGAGGGAGGCTCCCCTTATCAAGTTTGGGGGATCAGAAGAGGGCGGTAGCAGTGAGGCTGGGGAGAGGTACATGGGATAAGGATAGCTTACTGGTTGCGTGTGGTAGATGAAGGGGGGGTGGGTGAGACAAGAACGACTCTCAGATTTCTAGTTTAAACCTCAGGCTGAAGGGTGAGGTCATTTTCTTAGAAAGAGAAAACTGGAGGAGAAGGAGCTTGGGGGTGGAAGGAGAAGGGAAGACCGTGAATTTGTTACAGGAAGGGGGACCCCTTCCAGGGCCCGAGCGTGGGCTCTTGTCTAACACTCGGAAATGAATTGTCCGATGAGATACATATGCTGACAAAGCAAGGGACTTTATTGGAAAGGGGCGTCTGGGTGGAGAGCAACAGGGTAAGGGAACCCAGGAGCACTGCTCTGCCACGTGGCTCACAGTCTCAGGTTTTATGGTGATGGGGTTAGTTTCCAGGTTGTCTCTGGCCAATCATCTAGCTTGGCCCATGTTTGGTGACTCAAGGTCCTTCCTGGTGGCGTGCATCTCTCAGCCAGGATGGATTCCAGCGAGAAGGGCTCTGGGAGGTTAGTTGTCTCCTCCCTCTTCTGGCCCCTCCCGAATTCTCCTGTTTAGTTCTCAGTGGCAGCACCATGTTGCTTATCAGGACCTCCTGTTGTGAGACAACTCATGCAAGAGGGCCTGGCCAAGGTGGGTGGTTTTGGTCAACAGTTTCCTACCAAATTCAGTTTCAGACAAGCTGAGTCTGAGGGGCCTGTGAAACAGTCAAGTGGACACATAGCAGACAAAGTTGTATATAGGGGTTTGTATCTCAAAGGAGAGTCTGGGCTTAAGATACAGTCTGGGGAGTTGTTGGACCATTGGAAATACAGACATACCTTATTTTATTGCACTTTGCTTTACTGTGTTTCATAGATATTGTGGGGATTTGTTTGTTTGTTTGTTTGTTTACAAACTGAAGGTTTGTGTTGCTAGATGATGGTTAGCATTTTTTAGCAATAAAGTATTTTTTAATTAAGGTATGTACATTTTTAAAGACATAATGCCATTGCACACTTAATCAACTACAGTATAGTGCAAACATAACTTTTACATGTACTGGGAAATTTAAAAATTCACTTTATTGCACTCATTGCTTTATGGCGGTGATCTGGAACCGAGCCCAAAATATATCCGAGGTATGCTTATAAATGAAAGATTTAGGACTGAATAAGTTCACCTAGGAAGCATAGCTTGAAAAGCGTCTCAGATGAAGCCCTGAGAGTCTCTGAGTTTTAGTGGGAAAGGTGGTAAAAGATATAGAGAAGTAGATGCCAGAAAGGTTTTGACTGGTGTTTGTCCAGGAAAACAGATATCACTTTAAGAGATTTTAAATAGGAAGATACAGATCCAGGAAGTTGCTCACAAACCTATCAGAAAGTAAGGAGAGCAGGGAACATTGATCTCAGATTTATTGCTATCTTTCAGAAAATTAGGAAATTGTAAGAAATTGCAAAACTCTTTAGGGGATCACAGCTACCCGCTCCATGAAGGTGGTGATTTGCAAGAGAGTGTTTGAGGCAGTTATAAACCTCCCAAGTGCCTACTGCCATTCAAGGAAAAATAACTGGTTTCCCTTCTGCCTTCCCAGTCTCACACATAGGCCTCTCACCGGCAGGACTTTAAGGATGTTAGAAATTGCGTTGCCCAGACTTACAGCCCATGTAATACAGGGAGACCACAAAAAGGTATGGGGTTGCACGCTGCATGCCAAACAAAAATCAAAACAACAGCAATGACAGTAGCAGCAACAATAACAATAACAATAATAATAACAGTATCCAGCCTGGGCAGGAAAGTGTAGTGTCTCTGACACTCAGGAGTTTCAAAGAGTGAACTTTACTCCTCTGGCCTTTCTAAATGTTTCCTGAGTATCCTTTCTCCTGCGTTAAAGTTTTTACTGCCTGTAAAGCCCAAAGCGATTTCTATTTTCCTGACAAAAATGACCTCCCTGACGACTGCACCTCTGCAGTTCTGCCTCCTTCCGACCCAACATGCTTGTTACTATTTTCCAGAAGAAGAAAAGAAGGATGAGAGAAATGAAATAATTTGCTGTGGATTATAGAGCCAGTATTAGCAAAGTTAACATTTTAATCCAGAGTAATCTCTATCCAAATCCCATGCTCTTTGGATCACATGAAACTTTTGTACACAGAGGGTGGAAAACAAAGACTATACGAGAAAGACAGAGAGAGAGAGAGAAGCAGAAGAGAAAAAGTAAGGCAAGAGACAACAGCCCCATGAAAGCAGAAAGTATGGAAGAAGAAACGATAGTGTTCCTTTCTTTTCTCTCCCCGCCCCAAATCTTCTCATTGTCTTCATTCTGGTTTAATGGTCCCATGCTCACCCTGCACCCACTTACCATGCTTTCTCCCTTCCCCCTCCTCTCTTGCCCTCTTGCCCTCACCTCAGTTCAGGTCACCATTTCTTGTCTGAAAGATTGCAACTTCTCCCCTTCTTTCCAGCGCTGTCCTCATCCAGCTCATTCTTTACATTGTCGCCAGAGTGAACTTTCCAAAGCAGAAAACTGACCCTTTCTGTGACCTTTCAAAAGCGTTTCATCATCTTTTACATAAAGTTAAAATGTCTTAGCCTGGTTCAGTCTTGTCCCAATCGACCAACCTCTCTCCGTCTTCCTGTCATTCATCCATTCCCCTGCACGTGTCCCATGGGCCAGCTACACCAATTTCCTCCCCATTCATACACAAGTCATCATTCCTCTGACTCCAGAGGAGTCTACTGATGCTTTGACTCCCCTGATGCTGTTCACGGTGCCTGGAATGTCCTTCCCTTTCCCCTTGCCCGTCTGATTCTTACTCCTTCTTCCTTCAGTGCTGTGCTTGGGAAGTTTTCCCTGACTTATTGGGCTGTTCTTGATATCTCTCTTCTCTCTGGTACCATTTGCTAACCTCTGTTAGAGCACTCACCACACTGCGTGGTAACTACCGAGTAGCTTTTCTGTTTTCCAGTAACTGTGAGCTCTTTAAGGTAAGAAATCATCTGTTTCCCAACAATAGGTATTTTCCGTATAGTCAATATCTAACTAGCAGTTGAATGAATGAATGAGTGAATGAAGCTATTCATGAGGATGGTGCAATATGAAGAGACTATCTGTTGCCATAGTAACCTACTAATATGAATAAAAATATTCTCATGAGATGATGGTCAATTCAGTGAATGAAATCAATGAGGATAACATGGCATACAAAAAAGGAGTTAACCAAAGGCCAAGAGGCCAAAGAATTGGAGTGAAACACAGACGTATTTCCCTTGGCCATCAGTCAGTTACCAACTCCCAAGTAAGGAGGAACTGGTGAGAGCTCAGCTTACATTTATGCACTCTGTTTATTGTAGTATAAGAATATAATGGGCTACATATGTTTGTTTTGATTGCTTAGTAAATCTGTTTATGATTTTGTCCATGTTGTATAAATTGAATTGTTGTGAAATAACCCAGTTTTTTAAAATTCTAAAGTTTAAATCTCTAACTAGGTATTGAAATTAGAAACTACTGACTCTAGATGCATCCTATCAACCATCTAATGGCTACATCCTAGGCAAAAATGGACCGTCCTACTGGCAGGTCCTTAGGTTACCACCTGGTAGTTGGAGAAGCAGGTAAGGAGGAGGTGAAAATGTTTGTATCTGAATAATAATAGCAGCATTTATTGAGGACTTTCTAGATGCCAGGCAGTGGGCTAAATCGTTTCTGTTCATTGTCTCACTAAAGCTTCACACCAAACCTATGGGATTTGTGTTACTAAGCCATTTTACTGAGGGGCGAAGAGAGGCTTTCACGGGGTTAAGCAAATTTCCTAAAGTCTGGGAACTGTAAGTGGCAGAGCTCTGATTCCCAGTCGTTCTGACTCAAAGCCTGTGCTTTCCACCACTTATTTGCTACACTCTCTGCCTCTCTGAAATTACTCAGCCAGGGTTCTCCATAACGGGCAGCAGAGACGGTTGACTAAGAGAAAAAGCAAGCACGATAAATGACATATTGATTCACAGTAGAGGCACCTAACGAGAAAGGATTTTGTCTGGCCTGGCAAACTGAAGCTCATTCCTCAACGTTCAGCTCAAGGGGGCCCCTCCGCAGCGGGTGGGGCCCACCTCAGTCCTCTTACATAAAGCTGATTGCTCCTCCTCTGTTCACATTTCTATATGTCTCTATAAGGAGGTTTTATGGTTTGCTTGTTTTTTCTTTTAACCTTGTATTGTTATAGTCTACATGCCTGTCTCCTTAATGGAACTGTGAGCTTTGTGAAGGAAGGGATGGCGCCTCATCCATCGCCCATCCCCAGCACCTCTCATGGTGCCTGGTACATACAAACCTAGCAAATGTTTGCAGAATGATTGAATGAGCGAGTTATATAAACAACGGAGGCGGTAGTACAATCTGAGACAAGGGAAAACATGAGAACCAGTATCTGCCGGCTTCTGCACACAGGATATGACCTAGACTTCCTCCACTTGAAAAGTGATGCTCACATTTTGAACCAATGCAGGAGCAAAAGGAAGAAGACAGAAGGGACATTGGAAGGGCAGAAGCAGGATTTTTCCCGTTCCTGGGCTCCCACTGGGTGTCTGGGCTTCTGGCTGTGATTAGATTAGCACTTTCTACCTCAGGACACTGCTGTGCACAGAGGGGCTGTGGTCACCTTCTAGTTGTGAAATATATACTATCAATTCTGAAAACAGGCCTCTAGGTAAAACAACACACACACGCACGCACTCACTCACAAAATCCGACACAAACTCAGCACAACTCAAGTTGCAAGCCAATCCATTATTCCCGCGTTTGCTTTCTTTCTCTGTAAACACCTCATAGACAGATGACACAAGCATTCTTGAAGCTGACAGTCTTTTCAGAGCCATACATCATACCAACTGGAAAACTCACAGTCACCCAAAATGGTGATCTCTTAAATCGTCAGGACCTAATTTTTAAAGAGGAGAGGCCTTCTAGAGCCCACGCCTCCCTGGTGTGTACTAGAAAAGCCCTTCTGTCACAGGACTTGGCACAGAGACAGCGCACTTGAAATGGTTAATGTTACAACCACAGTTTTCAGCCCCATAGACTAAACTTTGGAGAGAAAAAATGAATACTAAATGCCTGCAGCCAGCTCTGATACTCAGAGCTGGAAATGAGTCTCTTTCCCTCAAGAAATAAAAATAAAAACAAACCACTCAGAGAGTCTTGGCCTTTATTTTGGCTTACAGTCATAGTCTCTCTCTATACTTCTCTCTGTGTCTCTCTCCTAATTCTCTAAGTGGAACAGGTTCAGCTTAAGGAGAAGTCATCTTGAAAATCTATTCAAAGCAGAGGAGGCAACCTCAGCCTCCAGGATTTTGCCACACCCAATATAATTTTTATTTCTTATGCTTTACCAGCGCTGTCTTTTACCCAACAAGAAGTACAACGTACACAATGCCATCAACAGCACTATTTTGGAAGTCCTTTCCTTCTAACTGAAGATGAAATAGGACCAAGATTTTAAAAAGAGGTTAAATCATCTAGTTATCACCTCATGTAACAATTGGTCAGTCTTTTAGAGTCTTTGCTATATTGATCAGTAAAAATATATAGTTTTCTCAGTAAAGGGTAGTGCCCAGCATTCAATAAGTGTTCATGAATGAATAAACAGATGAGAGCAAACAGTCGACCATCAAGATAAAGATGGCAGATTTCATTAGAGCTCAGTAGTGTTATTATGGTCTTTTATTAGCTGGAAAACAGACAAGGAAGCTACCCGAACAGAATCATAATTATAGGCCTGCCACAAATTTGCAGGGTTTTATGGAAAATGTTACTGGCTCTTGCACGCCTTTTTATAGTGTGAGCAAGGTACTTATCTCTTTCTTCCTCACAAGGATATTATAATTCATCACGTTATTGGTGCGGTTTTTAAATTTCAATCTGTAGCTTAAAACTGCCACAAGCTAAAAATTCAGCTCACAGGTAATAGAAATCCTCAAGGGACATTTTATATATTCAACACCAGTTCAAAGATCCCATAGTGAGCTCAGTCCCCAAAGGTCGCCAGGACCTCCTAGGAGTCAATAAGAAAGTCCAGCTCAGTCCAGAGCCCCAGACTCTCCCTGAAAGTGTAGAGTCTCAGAACTGACCTGTCCTTGGACCAAGAAAGCCAACACTCCATAATCTATAATTGCAAGGGCAATTCTAAGGCACACCTTACGTGAGAGCTTCACCAACTTTAATGAGCATTATCTGGGGTTATCTGGGAGTCTTGTTACAATGCAGATTTGGATTTAATAGCTCTAGGATGGGGCCTGAGATTCTGTTTTGCTAATAAACTCCTAGGTGATGAAGATGCCCCTGGTCCACGGCTGGCCACCCTGTAGTAGCAAGAGTCTGGAGGTTTCTGGAGCCACAGTGTGCCTCCTAACAGTGCCTCAGGATAGTAATCACAGAGGTGCCTCATGGGCTCAGATCAGAGAGAGTATATTGAATAACTTTCTATCTTAGTAGCAGCCCTTCAGAGCATAGTCTCTGGAGCCAAACAGACATGAACTGGAATCCAGAGGCTCCCAAATTCAGGAGCTTTGTCACCTTAGGCCAATATTTTTTGGATCTCAGTTTCCCCATCTGTAAAGTGGAAATAATAATACCTACTTCATAAAACTATTGCAAAAATTACCAAGTATACCTAAATTTGACATCCAACTCTCCCCTTTGCTCTTACTAGCTGTGAGATATTAGAAAAATTGCCCCACCTCACCAAGCCTCAGTTTCTCATCTGAAAAAGGAAAGATACTAATACCTAACATGCAAGGTTGTTTTGAAGATTAAGTGAAATAACCCAGTGGCCCCAATATGGGACACATCCCTGAGGTTTACATTTATTTTAGGATTTCAGAGGAAACAAGTCATAAAGCTAAAATATTCAGAGAAAGTTCTTGGAGAAAGCAGAATATTATTTGAGTCTTGAAAGAATATAAAGATCAACAGAGTGGGCGAGAATGTTGCCATTTCTTAGGCAAGTCAGAGCAGAGAATACAATTCTCCCCCTCTTCACCTGACTAATTCTTATTCTCCTTTAGGTTTCAGTTTAGATGGCATTGTCTCAGGAAACCCTTCCCTCCCCCTGGGCCAGGTTAATCTCCACACTCTACATTATTACAGTATTCAGTACTCGCCACCATAATTAGGTAATTGGCCTCTCACACTGGTCTCTACAATCCATGTTACTGGCACCACGTCTGCCTGTCACTGCTGTATCTTTGGCCCTAGCACGGTGTCCAAGTATACACTAGCCATTCTCTTAAAATGGCTTGCATAATTGAATGAAACAGAATTCAGAACTCAAATGATCAGCTTTCAAAATCTATTTGAAAGGAGATGTGATTTCCTTCTAAAAGTTATACATAAAATACCAGAATTTCCACTCGTTCAACTCAACAACAGGAATTACTGAAGATCAACAGCCCTTGAGGCCTTGCAGGAGACGGAAGAACACAAGCATGAATAAGTCAGAGGCCTGGAATTCTCAGACTAGCAGGATGATTAATGTACCAACAATTGTGGGTTAAGCATTATTATCGAGGTCTGTATGAGCACAGACACAGCAGCAATTTCTTCTTCAGGGGAGGAGTGGGAAGGAAGCAGGGAGAGCTGCAAAGGAGAGGACAGTTGAGCTGGATCTTAAAGGATGAGCAGGAATTGGCTTAGTGAACATCTAGATGGAAGAGTATTTGTTTCATCCTAACAGTGCTTCCGGAGCAGGTTCTGAAACCCAGTTCTGCCACTTACTGTTGGCCGGAACAGGCAATTTACTCGACCCCTCTATGCTTCAGTCTCCTCATCTGAAAACGGGATTAACAGTAGACCATACTTCATTAGGCCTTTCATGAGGAATAAGCCAATTAGCACATATCAAGCACTTAGAGCCGTGCGTGGCACCTAGTAAGAGTAATACACACGTCAGTTGGTGCTGCCACTGCTTTCATTTGTTATATTTAGTTGTAGCCAAAATTATTTGCAGTTGTTAATCAAAATTTGTCTTTGTACCTGTAATAGGTTCAAGTTCACCTGGTGTCTGGGCACACCAGTTGAAAACAACTGATCTAAAAAGAATGGAGTAGAGACAAGGACGACCAGAGGCAGGCAAATTAGATATCAGTAACTGACTGCGGTAATCCAGGTGAACAATGCCGTCTTTTCCTGCACTGCAGACAGAGCCATCGGCGCTTTGGGGTGTTATATTGGAGAGTGTGCGGTTAGTGCTACTTAGGAGGAGAGAGGCCTGAAATCTGTTGTGCATATTTAAGTGTGAGTGTCAATCAAGCAAGGAGTCCTTCTAAGAATGGTTTCTTTTAATGGCTATTTTTGGCCTCACAATCTTTAAGGCAAGAAGATGGCTTAATACATCAAAGAAACATCATTCATTCTGTATGCATTGCTCTGAAGTAATCTCCTCTATCAATATTTCATGAAACAGACTCCCTGGAATGAGAGTGCAGACTGAAGGTCAGAGAGGGTTAGTCACTGCAGACGTTGGAAGGCTCGTCTGAAACCCACTCATGTCACGTTCAGAAGCTGTTTATAATCGAGACAAAGGACACGACATCCTAGAGCAGAGGTTTAAAGAAAGAATTCTAGACAGACATCTATTTTAGAAACAAAAAGCCCCACAGTTTCTTACGTTCGTTACCTGGTCCAGTTCCCCACTCTAAACGGTGTTCTTGTTATTACTCATCTCCTGGATTTTCCTATTTCCACCGATGAACGGTCAGATGATTCTTAACCACAAGACAACTTTGTCACATAAGATGGTCTGTGATTTCTACATACTTCCTCCTTCCACCCCAAAATTTCACCAATGTGACAGAATAATTTTGGTGAAAATCTCAGAATTTATGACAGCTTCTATCTCAGCTACATTTGTTTTCTAAGGGTTTTTTTGGGTTTGGGGTTTGGGGTTTTTGGAGGGGTTGGGGGGTGGGGTTGGAATGAAAAGAGCAGACGGCCCACTAGAGGTAAACTGAAGAATGGTCAGTTATGTGTCCCAGCCTTCCCCGAGGTATCATCATGAACTCCCAAGAACAGGAGCCACATCCAGTTTGCTTTCCTTGTGAGCATTTAGCCCAGGACCTCATGCGAACTTCCAGTTTTCATATTATTTGATGATGATCGCAACGCTTGGTTTAGATTTTTTTAAAAAAACCTTTATTATATCTCAGATGCTTCAACTGATACCTCTTTTCTTGGAATTATGTGATAGGAATTTTATTTTTTTTAATTTAATTTTTTTATACAGCAGGTTATTATTCAATTGATACCTCTTGTTTCAATTTTGCTTTATTAATAAGTTAGAGGTATTCTTTCTCGGCCCTCTCCAGGCAATGAACGCTTCCCAAAAGCAGTAGTTCTCAAAATGAGACCCTGAACCAGTCACATCAACATCACCTGGAAACTTGTTAGATATGCAGATTCTCCGACCCCACCCAGCCCTACTGATCCTACTGGGGGTGGGATCTAGCAACCTGTGTGTTAACAAGTCCTCTGGGTAATTCTGGTATATACTAAAGTTTGAGTACACTGCTCTAGAGGTACAAAAATTCATTTTTCACAAGTTATACTGAGTCCCAAAAGGTTAACATCAATATATCCGTTTTGTTGAATCTTCCTCTATATGTCAGTTTACCTGCTTAAAATCCTCTGGGGGTCCCCATTGCCTACATAACAAAATACAAGTTCCTTAGCTTCGTCTACAAAGACCTCTGCAAGCTGGTCCCCTACCCAGCCTTGCCTCCCTACCACATCTCCCTGCTCCGGGCCCACTGTGCACAGTCCTCTGTCTGCGCTATACAAACGCTGGGTCTTCTCACTAAAACACTCTTCCCCTCCTTCTTCACTTGGCAGACGTCTCTCCTCCTTGAAGACAAAGCTCTGATATCATCTCCTTCCCCAACTCTCCCAAGTAACATTAGATGCTGTGCCTTTAATGTTCCCATGTCTTTTCGTTCATGTGTCTCTAATAGTATCTATTATTTTGTAATGTGTCCTCCCATGGCCACATCCCCCTGGGATAAATCTTTTTGGTCTTTGTAGTCCCAGAGCTGAGTTCAGTGTCTGACATTGTCAGATGTTCAACATTTTTGTTAAATAATTGCCCGATGCCAATATCACAGTCATAGAAAAAACATCCTAACGTTTATATATTCTACATTAAGACAAATACAACTAAGGTCAAGGAGAGAGCTCTTATGATTAAATCCTTGTTACATGGGCCTGAAAGTCTGTGTGAATGGAATTTAACAGTAGACAAAGCACGTGTTTCCAAATCAGAAAACATGGGTTTTGATTCCATGTCTTGCAGTTGTTTAACCTTGAGCAGATGAGTCCCTGGGTCTCAGTTTCCTTGTGGGTAGAATGGGATGAAATAATACCTGCCTTGTTTACCTCACTAAGGTTGTTGTGCTGACATGAGCTACCGTAGGTTGTGAGAGGTATTATTAACATATCGCGTTCCATCCATGTGCCGTTTGATCTTATTATTGTGTCACAACATTAACTGAAACGTGATAGCACGCAAAGTATGAAGATTTCAATCTATCCACTAACATGAGGCACTGTGATCGGAGGAGGGAGGAAAAGAAAAAAGAAGTTCACCAGCTGAAAAACACTCCTTTGAACTTAACCTAGCAGAGGTATCTCAACCCAGGAAAACTTCCTGCCGATATTTGCTCTACAGAGTAACCATGTTCGGTTTGGGTTATTTTTGGGTTTTTTTTTCCCTATCTATCTCCATGCCCACTCTTCAAATATCCTCCAACTTCTGATTTCTGAAGATGAAAGCTACAAGGAGGGTTTAGATTTCTGCCTTCCTTTCCCACCTGCCTTCTACATACTTTCTATCCCCATTCTCCACCTCTGGGAAGGCAGGGGCAGTTCTGCCAATTAGGTTTATCGTCACTCTCCCAAGAGCCTCATGTTATACAATTACGCCAAACTTCAGGTTGCCCGCAGTTGGTTAGCAGGTTACTTTCAACTCCTTGCTTTTTGGTAGATGTAAGGCATCTGGTGGTACTGGGCAGGGTCTTTAACTCTCAGCCTGCTCTGCTAAGTACAGCTAATGCTTAAGGCAAGAGTAAAGGAATTTGAAATTGACTCTGGCTCTGGAAATTCTGTTTAAGGGATGTCAGCAACTTATAAAATTTAGTCATTTGAAAATTAAGTTTACTGCTTTATTTATTTATTTATTTTGGGTGCTAACCTGTAATCTCCTTTCTTTGGCAGTATTTTCAGCCTACTTTCAGAGCCCTGTTCAGACTCCATTAATCACATGATGTGATGACTTTGCTATCTTTCAATGTTGAACATGCTCCAAGGAAAGTCTGTGCCCCCGAACAGTTGCCTGCTATAACACATTGTAAGCCATTTTTACTATGAAGAGAGTTGTAAGATCAAATATGGGCTTTACTGTGCTCACAGTGAACACAGATATGGGCCAGGCTGGCTTGATCTCCTGCAGTAAGGATGGTGAGCAAACAGTCTAAGCAAAATGGAGAGAAGATGAAGCCAAAAGAGGAAACAGGAAGGTGAGAGAATAGAAGTGCTGGAGGGAGGGACGGGAAGGCATTGCATGAGGTCACTGTAAAAGGGACGTGTTCAGTGACCAAAGCAAGACCTATAGAAGGGGCTCCCATGCATAGATAGGGAGCACATAGGAGTGTTTTCTCCAGTAAGGAGTGAATGCTGATGCCAGAGAATAACTTGTTAAGAGAAATTTCTAGACTGAGGTAGAGTTCAGGAAATCTGCTGAATTTTCAATACCCATTGGGTAGGTTTCAACGAGGAACAAAGCAGTGGACCCAAGACCCCTACAAAGCTTATGCCTCTTGCCTGACAAGAATGAGTCAGGGCTTCCCTGGTGGCGCAGTGGTTGAGAGTCCGCCTGCTGATGCAGGGGACACGGGTTCGTGCCCCGGTCCGGGAAGATCCCACATGCCGCGGAGTGGCTAGGCCCGTGAGCCATGGCCGCTGAGCCTGTGCGTCCGGAGCCTGTGCTCCGCAACGGGAGAGGCCACAACAGTGAGAGGCCCGCGTACCGCACAAAAAAAAGAAGAAAAAAAAAAAGAATGAGTCAAAATAGTTTAGAGTACGTACAGGAATAGAGAGGAATAGCAGTCTTAGAAGAGCCAGTTGGCATGTTAACTTGTGCTACCTAAAATAAAGATCCTGTAGTTATACCCCTCTATGTAGATTCTCCCATGTGCTCTCTCCACCCTGCCATTGTTTTTACCCTCTAATAGGTTGATGATGGATGTGTCCTGCACCACAGAAAACACTCGAGAACAGGGGATCTCTAAAACCAGTGAGGGGAAAGCCCCCGTTTCCACGGGATGGTGACAGCAAAGATATAAATAAATACCACTTGTCAACTGGTGTTCCCCAGACTCTAATAGCTAGACAAGGTTGATTCAATTCCCATTCAATTAATTGGGAAATGTCCATAGCCTCTGTAACATTTCTCAATTCCTGGGGGACAAGGGGGTTGCACCTCTTATAATCACTTCCAGCTCTGAGCTCCCACTTACACTGAATGTTCATTTTAGGGATCATCATTTTATGGATCATCGCACTATGTCAATTTTGTGGTCCCAATTCCTCATCATATTGACCAAGATATTGAATTCAACCCCTTTCCTTAATTGTCATCACCCCTAATCAACGAACCTACAAAATGAATAAAACTATCACAGAGGTATTTGTGAGAATGGAAGCCTTTGTCAAAGGTTAGGGCAATGGCAGGATGTACATGACAGATATGCAACTTAAGAGAAAAAGAATATATATATGTATAACTGAATCACTTTGCTGCACACCTGAAACTAACACAACATTGTAAATCAACTATACTTCAATAAAAAAATTCCTTGATAGATATTTCTGTTCCTACAAGTCTCTTGGCCACTTCTAAGACTTGGACTCCAGTCTTCCACCATATTGCTTCACCCTCTTTTCTCTCTCAAGCCCACATTCAAAAAATTCTGTTCACTTCTAATGCAGAGAAGGTCAATTATCTCTTTTGTTACTCTGGCTCTTGCCAATCCATCTTATTAGGGGCTCATCTTCTACTGCAGGAAGCAACCTTAGATCACATACATAAGCTATTCTACATTCCCAGTGAAAATGTCACTTCAAAATGTATTGAAGAACTATTTATCTAGTGACTCCTGTGTGCCACAAATTTAAATGCACAAAGATGTTTATATAACCTCTCCAATAATGCAAAACTAGAGAATCTTAAATTCCAACCAGAAAGGAATGGGCAAATTCATTATGATTTTATCACTCAGTGAAGCAGTGTGTTCAGTAGGGATCACAAAATTTAACTCACATCACAGCTCGTATTTACCAAAAACTGTGATTGCTTTGTTTAAACTCAAATTCCTCTGGTTTTGCTCCACTGGTTAGTGGCGGGGGCGGGGGGGGGGGACTCATTTTCCAATCTGATTTAAAGCTTAATCTGCGTTGATAATTTAGGTGGTATCTGGTCTCCTAGGATAAAAGGGTTAAATCTCTCACATGATTTCACTTCCCTTGCTTCTCTCATTAAGGGGGCATCTGGGGAAAGGGGGCATCCTACATGTCCTTTTGACAGCAAAAACGAGATGCCCTCAAGCACAGTGCTGGCTCCCTCCTCTGGTCTCTGGAACAGACCCAAGGCGGCTCTGCGTCTTGCTGCCATTCCAAGCCCCCGTGTGCTCCTTGGCTGACTAGGCTTTGCCTCATTTCTGATGGCTGAACACGTCTAAGTGGTCATCAGAGGCCCCGTCCAGCCCTGGGTCTACAGTTCACCCCCAGGCTTTGCTGCTGGGCTCCCTTGTTCCGCCACAACAAATCATTACAGGCTCAGTGCTTTCAACATTACAGGCTCTCTGGGAATGGAGGGGTGTTCCAGAAAGTGCCAACCAGACCCTTCTTTGGTCCAGTCTGACCACACAGCTCCCCTTTGTAATCACAGCCAGAGCTACCCTGCTATGCACAGAAGTCTCCTCCCAAGATCTCAAACATATGTGGGGGGAAGGGTGTGGGCGGGAGCTTCCTGGAGTCTCTTTGCTCCCTCCAGTTATAAAATGCACAGCAAATTAGGACCCACTTTAATTCTTTCACTTTCTTCCCTTCCCCTCTCCTCTCTGCCCCCCTTTCCTCTGGGACAGAAAGTGGACGGACTTGTATTTTGCTTTCTTTTGTCTTAAACACAGCCCTGCTTTAGTAGAGCAGTGAGCTTCATGCTCCGCTTTTGAGGACAGAAGAAGCATCTCCCCACCACAGGAGGACTCTATGGCCTGGGTCATCCACATTTGATTGTAATGTGCAAGAGAGTGCATCAGCCAGAGGAATGGCAAATCCTTCCTCCTGCAACATAATCCTATTTGCATGTCAGAAACTAAATATTACTTCAATCTTACTCCAGACATGATTCCCATGCCAAGGAGGAGAACATCGTGGCCAAGGTGAAAAGGTGAAGGTCAAGTACTCAGGAAGACAAAGGAGAAAAGAATGTTAATAATTTAAAATGTATCTCCATTATAGAGTAACCATTTAAAAATATGTTTATGAAGTTTTTAATAACATAGAAAATGCATAAGTTAGAATGTCATTGGAAAGAAAGCAGGATAAAAAGTTACAGGAGAAAATCACAACATTAAAATATATCTAGAGGAAAGGTTGAAAGGAAAGATATCAAGGTGTTAACAGTGGTGGTCTCTGAGCAACCAGACTAGGCTTCCTAACTTCTCTATTTTCCTGAGTTTTCAAAATTTTCGTAATGAGGTTATTTGTTTATAAAAAAAACCTCTAAAGTAAATTTAAACATATTTTCCTGTGATTCACTCATTCAACCAATATTCATTGAACACCTGCCACATTCCAGCTACTACTCCAAATGCCGTGGGTCATGGGTACAAACAAGACCAAGTCTCTCCTGGAGATTAACATACTAAGTGAAGTAAGTCAGAGGAAGACAAATATGATATCACTTATATGCAGAATCTAAAAAATTGATACAAATGAACTTATTTACAAAACAGAAACAGACTCACAGACTTAGAAAACAAGCTTATGGTTAAGCTTCCCCCAAAGGGGGAAGGTGCAGGGGAGGGATAACTTGGAAGTTTGGGACTGACATGTACACACTACTATATTTAAAATAGATAATCAACAAGGGCCTGCTGTATAGCACAGGGAACTCTGCTCAGTATTCTGTAATAACCTAAATGGGAAAAGGATTTGAAAAAGAATAGATACGTGTATATGTATAATTGTTCACTTTGCTGTACACCTGAAACTAATACAAGATTGTTCATCAACTATACCCCCATATAAAATAAAAATTAAAAAAAAAAAAGACCAAGTCACTGCTCTTGTGGAGGTTTACATTCTAACAGGAAAGGCGGGATGATGGTGATGCCAAAATAGGCCAGTCCAGGGTTAAATGAATTATGAACATCAACACAAGAGACTACTATGCAGGGTACAGTATATACCATAGGATACTGTACGCTATACTATGTACTATAATACACTGTATTGTAATATACACTAGTATTGTGCTATATCATATATAGCGCATACTGATCACACAGTATATCTCTAAATATAGATATATAAGATTTTTATAGATATACAGTAGTATAGTAAACTATAGATATATAATATACAAAAAATACCATGCAGCTGTTAACTATAATTAAGCAATGATTCAGAGGAATTTTCAAACTATAATCATTGGAACAGTGTACAGAGCACACTGCACACACACATCCTTGTTTAGGTGTATCTCTTTCTGGAGGAATACTTAAGAAGCCATTCACAGTGGTTGCCTGGAGGAGGGGTCACTAGAGATTTAGAGGATGAAATTGGAGGCAGATGTGCTTGGTATATTTGAATTATTTAAGATGTGCTGGTATTGCCTACTTTTAAAAAAGAATAATTTAACATATTTTAAAAATATATGCCCATAGGAACCATGCAGTTTGTTCCATCTTTTTGGAACAAATAAAGATTTTAACTATGCTATCACTCAATTCTATTTAAGTTATTTCTGTGAAAAGAGTGCCAATGTACAGAGAAAGCTATATTTGGATAACGCTAAGTAAGTATCCATTTAGTCTCTCAAATACAGAAAACTTTTGGACTCAAATTATCTTTGGGGATATTTTTATTCACATCTGCCTAGTAAGCTAAAACGTCCCCGAGGGGAGGGATTCATTCTGAGGGACTTGAAAAATAGAAACATGAAGTCGTAGGGGACTCTGTGGGGCACGAAATCCAAACCCCAAAGCAAGAACCCCGGTAACCCGTGTCCCTCTATTCTTCCCATAAATGCCGCCAGAAGTTCCCCTGCTCGTGCGGAAACAGACACTGTCTGGGGGCAGCTCAGGTTACCACAAAGGCTATTCAGACATTAGGTGGAAACCTGCAATCGCCAACTGAGTTTTATCTGATACTCGGACTATCCACCCTCTCTGGCACCGCCTTTCAGAGCTCTACTAGTTTTTCTGGATGCATGTCCAATGCCACAGTCCGCCTTAGGCTTATCACTGACAATCACCCGGGCCAGACCACAGGCCCCTGGGGGGCAGACCTACACTTCTTTTCTGAAGCGCTTCATGCAACGAGCCCACAGTGGGTGCTCGATTTTTGTTGCACTGAATGCAGAGCTCTCTGTGTTCCATTTGCCCTCTGGACTCTGAAATTCTTTAAGCAAATGGCTCAGCAGGGCAGAAGAAGATGCCCCGAGGCAGTGGGACCATCCCGACTGCAAGGACGAAGGGGGTGTAACAGATACTCAGTGATACTTTCTGCTCCTTGTGTGGCTGGGCCACTCACGGTGCATCCTTATCAGGCTGGGCAAATGGAACCCTTTCCTGCGGCGGCCTGCACACCGGGGGCCGTAGTTAAAAGGCTCTTCAGCTGTGCGACAGGACCCACGACTATGATCTGCCTTCATCCCCATCTAATCATTTTATGGGGCATTAAGCTGCCTTTGGCTGAACTGGTCGCCAGCTGCAACAACACTCCCGGAAAGGACACGGTGCCCTCTAATGATAAAGCGAGTCACACTGACACAGCCCATCTATATGTAGCTCTGCTCAAGAGCTTATATAATTGATCTTAGGCTCACCCTCCCTCTCCTCTCTGGGGTGTGGAACTACGCCCACTCGGCTGGAGGCAATTGCTTTTCGAAGGCGAAAGCATTATTAGGTGTTTAGACAGAGTGAGTGAATCTTTCCCCCTTGGCAATGTAGCGTCATATGACTTTCAGGAAAAGTCTCCCTGTTTGTAAATGCTAATGAGTCTGGTTTTACTACAGACGGTGGTTACCTTGTTGGTGGGGTCAGCCTTCACCTGTGGAAAGGCAGAGCCTTCTGGTAACCGAAGGCGTCTCAGACAAGTTGTTGCTTGAACGGATAACTGCTGCGTGCCTCTCCTCATTCTCACCCTCTTCTCCCTGCGCTCTGCTTTGCTGCCAGCACATGTTCGTTCTGCAACTCCTGGCAGCTGCTCCTCAGGGGGTAGGATTCCAGCAGATGAGGAACGTATACTATGCAAACCATGGCAACCAGAAACACCAACATCTCTTGAAGCCCCCTGAACACCAGTGGGCACCGTGTTTGCAACAACATCCCTGTGTCAGAGCAGTCCGTGTGCTCAGAATGAGCCGTGAGCCTAGAGAGATGGAGGCAGTGTGGTGAAGTGACTAACAACACTAGTATGGGAGCCACCCTGGGTTCGGATCCCGGTTCCAAGTCTCACTAATTGTTTTAACCTGAGCAAGTCATCGAGGCTGTCTGTTACCTCAGTTTTCTCATCTGTAAAATGGGGAAAATATCTCAAAAGGAGATATGAGTTTATGGAGATTAAATGAGTTAATACAATAAAGTGCTTAGAATCGTGCCTGGCATGGCATAAGCCCTCAATACGTGTTAGCTTCTCTGGAAGACGATTTCATCTAGGCCCAAGTAGTTATTACTTATAAGCCCATGATGCCCAAAGTTCTAAGTCTGGAGCAGACCTCTCCTGAGTGGCTAATGGAATGTCTCCTCTTGGCTGTCTCTGAGGCTCCTCAAACGCAGCATACCCAACACCACCAAGCTCATGATCATTCCCCATCCAATCTGCAACCTCTCCAGTGCTCTCTGCCCCTAGTTCAGCACCACCATCCACCCCGGAGTGCAAGCCGAGACCCCTGCCTCTCCCTCGGCTTCCACACCCCCTAATCCAAGCTCTCTTCCAGGTTCTCATGGAGGCCATGCCAGCCCCTTCCGGCTGGTCTCCCCTCATCCTCTCTTGACCCTCTCCAATCTATTCATCATGCAGCAGCCAGAGTGATCTTCTGCTAAATCATACAGCTGCT
Organism: Monodon monoceros; assembly: GCF_005190385.1. Classification (NCBI taxonomy): domain Eukaryota; kingdom Metazoa; phylum Chordata; class Mammalia; order Artiodactyla; family Monodontidae; genus Monodon; species Monodon monoceros. Next base: position 86,447,756 of record NW_021703774.1, on the reverse strand, counting down.
CTCATCACACACACACAAACGCGCACACACATACACACACTGCCCCAAATCCTTCAGTGTCTCCCCATTAGCTCGGAGCATAAAAGCTAAAATCCTTACAAGGGTTGGCATGGTCTGGCCCTGACTACCTCCCCAGGTTTGTCTTGCACTTTCTTCTTGCTCTTTGGGCTTCTTTCAGATCTTTGAACACAACGTGCACCATTCAACACCATGGCCTTTGTACTTGCTGTTTCCTCAATCCTCTTACCTACTTAACTCCTGAGTATCTTTCAGATTATAGCCCAGGTGCTTTCTTGAACCTCTGGTTAAAGTCAGGCTTCTTTGTCATATGTTCTAAAGAACCATGTACCTTTCCTTCAAAGCTGTGCTTATAATTAGATGTACATTTGTTGCAATAATTTGAATAACGTCTATCTTCCCAATAAGTCAAAAACTCCACAAGAACAGGGACTTAAGACAGAAACCAGCCCATGGTAGGTCTCAGTAAGTAACTATTTTTAGAATTAACCAATTCTACCATTCACCTAGCGCATCCCATACATTACCTCATTTAGCCTTCATGCAAACCTTTGAAGTTAAGTATGATTGTCCCGTTTTAACAGATGAGGACACTGAGGCTGAGAAACTAGTGATTTGTTCGTACAGAGAACAAATGGACGAACTTAAATCCAAGTAGTCAGACTAGAAGAAATGCCTCTTCCCACGTACACATTTCTTTTTTTTTTGCGGTACATGGGCCTCTCACTGTTGCGGCCTCTCCCATTGTGGAGCACAGGCTCCGGACGCGCAGGCTTAGCGGCCATGGCTCACGGGCCCAGCCGCTCCGCGGCATGTGGGATCTTCCCGGACGGGGGCACGAACCCGTGTCCCCTGCATCGGCAGGCGGACTCTCAACCACTGCGCCACCAGGGAAGCCCCCCACATATACTTTTGATAGCTTCTCTTAAATAGCCCTTTTCCACAGTCCCAGAGTCTTGGGTTAGGAAGCTCTTGATGTCTGCACTGAGATGTTGAACTGGCCTCCATCAGAGGCCCGTGCACCTCAAATCACCCGCCTTCCTTCCAGCAACTCCACCATGCTTGCACATCCTGGCCCTGAGAGGGAGGAAGAGGGAGAAAACTCTTGCCGAATGGAAGGTGGGGCCCCTGCTAATCCCGACATGATCACCCAAAGGTCTCGGGCTCCCCACGTGCCCCACAGCAGTCTCCGGGGGAGACCATCAGCGCCGAGGCATCACCACTTCACTTCCTTAGTCAGACTCCACCCAGGAAAACAGAAAGCAACTTTCGGTATTTCAAACGAAGGGACTTTGATGTGGGGAATTTGTTACACAGGTGGCAAAAAAGACTGATTAGCCAGTCTGGGGATGGGTGGCACCCAGAGGTTAGCAATAGCCGGAAGCCATTGCCACCCCCAGGCCATAAGGACTAAGGGACCAGGAGCCTTACCTGAAGGCAGGGACCTGGGTCACCTTGAGGTGGATGGGGAAAAATACCTTGGTGTGGGAGGAGGGATAATGTACCCCTTCCAAAGATGGTCATGTTCTAATTACCAGAAACTGTAAGTATGTTACCTTACAAGGCAAAAGGGACTTTGCAGATGTGAGTCGGTGAGGATCTTCAGATGGAGAGATAATCCTAGATTACTCAGGTGGACCCACTGACATCTCAAGGATCCTTATAAGAGGGAGGCAGGAAGGGTAGAGTCAGAGATGAGACGACAATGTGGGATGACAGAAGCAGGGGGTCAGAGTGATGTGGCTACAAGTCAAGGAATGTGGCAGCCACTAGAAAGCAAACGGGTTCTCCCCTAGAGCCTCCAGAAGGAAGGTAGCCATGCTGACACCTTGATTTTAGTCCCATAAGACTTATTTCAAACTTCTGACCTCCAGAGCTGTAAGATAATAGATGTGTTGTTTCAGTCACTAAGCGTGTGGTAATCTCTTACAGCAGCAATGGGAAACTGAGACCCTCAGCTTGTCACTTCTTCCCACACTTCAGTCTTCCCACTAGCAGAACCCAACAGGAGGCCAAGTGACAGGGGAGCCAGGGAAACATGGCCTGCAAGGGAAGGACCAGGAAAGGATCAGGGGAACATGCGGAGGACCACTGCAATCACTTTACTGCCCCTGCGGGAAGCTCATGCTGTAATGGACATCTGAAACTCATTCTTCTGAATCTCCTTTTAAAATTCTATGTATATAAATCATCCGGTTGAGTTTGTTCCAGTCTATGTGGGGAAAAGACTGTCATGATAAAATCTTTTCAGTGACGGGAACAAGCATATAATAAAAACAAGGCTTAGTCTCTCTTGATTTATTCAAATTCATCAATAATTATTAGAACCAAGGAACGACATCTGGTCAGGGAGTAATTTTCATGAGATGGTCTGGTCATCTTATGGACTCCATTTGATTTTTCTTATTTTATGAGCATGTAAATCGAAACAGATGACATCACCTTATCTTTCTCAACTGCACCAGTAACAGAGTACAATCTACAAAATGAACGTATTCCATAAAAATCGCCCACTGCTCCCTCCTCTGAATCATTCTCCCGATGTGACTTGGCAACCCATCTCCATCAGCTCTGTGGTTGGAAAAAAAATGGGTCATTGCACTGTGACAAAAGGACATTCACTGCAAATACAGCAATTAAGAAAAGTTTGAGCTCCAGTGGTCTCAAATGCCCAGAGGAAGCTTGCACTTGCAGCATGTGGGTGCCAGAAGCAGAGAGACTGACAAAGCAGCACCAGCTCCACCAGCAGCCACCAGGGACACGCTTAAGAATTCAGTCAGACAGAAGGAAGTGGCTGAAAGCCACTGATGGAGGGGACATGAGGCCTTGAAAAAGGCTGTTTTCTACATTACTAGCATTTAATTGAAACATTCTGGAACCGCCAGTCCCAGGACCTAAAAATAGGGCATCTCAACAAAAGACTCAATGGTAACGTTTTCATTTAGGAAATTTTATTTGCGCCTAAATGATATGGAAGTAGATAGGACTCACATCATGTAAAGGCCAAGTTTCACTGGTTCCCTCACACACACACAGACATGCACACAAAACTGGAAGAGTTCACAGATTAAACTAACCAGCGAAAAACTGATGGTTGTTGAAGCTGTATGATGGGTACACAAGTGTTCACTGTATTAGTCTTTGCAAGTGTTTTAAAGTTTCCATAAAAAAGAGGAAAAGGCAGTTTTGATTTCATTGGATGCAGAAGATTTTTCATAGTTATTCTTCCCTCACATGGCTGATGTCATAAACATTTTCACCAAGCTTCGCCATATCTCATGGGACCCACAGGCACTGCAGATACTGCTGTCTGATTCTCTCCGTGCTTGTGTGAAAAGCAGAAGCCTGCTCTGGCAGAGGAAGGGCGGTGCCCAGGCACAGGGCATGGGAAATGAGTGGGCAGAAGGCTGAAGGGGCTGAAGAAAAACAGGGCAGGAGCAGCCCCCGCACTGAAATGCACTGGGAAGGTCCACAGTCTGGGAGCAGTTCACCTGTACTAGAGGGCCCCCCCTCACGGGACGCTTAGACACTAACTCAAGTTCAATTCCCTAAGCATGTATTGAACACCCATCATGAGCCAGGTCTGGGCGCTGAGCACAGAGCACATCACTATGAATAAGTGCCGCAATCTGCAATAGCTAAAGCTTCAGTGTCTTTAAAAGTTGAAGAATGTTGACCGAATTATCTGCAAAGTCAGTCATCTTAGCAGTGTTAACCTAAGGAAGAAAAACCTTAAAAGACAAACTCTCCAAATGTTGTGGCTCCACACCACCTCCACTGAGTGCAGAGCAGGTGAGCTGATGACATGCTAGCCTCCTTTCTTAGCAACAATTTTTAAAAAGCAAGACAGGGACTTCCCTGGTGGCACAGTGGTTAAGAATCTGCCTGCCAATGCAGGGAACATGGGTTCGAGCCCTGGTCAGAGAAGATCCCACATGCCGCGGAGCAACTGGGCCCGTGCGCCATAACTACTGAGCCTGTGCTCTAGAGCCTGCGAGCCACAACTACTGAGCCCACGTGCCACAACTACTGAAGCCCGTGCGCCTAGAACCCGTGCTCCGCAGCAAGAGAAGCCACCGCAACGAGAAGCCCGCACACCACAACTAAGAGTAGCCCCTGCTCTCCTCAACTAGAGAAAGCCCGCAGGCAGCAACAAAGACCCAACACAGCCAAAAATAAATTTATTAAAAAAAAAAAGGAGCAAGGCAAAACTTTGCTTTTCTAGAGAGTACGAAGAGGGGCAAGATATGCGCTGTCGATGGGCTGACTCATTTTCAGTGTTCGTAACGCATAACCACGAAGTGGAACACAGTGAGAAAGAGATTCGTGCCAATCCCATTTTGGAACGAATGTCTGAAAAATCACAAGGGTCATTAGCTCCAGTCACACTTGATTCTGTCGCTGTGGGGAATAGGGAATGGCAGAGAGAGGAAATAAACCAGGATTGATAAAACGGACAGCGCAATGCCTTATCCATCTAAAGCAATGTTCCCTTCCCCCTTCTTTTCCCTCTTGACAGCTGGCCCAAAGAGCCTAAACTTAGCAAGGGCGAGGTGTAGGAAACTAGATAGTACATTCTACAGTTGGATAGGAAATACTGGGCTCAATGTGTTTAAGGTTAAGATTAATTCCTCACTTCCTCTGAATCTATTTTAAAAACAGAGCAAAGGATGGCATATGCTTTCTTCTAACAAAATGACAGATGATCAAAGGATAAACATGATCCGTAAGTCAAACCCTCCTAATGCCGTGGCCCTTTGCCCACAGAATGTTTTTTTTCTTAAGTATTTTATCATTGTGGTTAAAACTTGGTTGCCTGTGTTTATTCAGAAAACTCAGTAGTGGCAAGAGCCAGAAAAATAGTGAATGGCGATTGGCGGAATTGACTGGAGCCAGTAGGACAAAGGAAAATTTTAGTGGCGTTGTTCTTAAACATCTACTTCACAGCAATAAACAAAGGCCACAAGCTTCTCTCTTTCTCAAGCCTGTGAGACTTGATGTCTGAAAGCAGAAATCTGCCTGCTGTTGAGGTGAAGAATCAATTTTTCTGATTTGCAGTAACTATCCTAATTAATGCTGGCTCGTTATTATTCCTTGTGTTCTGTAAACAAGAGCTCCCTTTCCGCATAGCCACTCATTAGGGCTGATTTAATTGAATTTCAGAGGGAAAGGCATGACTGTCTCAGGAAGCAGACGACTGGAAGCTTCTGAGAGCAGCCTTTCACAAGTGACTCACGAGCTACATAGTTTCAAACACGTGGGAGGGAAGAAGTAGCAGACCCTCTCTCCTCCCCTTTTCCTCCAGAGTCGCGAATGGGGCTCAACATTAATTGTTTTCCTCACAGTCTACCTTTGTCTTCCTCCTCTGAGGTCTTCATTTTTTAGGCCCCTCAAGCAATAGTCCCCTTTGAGTCTTCCAGGACTCCTTGTATCCAGGAAAAATGCCCTTCAATCTAGGATCCTTTCAGTACAAAGAAAATCAGCTCAGAAATTGGCAGCCCTAAGATTCTATTGATTCCAAATTCCATTGTTAGTGCTCTGACTAAAGTGCTATTTTTCCATCGAGGCACTTTTTAACTCTGGGTAGAACCCAGTCTTTCTTTGAATAGGGTGTCATTATCAAGACCATTCATTCATTCATTCACTGATCCTACAAATACTTCTTGAGTTCCTAATATGTGTTGGGTTCAGCTCTGGGCACTGGGGGTAGGTGCTCAACGAAACACAAAATGTGCTTGCTCTCAGGGAGATTACACCCCAGTGCTGGGAGACAGACAATAATGACAATGCCACATAGAAAATAAAACAAGATGATGCAATTATAACTGCCAGGAGAGTCGATTAGACTGGATCTTCAGAGAAGGCTCTCTGAGGAGGTGCCATTTAAGCTGAGATACAGACGATATGAAGGAGACGGCCATGTGGAGAACATTCCAGCTGGGGGCACAACAAGTACAAAGACTACAGGCAATAGCAAGTAAAGGAAGTTCAAGGGGCAGCAAGCAGGCCAGCAGGGCTGGAATGCCAGGAGTGTGGGCGAAGGGCAGGCTGTCATGGCGGGGGTGATGCCAAACCCTGCAGGGCCTTCCTTGTAGACCGTGGCAAGTTTAGTGCAGTGAGAGAGCAGTGGCGGGAAAAGGCCTTAAACAGGAGAGTGACACGATCGGGTTTGAATTCTGAATTTTCTGGCTGCTATGTGCAAAATATACTGGAGAAAGAGGAAGAGTGAAAGTAATGAGACCAGTTAGGAAGCTATTACAATACATGGGAAAAATAATATAAAGATAATATAAGAACAATTAGCACGCATTGCATGCTGACTGTACAGCAGGCATTGTGCTAAGCCCTGTGCATGGGCTATCTCATTTATTTCTCCTAATTCCCCCGCAAGAAGTTAAGAGAGATTAAGTTACATGTCCAAGGTCACCAGCAGTGGATGTGGATTCAAACCCAGGCAATCTGACTCCCTCATTCACCTGCCTTGGAACTTCAGCAATGAACACTATGTAAACCCTGGAAAGATATCCATTTAAGATGACCATACAGACCCCTTCTTACATATCTGACACAGTCCTGGAATTGCAAAGTATTGACTCTGGTAATCCCGATTTAATGTCTTTGTGGATATGTGTATAGTTAAATAAGTTACACACTTTCCTGCCTAGGAACAGATTTAGCTTTGAGTATTTCCCCCAGTGACTGATTTCAGCCTCTGATGGAAGCAGGTGAGCACTGTTGGAAATCTCAGCCATTTTTTCAGCCCAAACAATCAGTGACTTAACAGTCTCCAGCTGGGTAGCACCAAGACAGCAGTGCCTGCTTTGGAGCGTTCCTTAAGTGTTCCCGGGGTTCTCTGAGTACTGTACACACACTCCACCATCCCTGCTGGGACTCACTGGTCACCTCTGCTGAACATCTTCTCTGTCCCTCGCCTGGTTCCTAAGTCAAGACACAACAGCCTCCACAGCCACCAGGACCTCAACCCCATCAAGGGTGCCTGGCTCCCAACAGCATTCCACAGGGGAGAGGAGGGGTCAACTTCACTAAGAGAAGACCCAGACTCTCGACACCTGAAAGTTCTTCTCCCAAGGAGATAGTATATTCAATTTAGAAATACTTAGGATTTGAGTCTGAAGCATTTGCCTCTGGTTTACAGCACTAACTTGTGGGTTTTCCCAGAATAATCAGTGCATATTTATTCTAAAATTATGTGACAATTGTGTGATGGGAAATAAGCAGGTGGGGTCCTCGGTGACTGACCTGCTCCTTCTACAGCTAGAAAATGTTGGCAACTTTAAAGATAGCCCTCTCTCCAAAAACCATTTTAAGGCAGGCATGCTGCTTCATTTAAAATAGAAAAATTCAAAAATACTGCCCAATCAACAAAGACTGGAAAAATAAATTATGGTATACCTTACAAGAAAATATTAGTTGACCACATCTGTCACAGAAGAATACATATGCTACAGAAAGATGTTTATGACATGTTGGAAACAAGTTACAAAAAAGTGATATATATCCTTTCATATATATTTATGGATTTCTGGTCGTTTTTATTAACACTTTATAATCCACATTTTCTAATATTTAACAGTGGAAATACTTTCCTTTGTAATATGTAAAAATGTCAATTAAAGTATCTTTTAACTCATAAAAAAGCCTCAGCCGGTACAGGGGCTGAAGGAAGACTTACAGAACAGGGTCTGAGATCCATGCAGGCCTTGGCAGTCCTCAGAGCAGTGCTGGTGCATAGAAATATAATCACAGGGGTTTCCCTGGTGGCGCAGTGGTTGAGAGTCCGCTTGCCGACGCAGGGAACACGGGTTCGTGCCCCGGTCTGGGAAGATCCCACATGCCACGGAGCGACTAGGCCCGTGAGTCATGGCCGCTGAGCCTGCGCGTCCGGAGCCTGTGCTCCGCAACGGGAGAGGCCGCAACAGTGAGAGGCCCTCGTACCGCCAAAAAAAAAAAAAAAAATATATATATATATATATATATATATATAATGACAGGAGACACAAATAGGAGCCATTTATGTCATTTGGAATTTTCTAGTAGCCACATTTAAGAAACAAAAAGAAAGAAGTGAAATTAATTTTAATAATTTGTATTACCCAATACATCCAAAGTATTATCCTAGTTCAATATGCAATCAGTATAAAAATATTGAGGCATTTTGTATCATTTTACTAAGGCTTGGAAACATTTACACTGACGGCACGTTTCAAGAGTTCCATAGACACCTGTGGCCAGTGACCACAGTTTGTGAGAGCAGTGAGGGGAGGCGGGAGGGGAAGCTGGGCTACAAGAGCCTCAAAGAGAGGGTCTCCCAAGCAAACGCCAGAGAAAAGGCACTAAGTAGCGAAGGGAAGCTGAGAGAATGTTCCTTATGTTTCCCAACTTTTTGGTCTCTGGGGCTTGGGAGAAACAGCAAGCTCTCTTTGAGACCTCTGCCCTGGGGGGAGAGCTGGGTTTCAGCTAAGGTGAGGAAGCAGAGGCAACGTTCTGTGACAAACAAGTGGGTGAGGGGGCGGGGTTTACAGCTGGGTAGGGATTGCAGAGGGCAGGCTGCGAGGGATGGCAGAAGGCACAGCTGTGGGAGGATGAGTCAGGGGCTACAATGCACAAAACAACACGGGAATGAGTACACGCAAGGAAGCGTGTCCAGAGGGCTTGTGTTCTGGGTGGTGGCCAGGTCTAACAGGGATGAGAAGCAGGAAAATAATTGGGCTTGTGGTTCCAAACAGACCTTTGGCGAGCAGGTCCCTGTCCTGCTGGGGAGGCTTGTGTAAGTCTCTGCAGCCGGTTCCCGGTCCTGCTGTCATTTACCTGCCTCATGTCAGCTGACATTAGCGCAACACACATAATTTACATCCTTGAAATAGATGTTCCAATGAGCTCTGGATGTATAATCTAAAAATATTGAAGTTGAGTTTTTTGGGGCTAATCCCTCTCAAAGCATTCTAGATCTTCCTCCTCTCTAGGCCTGTCTTGATACACAATTTCCTCAAAGGGCGTGAACTTAAATTTAATTCACAAAATATTACCAACTAAACATGATAACAGAAAACAAAGGGATAAAATGGAGCTAGACAATGGCAAGATTTTTTTCTGCTTTTCTAAAATATAGATCTATATAACTGACCCCTTAAATTACCAATTTTCCCAATAAATTCAGGAACTCACATAGTAACTATTAAGGAAATCCTGATACATATCAAGTGTTCATTAAATATTTGAAGAAGAAATGAAGTAAATTTATATATGTTCTATCTCTGATCACATCAGATGACTATGTTGGTGTTATTATAGGCTACTGCCATTTTATTTAGGCACGATAAACAAACAAAAATAAAAGTCCAAGTCAAGTAAATACCACTTCTGTATTTGTTAGCAAACTCCAGTGGAGAACACTGTTCATTTTATGGTTCAATTTTCCTTGCAAGATCCACAAAGAATTGTTAGAAATAACCCCCCAAATCTATAATTTTCTTGAGGAACTAATATTCTTCTTCCTTCGTGATCAGAAAAACCTCAGAATAAAGGAATCCTCCTCTACAGAGGAAATGTTTCCTCTGTTATGTTTCCTCCTTTGTAATAGTGAGAACTTTTATTTACAGAGTTTCTCTTTTTGCTCTGGACACCAGGAAACTCAGAGTAAAATCTGATGTTCAAGCAGAAGTTCATACAGTATTGTTTACTCCTGTAATTCATGCTCTTAATTTTCTAATATATTATTGTGTGTACACATACACACACGTGCACACAGACCTACACCTTTTTTGAAGAGATGGGACACAATTAAATGTTTTAAGTTAATTGCTGCATAATGGAAGGTGCCCAAGACTTGGGCTGAGGAGAGCTGACCACGAAGTTCATCTTGCCAGACACCAGCTGGGTGACTTCGGGCAGTACACTTGCCTTCTCTAAGCTTAGTTTTCTCGTCTGCAAAATAGCTACCTAGTCTCTCCCTCATGAAGTTTTGAAGATGAAATTAAACTACACATGTGAAAATAAGTAGCAGATAGTGCTACTTCCCCCCATACTCTTCTCACCCTATTCTGGCCGTTCGCCTGCCCTGGCCACACCCCAGAGCCAGATTCAGCAGATCGCACTCTAGATCTACTGAACCAGAACCCAGGGGTTATGGCTTAGGCATGTGGACATTTCATACATTTTTCTAAAAAAATCACCAGACTTCAGTGTGTCCCCAGGAAAAGAGGCCACTAGGTGGCCTAATACACATATTATAGCCCCAAACTCTACAAGTACGCAAATAATGGCTGCTCCTTGGCTCTCTCCAGGACTTCTGGAAAAATCGGTATCTTCTACTTCAGTGTCGCTCTTGGGTGAGCAAGCGTCTTGAGAGCTGTGGCCTGGCAGAGGTGTGAGGGGCAAGCCCCTCCACTAGGTACCATTTTCCCCAGGGAAGACTTCCCAGTCCCGTGCCCTCACTACCCCATCCAATGTAAATTAGGTGCCTACCTAAATTCTAGGTGCTCACCTGCCTCCTGTGCAAGTTTCTGCTCTCATACTCCTCAAACCTCACATTATTTCTAATTATTTCTCCTTCTGAGAGTGTGAGCTCCTTCAGGTTGGAGCATGTGTCTTAACTCATCTTAGAATCCCTAATACATCTATTCCAGGTGTTGAGTGCATGATAAAACATCATTCCCTTCCTTCCATCTTTCCATTTATTACCTTGTCTTGGAATATTGGTTATACTCTTCCTGCTTTTTTGGGGTAGGTGTAGGAGATGCTCCAAAAAGGAGGATGAAATCGTTTTGCTAAGAATTTGGGAAAACGGTAATTAGGAAGGAAGCCAGATGAAGGAAGGAAACCAGTATTTATTGAGTGCCCACTGTGTGCCAGGAAATATATTAGGCAGCCTCACCTGTACATCTCATTTAATTCTCCCAACCCTTCATTCCTAAACGCTTGTGCTCTCATTAAAGCCCTCACCCATTAACCCACACAATGATTTCAAGTCAAAAACTTGACTGAACTTGAGCAAATTTCATGAGCAAATTAATTACACATTACAGGGATACCAAAATAGGTTTTTAAAGTAGAATGACACCCATTCCGCTGATCCCTAATCCCAAGAGAGCAAATCTAACACCAGAAGTCAGAAGCCCATTATTTGTATCTTGGAAGGTGCCCAAGACTTATTTGGGCAATAAGTCAGAGAATCAAGATAATCATATCCCTTCTGGTTAAGTATCTGAGATGAAACATCCTACAGATATGTAAAATGTCAGTGGAGCTGCACTGTGGTACAAGCTATCACAGGAATCTGTTACAAATTTCCCTGATGCTCAGCAAGGGTCAAACAGACCATGTATCAGAGTGTACAGGGCCAGAATCCCACCTACCGCTGCCTGCCCAGCCCGCAGCCCTTCTCCTTCTGTTAGCCTCAGCCTCACTCTCAACGTCCACCTGGGCCTCCCTGGTCCGCTCTCTCAGTGTGGGTCTCTGTCCCTTGCTCTTACGCCACACCATCCACAGGCTCAACTTCACCTTTACCAATTGTTAGCCAGCGCCCTTGGAAATTAAGGGTAGTGGGTTAAAAGCGTGAAGAGGGAGCATCCCCTACATATGTACATGTGAACAAGATACCTTCCATAACTTCCCTTCCAATTAGATCTGTTACCAAGTTTGTTGGCTAGAAAAGATGAGGCAGATATTACTGACTGCCTCCTCAATGCATTCCTACCACCCTCTCCTTTGCTGACAGGATGTAAGATGCTGCTTGTATCCCTGAGCAGCCACAGGCTCAGGGATATAACACAGTACTAGCCTGTAAGAGGAAGTCTGTTGCAGGCCTCAAAGAAAGGTTTCCTCCCTAATAAAAAGAGGTTCATGGAGACAAACTATCCTTTCTGCCTTTGGACATTTTCATGTGTCCAATGCTTGTAGCTGCTGCAGCCATTTTGTGCCCATGAGGGGAAAGCCAAGAGATATGAAAGAAGCTGACCTGGAACCCAATTAACCAATTCTGATACTGCGTGAGAAAATTGATTCTTTACTGGTTAAGTCACTATGAGTTGTGTATTCTGTTACTTACAGCCAAAAGCATCCTTGCTGAATCAATGGAAAAGCCTGAAACTTCTAGTCTGTTATTCATCCTCCTCTTCTTCTCTGTTCTAGACAGAGAACAAGACCTAAGTAACAGGAATACACCTCTAATTCTGGCATTTCTGGTTTCATGGAAGGTTTTAGAGTTGTCTGAGGAGGAAAGCCTTCTTAGACCAGGCCACTCCATGGCTCTTGAAATTGGCCAAAAACGTCCTGATATGTATTAAGAAATAGAAACTATGACCAGCCTCTGTCTAGCAACCTCAGCATCTCAGAACCCAGTGCAATATTGAAAAACCAGGTTCATGTGCCTTACAACAAATTTTTAAGTTGGGAAAGAATTCTATCCCATAAGCATCAATTATATTTGAACCTTATTCTTTTGGGGGTATAGAAATCATGACAGAGACTACAGAATCCTAGAATTTTAAAGTTGGAAAAAAGTTGGAGATTATCTATAGCAAACATTTTATTTTACAGATGAGGAGACAAATTGCCTGACTCATTTCTTAGGGACAATTACTGAGATCATGAAAACTAACAAAATCCTCACTTTTTAGTGTGAAGGAGAATTTCTTCAATAACTTTTAGACCATTTATTTTAAACAAGACAGTTTATTTCTATCAAGCGCTTGGCATGTAGAATACTCTTTATAAACGTCTGTTGAATATCATGGAAAGAATGAACTCACACAAAAGGAAAAGAATCTGGCTTCTCGATGCTCTCAAGTTGTTGTCATAGGAAAGAGACCCTGGGTTGGAAGGAAAGGACCCTGTCCTAGGCTTCCATGTTTCTGAATTGGTTCAAGGATAAGCTATTCCTTCAAATAATTAAACCAGAATGAGTAAAATAAATTAGCACTTGTGCATAGTTTACTACTTTCCCTCTAGTATCTCACAAACATATGAGTATATGCTTATTAACCATATGTAGAAAGTTGTCTTCCCACTTCTGTTTTACCAAATACTTACACCACCGCTCATGGGGGGATCTTTGTGCCCTTTTCGCCTCTCAATTCTAAAATGAAGTCATTCTGAGATAGTGTTTAAGTCAAATTCAGCTGCTCATCTCCCCCTGAGAAACTAATAAGAGAGCAGTCTCACCCTCAGACCCTATTTCCTGCCTGCCCTCAGGAATCACAAGTTTCAACAGCTGAAGGGAAGGCAAGACCTAAATAAAGTTTTCAGAGTTATAACAAGCAACATGGATTAAGTTCCTATCAAAATAACAGCATTTGTACTTTGGCAAGGGACATACATACTAAAAAACTGAAATGAATTTGAGAAGTTTTGTGATCTTGCGTTTGAAGAGTTCAGAACCAAGATAATTATAGAGGGAAAACAAACTAAAAGTATCACCTACCTTGTAGTGAGCACCAACATGATGGTTGAGAAGCCACCACCCTGAGGCAATTTCAAGAACGTAAGGATGTGAGAAAATAAGACATTAGGGCAGATATCTTAGGAAGAGGTAATATGCTTATTTAACACATGGACAAAATTATTCCTCAACTCGCTTGTCTAGTGCAGACAGAAGGAAGCCTGAGTTGGAGGAAAGGGTGTGTAGATGCCAAAAAGTGAAGAAATGAACAGCAGAAAATGGATCTGAAGTAAAGGGATTCTCCCTTCAGCCCCCTTCCAGTTTTTAAACATGACATTCCTCAGGGGCTTCAGAACATGAGTTACAGGAGCAGACAGTGCGTTCCCTCCAAAAAGGTGGCCCGCCCCACCAATCTCTAGGTAGCAAAACAAAGCCACTTATTTGCATTTATCTCTAGTGCATAGTTATTAGTCAAAACTTAGAGGTGGGGGGGGCCTTCAAGATGGTGGAGGAGTAACGTGGAGATCACCTTCCTCCCCACAAATACGTCAAAAATACTTCTACATGTGGAATAACTCCTACAGAACACCTACTGAACACTGGCAGAAGACCTCAGACCTCCCAAAAGGCAAGAGAATCCCCACACACCTGGGTAGGACAAAAGAAAAAAGAAAAAACAGAGACAAAAGAATAGGGACGGGACCTGCATCTCTGGAAGGGAGCTGTGAAGGAGGAAAGGTTTTCACACACTAGGAAGTCCCTTCACTGGCAGGGACGGGGAGAAGCTTCGGAGCCATGGAGGAGAGCGCAGCAACAGGGGTGCAGAGGGCAAAGCGGAGAGATTCCTGCACAGAGGTTTGGTGCCGACCAGCACTCACCAGCTGGAGAGGCTTGTCTGCTCACCCACTGAGGCGGGTGGGGGCTGGGAGCTGAGGTTCGGGCTTCGGAGGTCAGATCCCAGGGAGAGGACTGGGGTTGGCTGTGGGAACACATCCTGAAGGGGGCTAGCACGCGACAGCTAGCTGAGAGGGAGTCTGGGAAAAAGTCTGGACCTGCCTAAGAGGCAAGAGACCATTGTTTCAGGGTGCACGAGGAGAGGGGATTCCTTCCCTGTCTGCCCACAAAAGGGAGAGCATGACCTAAACAAGTTCCAGAGATAGGTGTGAGCCACAGCTATCATTTCAAACCCCAGAGATGGGCATAAAACGCTAATGCTGCGGCTGCAGCCACCAAGAATCCTGTGTGCAAGCATAGGTCAGTATCCACATGCTCCCCCACCAGGAGCCTGAGCAGCCCACCACTGCCAGGGTCCCGTGATCAAGGACAACTTCCCCCGGAGAGCACACAGCATGCCTCAGGGTGTTGCAACGTCATGCCAGACTCTGCCGCTGCAGGCTCACCCCACATTCCAGTTACAACTACCGTACCCCTCCCTCTCCCCCGGCCTGAGTGAGCCAGAGCCCCCTAATCAGCCACTGCTTTAACACCTTCCTGTCTGGGCAGGAACAGATGCCTGAGGGCAACCTACATGCAGAGGCAGGGCCAAATCCAAAGCTGAACCCCAGGAGCTGTGCGAACAAAGAAGAGAAAGGGAAATCTCTTCCAGCAGCCTCAGGAGCAGCAGATTAAATCCCCACAATTAACTTGATGTACCCCGCATCTGTGGAATACCTCAATAGACAACAAATCATCCCAAAATTGAGGCAGCGGACTTTGGGAGCAACTGTAGACTTGGGGTTTGCTGACTGAAACTGACTTGTTTCTGATTTTTATGTTTATCTTAGCATAGTTTTGAGTGTTTGTTATCATTGGTGGATTTGTTTATTGGTTTGGTTGCTCTCTTCTTTTTTTTTCTTACTTTTAAATTTTTTTATGTTAATAATTTAAAAAAAATTTTTATATTAATTATTTTATTATTTTTTTAATTATTCTTTTTCTTTCTTTTTTTCTCCCTTTTCTTCTGAGCCATGTGGCTAACAGAGTCTTGGTACTCTGTGCTAGTGTCAGACCTAAGCTTCTGAGGTGGGAAAGCCGAGTTCAGGACAATGGACCACCAAAGACCTCCTGACCCCATGTAATATCAATCAGTGAGAGCTCTTCCAGGGATCTCTGTCTCAATGCTAAGACCCAGCTCCACCCAATGGCCAGCAAGCTCCAGTGTTGGATGCCCCATGCCAAACAACTAGCAAGACAGGAACACAACCCCACCCATTACCAGAGAGGCTGCCTAAAATCATAATAAGTTCACAGACACCCCAAAACACACCACCAGACCCAGCTCTGCCCACCAGAAAGACAAGATCCAGACAAACCCACCAGAACACAGGCACCAGTACCCTCCACTAGGAAGGCTACACAAGCCACTGAACCAACCTCAGCCACTGGGGGCAGATACCAAAAACAATGGGAACTATGAACCTGCAGCCTGCAGAAAGGAGAACCCAAACATAGTAAGTTAAGCAACATGAGAAGACAGAGAAACATGCAGCAGATGAGGGAGCAAGGTAAAAACCCACCAAATGAAATAAATGAAGAGGAAATAGGCAGTCTACCTGAAAGAGAATTCAGAGTAATGACAGTAAAGATGATCCAAAATCTTGGAAACAGAATGGAGAAAACACAAGAAACGTTTAACCTAGAAGAACTAAAGAGCAAACAAACAATAAAGAAAAACACAATAAATGAAATTTTAAATTCTCTAGAAGGAATCAATAGCAGAATAACTGAGGCAGAAGAATGGATAAGTGACCTGGAAGATAAAATAGTGGAAATAACTACTGCAGAGAGAGGAATAAAGAAAAAGAATGAAAAGAATTGAGGACAGTCTCAAAGACATCTGGGACAACATTAAACGCACCAACATTCGAATTAGAGGGGTCCCAGAAGAAGAAGAGAAAAAGAAAGGGTCTGAAAAAATATTAGTAAAAAAGTCAGAGATTATAGTTAAAAACTTCCTGAATATGGGAAAGGAAATAGTCAATCAAGTCCAGGAAGTGCAGAGACTCCCATACACGATAAATCCAAGGAGAAACATGCCAAGACACATATTAATCAAACTATCAAAAATTAAATACAAAGAAAAACTATTAAAAGCAGCAAGACAAAAGCAACAAATAACATATAAAGGAATTCCATAATGTTAAAAGATGATCTTTCAGCAGAAACTCTTCAAGCCAGAAGGGAGTGGCAGGATATATTTAAAGTTATGAAAGGGAAAAACCTACAACAAAGATTAATCTACCCAGCAAGGATCTCATTCAGATTCAACAGAGAAATTAAAACCTTTACAGACAAGCAAAAGTTAAGAGAATTCAGCACCACAACAATTGCTAAAGGAACTTCTCTATGCAGGAAACACAAGACAAGGAAAAGACCTACAAAAATCCCCAAAACAATTGAGAAAATGGGAATAGGAACATACATATCGATAATTACCTTAAATGTGAATGGATCAAATGCTCAAACCAAAAGACACAGGCTTGCTGACTGGAGACAAAAACAAGACCCTTATATATGCTGTGTACAACAGACCCACTTCAGACCTAGGGACACATACAGACTCAAAGTGAGGGGATGGAAAAAGGTAGTCCATGCAAATGGAAATCAAAAGAAAGCTGGAGTAGCAATTCTTACAGCAGACAAAATAGATTTTAAAACAAAGACTATTACAAGAAACAAAGAAGGACATTACATAATGATCAAGGAATCAATCCAAGAAAAGATATAACAATTGTAAATATTTATGCACCCAACATAGGAGCACCTCAATACATAAGGCAAATACTAACAGCCATAAAAGGGGAAATCAACAGTAACACAATCATAGTAGGGTACTTTAACACCTCACTTTCACCAATGGACAGATCATCCAAAATGAAAATAAATAAGGAAACACAAGCTTTAAATGACACATTAAACAACATGGACTTAATTGATATTTATAGGACATTCCATCCAAAAACAACAGAATACACTTTCTTCTCAAGTGCTCATGGAACATTCTCCAGGATAGATCATATCTTGGGTCACAAATCAAGCCTTGGGAAATTTAAGAAAACTGAAATTGTATCAAGTACCTTTTCTGACCACAATGCTAAGAGAGTGAATATAAATTACAGGAAAAAAACTGTAAAAAATACAAACTCATGGAGGCTAAACAATATGCTTCTAAATAACCAAGAGATCACTGAAGCAATCAAAGAGGAAATCAAAAAATACTTTGATTTTCCAACCACAACGCTGTGACAGTAAATATAAATAACAGGAAAAAAACTGTAAAAAGTACAAACTCATGGAAGCTAAACAATATACTTCTAAATAACCAAGAGATCACTGAAGCAATCAAAGAGGAAATCTAAAAATACCTAGAAACAAATGACAATGAAAACACGACGACCAAAAACCTATGGGCTGCAACAAACACAGTTCTAAGAGGGAAGTTTATAGCAATACAATCCTACCTCAAGAAACAAGAAAAATCTCAAATAAACAACCAAATCTTACACCAAAAGCAATTAGAGAAAGAACAAAAAACCCCAAAATTAGCAGAAGGAAAGAAATCATAAAGATCAGATCAGAAATAAATGAAAAAGAAATGAAGGAAACGATAGCAAAGATCAATAAAACTAAAAGCTGGTTCTTTGAGAAGATAAACAAAATTGATAAAGCATTAGCCAGACTCATCAAGAAAAAAGGGGAGACGACTCAAAGCAACAGGATTAGAAATGAAAAAGGAGAAGTAACAACTGACACTGCAGAAATACAAAGGATCATGAGAGATTACTACAAGGAACTATATGCCAATAAAATGGACAACTTGGAAGAACTGGACAGATTCTTAGAAAGCACAAGCTTCTGAGACTGAACCAGGAAGAAATAGATAATATAAACAGGCCAATCTCAAGCACTGAAATTGAAACTGTGATTAGAAGTCTTTCAAGTAACAGAAGCCCAGGACCAGATGGCTTCCCAGGTGAATTCTATCAAACATTTAGAGAAGAGCTAACACCTATCCTTCTCAAACTCTTCCAAAATATAGCAGAGGGAGGAACACTCCCAAACTCATTCTATGAGGCCACCATCACCCTGATACCAAAATCAAACAAAGATGTCACAAAAAAACTACAGACCAATATCACTAATGAACATAGATGTAAAAATCCTCAACAAAATAGTAGCAAACAGAATCCAACAGTACATTAAAAGGATTATACACCATGATCAAGTGGGGTTTATCCCAGGAATGCAAGGATTCTTCAATATACGCAAATCAATAAATGTGATACATCATATTAACAAACTGAAGGATAAAACCATATGATAATCTCAATAGATGCAGAAAAACCTTTCAACACCCATACACTAATGATGAAAAATCTGAAGAAGAAATTAAGAATACATTCCCATTTACCACTGCAAAAAAAAAGAATAAAATACTTAGGAATAAACCTACCTAAGGAGACAAAAGACCTGTATGCAGAAAACTATAAAACACTGATGAAAGAAATTAAACATGATGCAAACAGACAGAGAAATATACAATGTTCTTGGATTGGAAGAATCAACATTGTGAAAATGACTTTACTACCCAAAGCAATCTACAGATTTAGTATAATCCCTATCAAACTTCCGATGGCATTTTTCACAGAACCTGATCCAAAAATTTCACAATTTGTATGGAAACACAAAAGATCCCGAATAGCCAAAGCAATCCTGACAAAGAAAAACGGAGTTGGAGGAATCAGGCTCCCGCCTTCAGACTATACTGCAAAGCTACAGTAATCAAGACAGTATGGTACTCGCACAAAAACAGAAATATAGATCAATGGAACAGGATAGAAAGCCCAGAGATAAACCCATGCACATATGGTAACCTTATCTTTGATAAACGAGACAAGAATATACAATGGAGAAAAGACATCTTCTTCAATAAGTGGTGCTGGGAAAACTGGACAGCTACATGTAAAAGAATGAAATTAGAACACTCACTAACACCATACACAAAAATAAGCTCAAAATGGATTAAAGACCTAAATGTAAAGCCAGACACTATAAAACTCTTCAAGGAAAACATAGGCAGAACACTTTGCGACATAAATCACAGCAAGGTCCTTTTTGACCCACCTCCTAGAGAAATGGAAATTAAATCAAAAATATACAAATGGGATCTAATGAAACTTAAAAGCTTTTGCACAGCAAAGGAAACCATAAACAAGACGAAAAGACAACCCTCAGAATGGGAGAAAATATTTGCCAATGAAGCAACTGACAAAGGATTAATCTTCAAAATATACAAGTAGCTCATGCAGCTCAATATCAAAAAAACAAACAACCCAATACAAAAATGTGCAGAAAACCTAAATAGATATTTCTCCAAAGAAGATATACAGATTGCCAACAAACACATGAAAGGATGCTCAATGTCACTAATCGTTAGAGAAATGCAAATGAAAACTACAATGAGGTATCACCTCACACCAGTTAGAATGGCCATAATCAAAACATCTGCAAACAATAAATGCTGGAGAGGGTGTGGAGAAAAGGGAACCCTCTTGCACTGTTGGTTGGAATGTAAATTGATACAGCCACTACGGACAACAGTATGGAGTTTCCTTAAAAAACTAAAAATATGGGGCTTCCCTGGTGGCACAGTGGTTGAGAGTCTGCCTGCTGATGCAGGGGACACGGGTTCGTGCCCCGGTCCGGGAAGATCCCACATGCCACGGAGCAGCTGGACCCGTGAGCCATGGCCGCTGATCCTGCACATCTGGAGCCTGTGCTCCGCAATGGGAGAGGCCACAACAGTGAGAGGCCCACGTACCGCAAAAAAAAACAAACCCAAAACAAACAAACAAACAAGAAAACTAAAAATAGAACTACCATATGACCCAGCAATCCCACCACTGAGCATATACCCTGAGAAAACCATAATTCAAAAAGAGTCATGTACCACAATGTTCATTGCAGGTTTATTTACAATAGCCAGGACATGGAAGCAAACTAAGTGTCCATAGACAGATGAATGAATAAAGAAAATGTGGCACATATATACAATGGAATATTATTCACCCATAAAAAGAAATGAAATTGAGTTATTTGTAGTGAGGTGGATGGATCTAGAGTCTGTCATACAGAGTGAAGTAAGTCAGAAGGAGAAAAACAAATACTGTATGCTAACACATATATATGGAATCTAAAAATAAAAAAAAAGAAAATGGTTCTGAAGAACCAGGGGCAGGACAGGAATAAAGACACAGACGTACAGAATGGACTTGAGGACACAAGGAAGGGGGAAGTTTAGGCTGGGACGAAGTGAGAAAGTGGCATTGACATATATACACTACCAAATGTAAAATATATAGCTAGTGGGAAGCAGCCGCATAGCACAGGGAGATCAGCTCCATGCTTTGTGACCACCTAGAGGGGTGGAATAGGGAGGGTGGGAGGGAGACGCAAGAGGGAGGGGATATGGGGATATATGTATACATATAGCTGATTCACTTTGTTATACAGCAGAAACTAACACAACATGGCAAAGCAATTATACTCCAATAAAGATGTTAAAAAAAAAAACTTAAGAGGTGTTTCTCTGAAGGAGATGAGCAGATGGAATATGTGAAGACAATTACGGTGTAATAAAGAATGTATCTGGTCTTTGTCCCTGGTTCTTAGCACAGAGCTTCAAAAAACCTTTGGGATATCCTGAGTGTTATAGGCTGAATTGGGTCACCCCAAAAATTATAAGTTGAAGTCCTAACCCTCATTACCTCAGACTGTGACTATATTTGGAGAGAGAGTCATTAAAGTGGTAATTAAGTTAAATGAGGTCATAAGGGTGGGGCCCTAATCCAATATGACTGGGGTCCTTATAAGAAGAGAATATAAGGACACAGACACACACACATCTTGTGAAGACACAGGGAGAGGAGGGTCATCTATAAGACAAGGAGAGATGCCTCAGAAGAAATTAACCTTGCCAACACCTTTATCTTGGATTTCTAGCCTCCAGAATTGTGAGAAAATAAATTTCTGCTGTTTAAACCACCCAGTCTGGTACTTTGTTATAGCAGCCTCAGCAGATTAATACCCGGAGTGATAGAGTGTCTTTGTAGTGAGGTGCCTCCTGGTGGATGCCTAGATAACTTCAGGATGAGGGCTGGCCATCAAAAAGAATAATCACATGATTAGAAAGTTGGAACTTTGGGCAGCTGGACCTCCAGTTAGGGCAGGGGTGCTGGAGATTGAATTCAATCATGTTGCCAATGATTTAATCAACATGCCCAGGAAAAAACCCCAATAGTAACTGTGGACCCAAGCTTGGAGGAGCCTCCTGGTTGGTGAACATATTGATGTGCTGGGAGTCCATGAGAAGAGGACACAGAGAAGCTCTGTGCCCCCTACCAGGCCTTGCCCCATGTGTGTCTTCCATTTGGCCGCTCCTGATCTGTATCCTTCATAATGAAACTATAATGGTGAGAATAATGCTTTTAGTGAGTTCAATGAGTCGTTCTAGCAAACTATTGAAACTGAGGGGGCCATGGGAACCCCAAAATGTATGGCTGGTCTTCAGAAGTGGCATGGCCCCCCAGACCTGTGGCTGGAGTCTGAAGTGGGTGCAGTCATGTGGAGGACTGAGACCTTAAACCTGTGGTGTCTATGCTAACTCTGGGTATTAGTGTCAGAACTGAACTGAGTTGCAGGACACCCAGTGGGAGTCAGAGAATTGGTGTCAGAACAGTGATAGTCTTCTGAGAACCCTGCTGTTTGAATTCTTTTCACAAAACATTTTTCTGTTGTTCCAGGTGTAAAGCATTTCTTTTGTAGAAGAAGTGTTCCTCTAAAATTATTTAAGGTTCTTAAGACATTTTAGATGTGCATCTGAGTTACATTAAATGTAGCTGACTAGATGATTTTTGCAGTCTCAAATGAAATCAAATGCTGAAAATAAAATACCAATTTTGGATTCTTTTGAGAATTCTTCAAACTCCAATATTTTAGGATGAATAGAAATAACATTTACTGTTTTATAATATTGGCTTATAATATCACAGTTGAGTGGTCTTATGATATGTAACTCTCAGATAAAAAATATGACACAGACTATAGGCTTTTTATGACAGTACCTAAAGTTTCATGATAGTACTTAGATCATTCATTTTTTCTAGATTAGGCATACTTGTGACCAAAATTTATGGTGGGAAACAATAGATTCGAACTCTAATGTTTATTGTTGGCTTTTTAAAGCTAAAATAAGAGAGAAATGCAAATCAAAATTACAGTGAGGTGTCACCTCACACCAGTCAGAGTGGCAATCATTAAAAAGTCTACAAATAATAAACGCTGGAGAGGGTGTGGAGAAAAGGGCACCCTCCTACACTGTTGGTGGGAATGTAAATTGGTGCAGCCACTATGTAGAACAGTATGGAAGTTGCTTAAAAAACTAAAAATAGAGTTGTGATATGATTCAGCAATCCCACTCCTGGGTATATATCCAGAAAAAAACTCTAATTCAAAAAGATACATGCACCCCTATGTTCATAGCAGCAATATTTACAATAGTCAAGACATGGAAGCAACCTAAATATCCATCAACAGATGAATGATAAAGAAGATGTGGTACATATATACAATGGAATATTACTCAGCCATAAAAAAGAATAAAATAATGCCATTTGCAGCTACATGGATGTACCCAGAGATCATCATACTAAGCAAAGTAAGTCAGAAATAGAAAGACAAATACCATATGATATCATTTATATGTAGAGTCTAAAATATGACACAAATGAACTTATCTATGAAACAGAAACAGATTCACAGACATAGAGAACAGCCTTGTGTTTGTCAGGGGGGAGGAGGGGCTGGGGAGGGTTGGATTGGGAGTTTGGGACTAGCGGATGCAAACTATTGTATACAGAATGGATAAACAGCAGGGTCCTATTGTACAGCATAAGGAACTATATTCAATATCCTAGAATAAACCATAATGGAAAAGAATATAAATAAATAAATAAAACAATGCATATTGTACACACATAATTGGAATTGTATTTTCTTAAACTCTCAATTTTTCTCTAAATACACCCTTGCATCAGAATAGCCAAAGCATTTGGATCAGAAAACCTACTTGTATTTTTGTAATAAATGTTGACCTAATCTAAAAAAAAAGTAAAGATAAAATAACAACACTTAAAACCAGAAAGGGATGAGGGTTTTTACTCTAAGTAAAGCCAGGAATTATGCTAAAAATAACAGGAATTACCTGAAACAATAAAAGCTCTAGATTACTTTGCAAAATATGTTAAATGACAATGCTGATAGAATTTTCCTATAATCATTGGTTAAATTGAAATTTAAAGTCTTGAGATGGAAAGAGGGAATAGAGTTTGAGAATGTCTTTGACAAAGCATAGAAAAGGATTTACATTTAGAAAGACAAACCATTTTATTAGAATAATGACCATGAGAGTTCTTACCTAGGCACGGGTAAAGCCACTCTGTGAATCTTTATCCTAACTAGAAGTGGAGAAAAACAGGAAGAAAGAGAGAGAATACTAACCAATTTTATCCCTTACTGAAACAATATAGTTTGCTCATTCAGACAACCCAAATTTCTGGTAACAGCAACAATCTAACTTACTAATAGCCAAATCTCTAACTTGGAGATTTTTGCTGAACTTAAATTTTTAAGTGAAAGATGTGTGTTAGGGAGATAATTTGTCACTTTTTGAAATGAGAGATTTAGAGCAAAAGTTCCAATGCTTTCTTTACTTGAAAACTGACTTTCATAATTCTTTTTTTTTAAATTGAAATATAGGTGACGTACAATATTGTTAGTTTCAGGTATACTAGATAATGATTTGACATACATTATGAAATGATTACCACAATAAGTCTAGTAATCATCTGTCCTCATACAAAGTTATCATAATATTATTAACTTTATTCTTTTATGCTGTATATTACATCCTCGTGACTTGTTTATTGTATAACCAGAGGTTTGTACCTCTTAACCCCCTTCACCTATTTCCCTAATCCCCTTACCCTCCTCCCCTAGGGCAACCACCTGTTTGTTCTCTGTATCTATGAGTCTGTTTTTGTTTTGTTTTGTTTTTTAGATTTTACACATAAGTGAGATCATGTAGTATTTGTCTTTCTCTGTCTGGCTTATTTTGCTTAGCATAATATCCTCTAGATCCACCCATATTTTTGCAAATGGCAAGATTTCATTTTTTACGGCTCAGTAATATTCTGTTATATATATGTATATATGTACACCATATCTTCTTTATCCACCGCTCTATAGATAGGCACTTGGGTTGCTTCCATATCTTGGCTATTGTAAATAATGCTGCAATAAACATTAGCGTGCATATATCTTCTCAAATTAGCATTTTTGTTTTCTTCAGGTAAACTCCCAGAAGTGAAATTGCTAGATTATATGGCAGTTCTATTTTAATTTGGCAAGGAACCTCACTACTGTTTTCCATAGTGGCTGCACCAATTTACAGTCCCACCAACAGTACACAAGGGTTCCCTTTCCTCCATATCCTTGTCAGCACTTGTTATGTGTTGTCTTTTTGATGAAAGCCATTCTAACAAGTGTGAGAGTGTGGTTTTGATACTTTAATTATTCTTAAGGTTGACGTCGGGTGGTTCTAATAATGCCACAAATTTTTGGAGAAAGTCGAGAGAGTACCCATAATTCCCTTTGCAGAAGCAAGGGCAAAGGAATTGCTTAAGTGGATATTAAGTTAAGTTATGTTCAAATTCTTTTTTCTGAGAAAGAAACAAAGCAGCCAGAAACTGGTACAAACGTGGTACAAATATGACAGGATAGAAAACATCAAGACCAACGCAATTACTTCTTTAGTCTCCTAGCATGCAAACATTGTTGTAACAACTTGGAATGAGATTTGACCCCAAATTAAATGGGAATTAAGTGATTTTTTTTCCAGGAGACTAGTTAAGAAATTAAAAGGAATATGGAGGTTATGGTTATTAAAATAAAATTTAGTCAAAGTCAGTCATGTGTTTGAAAGAGAAAAGCAATTATTTACAGATATTCTAGTGGGTGAGAAGAAGGCCTCAGTTTACAGAGACCTGAAGCACACCAGATATTTATTTTTATAAATTTATTTTATTTGTTTATTTATTTACTTATTTTTGGCTGCATTGGGTCTTTGTTATGGTGTGCGGGCTTCTCACTGAGGTGGCTTCTCTTTGTTGTGGAGCACGGGCTCTAGGTGCATAGGCTTCAGCAGTTGTGGCCCGCAGGCTCTAGAGCGCAGGCTCAGTAGTTGTGGCTCATGGGCTTAGCTGCCCCGTGACATGTGGGATCTTCCCAGACCAGGGCTCAAACCCGTGTCCCCAGCATAGGCAGGTGGATTCTTAACCACTGCACCACCAGGGAAGTCCCCAGATATTTTTTTAAAAAGGGAAAACATGTAATATAATAAGGTGTTCACCAACTTCAACCACAGCTTAATGAGTCTCAAGAAACAGAGGAAATGTATATAAATTGTCACTTTTTTAAGGCATTGAATAAAAATTAATTATTGTAATTTATCTTAAAATGGGTCATCCAGGGACTTCCCTGGTGGTGCAGTGGTTGGGAGTCCACCTGCCGATGCAGGGGACACGGGTTCGTGCCCCGGTCTGGGAAGATCCCACATGCCGCCGAGCGGCTGGGCCCATGAGCCATGGCCGCTGAGCCTGCGCGTCCGGAGCCTCCGCTCCGCAACGGGAGAGGCCACAGCAGTGAGAGGCCTGCGTACCGCAAAAAAAAAAAAAAAAGGTCATCCAGAAAAAACCATGTGTCTATGTATACATTGCTCAATCTAGGCTGTGGGTATGTGGATATTCACTGGACAATTCTTCTGTGTGTTGAAAAGTTTTTATGAAAAAAGTCTAAAAATCAGTTAACCAAACAAAAATTATTTGAAAACAAATGTACAAAAGCTAAGTAATTCAAACACCCCATTACTGGTGCCAAAAAGAACTGCATACCATTATGACTCTTCCTAAAACTTGGTTAAAAGGCACTAATAAAGACTACTTTCCACTTTAGGCTTATTAAAAGAGTTTATATATTTTTATTACATAATGAGAATTGAGATCCCTGGGAAATAAGTACAGTGAATAAATTTTTATTGTCTTCAATTAAAATAAAGATGTTTTGGTGCTTGTCTTTACACCAAAGAGACAGACAGTATTTGTCAATGAATAGAATGAAATTCTAAAACCAGTAAGTATGTGCCCAGCTGTGTGGCAGATATATGCCCCCAGGGGATTTATACTTGGACAAGAAAATGAGACTTCCACACAAAATAATTAGAAATAATATAAAATGCAGAGCTAACCTGAATGTAATTATGGAGTAAAATGTATTACAGATATACAAATATAAGGCATATCTGGCAGACAAAATAATGGTCCCCCCAAAGATGTCCATGTCTTAATCCCCAGAACCTGGGAATGTGTTACCTTCCATGGCAAAAGAGACTTTGTAGGTGTGATTAAATTAAAGATCTTGAGATGAAGAAATTATCCTGGGTTATGCTGGTGGGCTGGCTATAATCACAAAGGTCCTTATAAGAGGACAGAAAGAGAGTCAGAGATGTGACAAAAGAAGCAGAGGTTGGAATGAGGTGGGGCGACAAGCCAAAGATTTTGTCAGCCTCTAGAAACTAGAGAAGGCAAAGAAATGGATCCTTTCCTAGAATCTCTATAAAGAACACAGACTTACCATCTCATTTTAGATTTCTTCCAGAACTATAAAATAGCAGATTTCTGATGTTTTAAGCCACTAAATCCATGGTAATTTGTTGCAACAGCAATAGGAAACTAATATACCATATTATAAATGGGGGTGCTGCAGTGGCCAGGAAGAAGAGAGATCAATATATATTAAATAGAGAGGGCTTCATGGGGGAGATGAGATATGTGAAAGGCTTTGAAGGCTATGTCAGTTAGGGACTGGCTGTCTGCATGTAACAGAAAGCTATTACAATGATGTAAACAAATAGCCATTTGATGTTTTCACACCACAAAGAGTCTGAAAGTGGGCAAGCGAGACTGATTATAGTGAATCTACGTTGTTAAGTCTTTGGGATCCTTTTAATTTTTGGCTTCTCCACCCTTAACATTTGGCTTTCAGCCTTATGGTTCTAAGACTATTCCACAAGATTGAGGTGACTAGGTCTCCAAGCGACCACGTGGAAGCCTGTTCACTAAGTAGAAACCTCTGCTTTGGACTTTGTGGGAACAAGGATTAAACCTTTATTCTATTAAGCCACTGAGATATGGTGGTTTGTTTGACATAGCAACTAGCATTTCTTACCCTATGTAATATGCCTATGTATCTTCAAGCCTATTGATGTATGATATTTTAACAAAAAACGTGGAGGGGGTGCTACATTTCAGAGCACAGTGAATAGGGAACAGGCCAAGTAAACAGGGAATTTTCATGGAGTGCCATAAATCATGGAGTACAATCTGAGACATAAAGATGGAGCTCATAGCCCAATATTGGAAGGGCTTATCTTATTAATAAAAAGCAAATACACAAGAAAAGAGGCAGAGAAATGGCAACACTCCAGAGTAAATCGGTAAAGCCCTGTCTGGGAAGCCAGGATTCTGATAATACATGCAAATTAGAAAGTATTTAGTTGGGGATAAAAATAGAACACCAATTAAATGGCTGTGGGCATGCTCCATTGAGCACCAAGCTAGATGAAAGTCACTGCTTTCCTAAAAGAGATTAAAAATTCAGGGTAGTGTTCAACTGTACTAATGACATCAACAGCTTCTAGAAGTCCCCTTCTGCTGAAAATCAAGTATCAAATTCAGTCTTTACTTGCCCTGCTGGTAATTTCATCTCTTGGAAGACATAGGAAGCCACAAAGGGAACCAATGTTCCAGACCTAATTCTGACAAACAAGGGAAAAGTGGTTGGTGATTGGCTATGCCAGGAAGTGACCATGTCATTTTGGAGTCTTTAATATCTCTGAGGTATGCCTGTAGGAATCACCACCCATGCATCTTTCAAGTCTTTGATGGTAGCATTAATCTCTGCAGTGTCCCTAGGGATTCGATACTGCTTTCAGTTTACAAATTTGTCCTTTCTACTATAATAAACTTTAACCTACACATCAGAGTGAATATTTTGCTAGTTTCTTAATATGTCTATTCCAACCACCCATTTGGGTCCTGGGGAAATAACCACAAGACAGCTATCTGTGGATCCAATGGGTCCACTGTGATGAAGACTTGGGGTAAAACTCCATTTAACACCTACATTAGTCAAAATGGTCTATGTTATGCAACAATAACAAATAACCACAAATATTGGTGCCTTACAAAAACAAAGCATAATTACTTACTCATTTTACATATAATCATTGATTACGTATGGCTCTATCCCACAGTGTCTTCACTCCAGGACCCAGGCTAGTAGCTGCCATCTGGAGCATTGCCTATCTTGTGAGAGAGAGAAAAGAAACATGGCAAAGCATTAAAAAATGTGTATCTTAAAGCTTTTGCTCAGAGTGACATATGTCATTCCTGCCTGCATTTCATAGTCAAAGCAAATCGCATGCCACTCTGGAGTTCAACATGTTACAATTCTGCCATCTTGAAGGCACTGCAGGGAGAGAAAATGGAGTATTCAGCAAATAGTAGTAAAATATACACATCATCTGACCTACATGGGACTTCCACCCTAACTTGTGGACCAACGTGGCATTTTGGAACCCTAGGAAGTAGTGTCAGCTCAGAGGCAGTGTACAGTAATCCGAGAAAAGTCTGGGGATTTTTCTGCAGAAGACTTACACTATGCAGTTGTAGCAATGTCACAGGATTCTTCCTCCAGGAGATAGGACTTTCCTTCTATTCAAGGGGCTCCAGATTTGAGAACTGGCTCAGGTCTGAAAATAGAATAAGTAGCATTAACTCTCCATTGTGATTAAAATTAAGGCTCCGCTCACAGACCTAGAACTTTTTATATTTTAAATATAAAGTTAAACTGTGTCACATAAAAGTAAAACTGCCCATCTATTTCAGTCTTAGGGACAATATGATCACTTGGCCATATTCAAAAATATCTGTAATTAAACAATTCTAATTATCACTATTCAATCTTGGCTTGGCTTGGCAGTATCTACTTGGCCTGTCACTCTGAGATCCATCATCCACATTGAAATCAAAGAGCCCATTTCTATTGGCAGCATCTTCAGCTGTCAGCTCCAGCCTTTAAGGACAGCCAGTAAAGAGCTTTCCAAGAAAACTTGTGCTCCTATGGCCAATGTCTTTCCCCAAGTTTTCATAAAGACAGTATCCTCTAAGAGGATGTGTTAGCTTGCTTGGGCTGTCATAACAAAATACTACCAAAAGGGTGACTTAACAGAAATTTACTTCCCATGGTTCTGGAGGCTGGAAGTCCAAGACTGAAGTGTTAGCATGTTTGGTTTCTCTGTGGCCCCTCTCCTTGGCTTGCAGATGGCTGCCTTCTCTCTGTGTCCTCACATGGCCATTACTCTGTGCCCACTCTTCCCTGGTGTCTCTTCCTCTTTTTATAAGGACCTCAGTCATATTGGATTAGGGCCCCACCCTCACGACCCCATTTAACCTTAATTGTCTTCTTAAAGGCCCCGTCTCCAAATACAGCCACATTGTTAGTTAGGGCTTCATGAAATTTGGGTGAAACAATTCGGCCCATAACACACTCTTTCCTAATATGTCTTAACTTTCACATAGTAGACCTTGTAAACTAATGAATTCAGTTGCTTTGCAATTCTTCAGTGTGTAAAAGAGCAAACATTTGGTCTGGTTTTGGGTTACATTGGTCCTGTAATTCTCAAAGATAAGATTTTATTTGGGGGCAGTCACAGAAACACTCTGGTTTTCTGAGAATGTCTTAAGCAGACATTTTTAAACCCTGAGCTTATCATTTCTTTCTGTAATCTCTCCAGTGCCCTCAGAAATATCTAATCTGCCCTGTGGTCCCTGTGGTTCTCACTCCAGCAATATCCACATATTGCAGCAGCTACTTGGTCTCCCAAAACTGTACCTTTACTATTAGGCACTTTATTCTATGTAATACAGGTAATAACTTATGTAACTATTTTGTCATTAATTAATAATATCACTACTAAGTAGGTCATCACTATTCCAAATACAGCAACTCCAATAACAAAGCCTAAATTCCTATTTTTGAAGGTCTTTTTCTTAGAGCCACTCTTGGTAAGTGTTCAGTCAGAAAACAAAACAAAACAAAGCTATTATAGGTAGTCTAAGCAGGACATGATCTAATACAGTGGTCTCATATTGTTGAAAGGTCTCGAGGGGTGGATAGGAGCTACCCATCAATCAGGAAACCACATAAATCTGCTGGTAAAGCTACAGCTGCTAGGTCTAATAGTGAATGTGAGAAAGCCACTTGCAGAAGTGCATGTTAATCTGTCACCATTTCTGATGGAAGAAGAAAAACCCTATCTCACTTCCTCCTTCCAAATCTTTCATTAGCCTACTGTAAACAAGCACTGCTGGCAAAGAATTCTGGGAAATGTAGTTCTCAGGATTCTAGCCTCTATCATACAGGGGGAGACCATGAATCATACTGAATGTCAACAGACATATACCTGGCACACATCCCTTTCCAGAAGCTTTTGGAGGATATGCCCCACAAAAATGAAAGATTAAACTAACAGAGGAGGAGATCGTGAGATCCTAGAAACAGAGAATTCAGGACAAAAGAGAGCCAAAAAATTTTCCAAGATAATGGGAACAGGAAGTCCTAGGATGACAGCTGTGTTAGCTGCCTATAGAGCAGCAGCCCAGATTAGAATAGGAGGATATAGGAATTTAAGAAAGGACTCCAAAGAAAACAAATGGAACTGATAGAATAGTATGACTATATTCAGAGGCTTTTACAGTTCTGTTGGAAAGATAAGAAAGAATTAGGCATAGGTATAGGTACATAAAAACCTAAACAAATAAAAAGCAAGGCAATAATTAACTCCAGGAACAAATTTTAAAGTGCACTACTTGGTTTAATGAACAATGTTTATAGTCATAAACTATAAGCACTAAATATTAGTTTGATCAAAATTGTATATATAATTATGTTGGAAGGTGGGGAGGGAAGGAAAGTCAAAATGGTTGTGTAAAAAAGTTAAATTCTGGAGCTCCCCTGGTGGCGCAGTGGTTGAGAATCTGCCTGCTAATGCAGGGGACACGGGTTCGAGCCCTGGTCTGGGAGGATCCCACATGCCGCAGAGCAACTAGGCCCGTGAGCCACAACTACTGAGCCTGCGCGTCTGGAGCCTATGTTCCGCAACGAGAGGCCGCGATAGTGAGAGGCCCGCGCACCGCGATGAAGAGTGGCCCCCGCTTGCCACAACTAGAGAAAGCCCTCGTACAGAAACGAAGACCCAACACATCAAAAATAAATTAATTAATAAACTCCTACCCCAACATCTTCTTTAAAAAAAAAAAAAAGTTAGATTCTTACCTTCTGTGATAAGATGTATAGGTTAGTTCTAAAATGGATAAATCTATAAATAGTAATATGATCATATTAATTTTAGAGTTGGAGGTAAATATTAGAAGAAACAGCTAAAAGATGTAAAAGTGGTTGATTCTCGGAAGTGATTTGTGGGAATAGGGAGGAATTGAAAAGGGGCCTGCCATTTTTTGTTAAGAACCTTGTAGAATTATTTGACTGTTAAAACTATATACGTACACGCATTAGTTACTTATAAAATACAATAACGCTTTTTAAAAGTCTGAATAGGAAATAAGAAAATGAAGACACAAGTTGTAGCCCAGTGCCTCTCAAACTTTAATTATACATACAAATGACCTGGGAATCATGTAATAGTGCAAACGCTGCTTCAGTAGATCAGGGGTGGGATCTGAGAGTCTCCAATTCTTTAAAGCTCCTGGCTCACGAATATACTTTGAGTAATAAAACTGTATACCATTCCTTGTCTTAGGGAAAGGGAGAGAGATAGAACTAATTAGAGGAATACCGGGGATAAAATGAAGTTTTAATCGTGAGAGATTCTATTGTACCACCATTACTTCTTTCCACTCTTCCTTTTCTGCCTGAAAATCTACTCATCCTTCAAGACCTAATTCATATACCATCTCCTCTGTGAAACTTCCCTCATATTTTGCCCCCTCTCAGTTTGAAGCAAAATTATTTCCCAGGCTGGGAACTCCCAGAAAAACCTACATCTATGAGAGTCCTTGTCTCACTGTATTGTTATAGTTGGTGTCTTGTCTGTTTCCTGCACTAAAGTATGGGGACATAAATCATGATTTTTCCCCCCAAATCTGTGTAATCCTTGAATTTAGCACAGGTATGAGAAATTTCAAAGATTAAATAAGTGTTTAGAAGAAACAAATCACTAAGGAATGAATATAGTAACAAATTATAGTCATTAGAACTATTTGGAAGACAGGTTCATGCTCATTGGTGACATCAAAGAAGAGATTTCTAAAAAAAATAAAAAATAAAAAAAAAACAAACAAAGAAGAGATTTCTTTATTTCAAGGAAATTGATGACCATATCATTCCCCTCCTAAGATTTCATAATTCTATGCCTTGGATGTTATGAAATAAAAATAAGATGAATATATGAAATAGTATTTCCAGTGGAGATATGATGCATTCATTAATTTATTCTGGGGAATATTTTTAGCTTTTAACATATCTGATTATAATTGATAACCTAAGTAATAGGAAAAAATATTCTTTAATATGGTATAAATATCACTTAATATGGTAAAAATGTGTCCTTAATAGAATAGAAATAGGAACCTACACTAGGTTTTAGCTGTGAAGGTCACTTTGGTAAGATTCAGATCCCACAAACAAAACTGACCTCAACTTGGCAGTTTCTACACCCTAAATTACAGGGCTGAAAAGAAAGTCAACACAGGCTAATTAGGGTGATAACCAGCTGTTAGTAACAAGCAAATGGGCCTAGAGAGGGCATAAGAAGTTCATTAAAACAATAAGGAAAGAGCAGTAAGGGAGTGACACATGGTTCCAGCTAGTTCCTCCACGTCCTTGGAGGTGGGATGTGCCAGCCCCGGGCTGGATGTATCATTTCAGATCCTGGACTGAAGGTTGCAGATGTCTGCTGATGCAGGAGCTAATGATCATAATTAGAAAAATAATTAAGAAAAAAATAATGTAACAAGGGGAAGGAGATGGGATAGCTGATGGTCGGGCATCTGCCAAAATTTAGGTTCAGTTTGTACTTCAGGTCTGGAAGGGAACTTACAGATCAGTGACTGGTCAGTGGTTCTTGTGCCTGGATACACATTAGAATCACCTGGTTTCTTCTAAAAAATGACTGATGCTGGAGTCCCACAACCAGGGATTGTCTTTACTGGGTCCTGGCTGAGGTCTGGAACTCAGGGTCATTAATATGCTCCAGTTTACCCAGTTTTTAGTTAGTTGCAGGCTAGAGATGATCATTGTTGGTATCCAGGTGTGCATATGCTTTCTCCTACCCAACTTCTGTTGTAACCACCCCCTGATATGCTGCAAATGCAATGGGCAGCCTTGCTCAGCATTTCAAGAACAACTTTCATGGTGAGATCAAAAGCATACTCAAAACCACGTGTGGCTCAGTCCAACTGGAGAGACCGTGTCAAAAGAGCCTTGTTTATATCGGGTAGAATCTTGTCCGCTCTCCTCCACTCATCACAGGCCAATCTTGCCTAAGCCAGCAAGTTATGAGTAAGATCTGGGCAAAGAAATAATAATTCTATAATTCCCCATTGGCCTGCTTCATCCTGCAACCAAACAGCTGTTTCTGCTTGCTGAGTGTGCGGCACCCCCCGACACACACATACACACACACACAAACTGTAATTCACACTCAGCCGTAACCAGACGGTTCTCTCAAGCCATTTGCAGCTGCTCCTAAAATCCAAAATGATTTTATCACTGATGTAATGGCACTTACCTAAAAATATCAATACTTAATTGCATCTAACCCTGATAAACATCTTGACAACTATATTATAAAGAAATCTAGTTGGCCGATAATTTTTAAATGTATTCCAAATGGACAAAAATGCATCATGGTAACTGTGATTCAGCGTGTTACCATGGAACCCGCCTCCCACTCCAGCATCAGAGAGCTTCTTGCTGCACCTGATCCATCTAGCCAAGCGGGCAGACGTCAGAAAACCACATAAGCAAAATTCACTAAGATCTTATGTTTGCTTTTTGGTATATTAAAAAAAATACTGACTCACTAAGAGGTCTAGAATGTAAGGCTTCTCTTGTCTTTGAAGCATTTTTGAGATAAGTAGCTTTCATACTTTGACGTGTATCCGAATTACCTGGGGAGTGGAAGCTGAGAATGTATATTTTTTTAAATTGATTTATTAATAGACTTAATTTTTTTAGAACAGTCTTAGATTTACAGAAAATTAAGGTGATAATAGGGAATTATCTGGCAGTCCAGTGGTTAGGTCTCCGCGTTTCCACTGCAGGGGGCACGGATTCTATCCCTGGTCAAGGAACTAAGATCCTGCAAGCTGCGCGGCACGGCCAAAAAAAAAAAAAGAAAAAGAAAAGGTGATAATACAGAAAATTACCATATACACATGCTCCCCCCACACACAGTTTCCCCTATTAACATCTAACACAAGTTTGGTACCTGTGTTACCATTACCATCCTTCTATTCCAGGATACCACATTACGCCTGTAGTTGCCATGTGTCTTTAGGCCCCCCTTAGCTGTGACAGTTTCTCAGGCTTGTTTTTGATGCCCTTGATAGTTTCGAGGTGTACTGGTCAGGTATTTTGCAGGAAGGCCCCCTACCGGAATTAGCCTGATATTTTTCTCATGACTAGACCGTGGGTTATGAATTTGGGGAGGACGATCACAGAGGCCAAGTTCCATTTTCATCACAGCATATCAAGGGTATAGGTATATACTATCAACATGATTTATGACTGTTGTTGACCTTAATCATCTGGCTTACAGAGTGTCTGTCAGTTTCCTCCAGTGAAAAGTTACCTTTTTCCCCCTTTCCACATTGCACTCTTTGGAAGGACGTCATTTTAGGCAGCCCATAAGGAAGGAGTGGGGGTTATACTCCCCCTCCTTCATGATGGAGGATCTCATAATTTATTTGGAGTTTGTCTGGATGGGAAATTTGTCCTCTCCCCAATTTATTAATTTATTCAATAATTTATTTATATCGGTATGGATCTATGGATATTCATTTTAATCTATTTTATACTTTGGATTATAACCTAAGGGCATCTTATTTTGTTGCTAAAATGTTCAAGCTTTGGCCATTGGGAGCTCTTTCAGTTGGCTTCTGTGCACATTTGACATACCCCTTTAGTGTGTGTATGTGTGTGTACATATCTATAAATATTTTTATATTAACCATTTGTATCAACGTTAATGTGAGTTTCTACCAAAGCCTCCAATTCTAATCCATCACCATATTGATCATTCTCTCCCTTTTCTGAAAGAAACTTGGAACCCACCATACACCATTCATCTTCTTAACTGTTTGATTCCAACATAGATGTACAGCAGTGTCAGAATTGTTAACACTTACCCCCCATGAGAAACAACTTCTTTGACTAGAGTTCAGTACGTATATGCACTCCCTTTTGCCTTTGGTCTAACAGACTCCACCCATTTCCAACGTTACTTAGGTCAGCACCTTTTCCCTGATTCCTTCAATGAGAGTATTTCTTATGCTTGTAATACAGTTAGATTCTCTTGTCACAGTCTGCAGTCTTTCCTGGGATCCCTGACCTCCTAAATAATCTTTTTATTTGCATATATTAAGATTCACTTTTTATGTTGTAAAGCTATAACAGGGTTTGACAAATGCATAATATCATGTATAAATCATTACAGTATCACACAGAATAGTTTCATCACCCAAAACATCCCCTGTGCTCCACCTATTCATCCTGTCCCTCCACCCTCCAAGCCCTTGGCAACCACTGATCTTATATACTGTTTATATAGTTTTGCCCTTTCTAAAATGTCATATAATTGGAATCATATATTATGTAGCCTTTTCAGACAAGCTTCTTTCACTTAGCAATATACATTTATGGTTTCTCCATGTCTTTTCATAGCTTGATGGCTCACTTCTTTTTATTGCTGAGTAATACTCCATTGTATGGATGTACCACAGCTTGTTTATCCATTGACTTATTAAAAGACATCTTGGTTGCTTCCAGTTTTTGGCAACTATAATTAAAGCTGCTACAACCATTTTTGTGCAGGTTTTGTATGCACGTAAATTTTCAACTCAACTGAGTAAATGACCTAGGAGTGTGGTTGCTAAATCATATGCTAAGACCACACTTAGCTTTGTAAGAAACTGCCAAACGGTCTTCCAAAGTGGCTGTATATTTTGCATCCCCATCAGCAATGAATGAGAGTTTCTGTTGCTTCTCAACCTCATCAGCATTTGGTGTTGTCGGGGCTTTTTTTAATTTTAACAGTTCTAAAAGACATGTAGTGATATCTCCTTGTTGTTTTAATTTGCAGTTCCCTAATGATGAATGATATTGATGTTGATCATCTTTCACATGCTTCTCTGCCATCTGCATATCTTCTTAGGTAGTGTTTGGGAATGTGTGTTTCTTTAACAAGACTTTTAAGTGATTCTGATGAAGACCAAAGTTAGAGGACCACTATTCCACACCCATCATTTGCCACTCGCCTCGACTTAATCCTTTGTCTGCATTATGGTCATCCTAGATAACAGCAGGGACATTTTTCCTTTTGCCTGATTTCACAGCTAAACATGTTTTGTCTTTGAAATTTCACCACTTACCTGAAAAGTGATCTGCACCCAAAGGCCTCAGATGGAGGTAAACGTGAATGTGCCTGTGCCTGTGGATGGGCTCTTGGTTTACACTCGCAGCTTAGAGACACACTAATTTCTAAACTTTGATGACTTTGTACCCAGGGAAGTGTGATGCTATGGGCCATCATCACCTGGTCCACCTGTCCAGGATCCCCCCAGGTGGGGATATCTGGTGCCACAGCTTTCAGTTCACAATTCAGGACACATGTTCTTTCTGTGGAAATATCATGGAACACGTAAGTCCGTTCATAAACAGTGTGATGCACAAATTACAATAAGGCTTAAAACTTAAGTATAAGCAGATAGCTTCTCTTCTCACACTATGAACATCAATTCTTAAACAATGACCCCTGAATCCAACACTGTTTCTATTTTTTATTTGAAGAAGAAACTTTCTACTTTCTCTAAATTCTGAAGTCAGGGCCTATGCAAACCAGACCTCCTGGAGACTTATCATTTTATACCATGTTCTCAGGAGCTTCAGAGAGCATTATTGTTTTCCTAAAGAAGGGGTCCTTCACCTCTTTACCTCTCCTAATCTACGATGGGGTATTCTCATACCTGCCCAGATCCTCTCAGACAGGATTAGCAGTTTGTACTACATTTGCTATTTACTCTCTTTAAAAGGTCAGGGCAGACCAAACTAATAATAATAATTTGCATAACAAAAAACAATTATGCATTCCTTAAAATCTGCAGGTATCACTAATTGCCTTCTCCTTGCACCCCCAAAGAGGGAAGGCTTCTCCTTGTACCCCCAAAGAGGGAAGAATAGGCACTTGGAGACCAAGTGCCTATTCTTCCAGCTACCATCCCCCATGTTTTGCAGCTCTGGACAGCTGTGAGAGTTTTTGCATCTAATTCCTTAAAATTATTTAGTAATTAGCCCTACTACCTCCTCCTAAAGCCACCCCTGGGTTGTCATTTTTATTCCAGCTTCTGATAAGTTATTCCTTAAAACCTTTTTTCTTTTAAATTTCTCCAAAATTTTAAACATGTTTACAGCAAAGCCATTTTTAAAGGGTTATAATGTAGTTTCTTCACCAGCAATGGAAAACAAGGTAATATCTACTGACTCTCTCTAAAGAACATAAGCTATCTTCTTTCTGTATTAATTACCATCTGCCTTGGTTTATGTGGAAATCCATTTGAACAGGAACTATATTTATCGATATGCTCTGTATTATATATTCAGTTGGGCTCACTGTCAGAGCTGTATATATACCTGTCAAATTATGGCAATTGGTTATTTTTGGCTGCATTGCTGACTTAAGCTATGACCTTCCTCAAGTCACATAGATATTTCTCTTTTTCAAGTTTCTCCTGTAAAAATACTGACCCACTTAAATAGAAACATTGTGAGGATTAACTAATAAATTGTTCTGAAAACGTCAGGGCCTATAAATATTGTTGTTAATGTGTTAAGCTATAAATATATACAATGAAGAAAGAATTTGCTTTTTAATTTCAAAACAAAAACCTGTCAGCTTGAATAGTTTAATATTGTAACCTATATTTCCCAAGTATAATGCTAGACTAAAAGCAAAAGAAAAACCTAACACTTTGTTTTCCCCCAAGAAAACAGCCAATACACACCAAGGATTTTTTCAGTTTTTTTTTTTAATGTTTAATGTTCACATCGAATAATTTTCTGGAATCTAAGACTAGGAATCGATCATAAAGATCATGATATCAAGCCTCCTACCCAAAGTAGGGCTGTAATGTTCTTAAACCATTTATAGATCTGACCATCCAACCTCTTGGTAAAGTCTAGAAGAAAGCCCCACTTCTTATGGTGACCCTTTCAAGTGCGGTGGAAGGTATTTATTAGAAAAGTCTTCCTTTAAACGGAGATGAAGTCTTCTTCCTTTGAATTCCAGCTCTTTGGTGTGCCTTCTGGAGCTAAACACAGTAAATCTAATCACTCTTCTATAGGACAGACTTTCAACTCCTTGATGACAATTGTCAGAGCCACTCAAAGGTTTTTCTTCTCCGATTTCT
Source organism: Monodon monoceros (assembly GCF_005190385.1). Lineage (NCBI taxonomy): Eukaryota > Metazoa > Chordata > Mammalia > Artiodactyla > Monodontidae > Monodon > Monodon monoceros. The sequence continues at coordinate 86,408,459 of NW_021703774.1, read as the reverse complement.
CAATTCCTTCTTTCATTCCTAATGTGACACGATTTCCTGAACTGTCTCCTTCCTGTTTGTCCTCTCAAGGCAGGCCCCAATTTCTCATGTTACTTTTCAAATATAGTACTGAGGACTGATGACAGAACTTGCTAGAAGTATCCTCCCAGTGGGAAATAAGGCTGGGGCCCACGTCCCTTCCTGTCCTCTCTCTGGCACTGGCGCCCAGCTGCAGGCAACGATAAGATGCTCTGCACCTGGGCCCCGCTTTGCTTCCTGCCCTCCAGCCAAGGGCTTCAGCTGCAGATGAGCTCCCCATATCTGGGGCCCCACTATACATCCTGCCCGCTGTGTCCCAAAGGCAGGTGCTACTCAGCACTCACTTCCCACCAAACCCCACCTCCAGCTCCCACAGGCCCCTGTAAGCTTCAGCACTGAAACCTCTTTATTCCCAAGGACTGCCTGCTCATCAGTGATTTGCCTGACTGCACAATGGAAATCCCTGGGGTCCTTTAAAAACTACTGCTGCTGCTGCGCTACTGATGATGCTGTCAGAGATTCTGATAGAATTGGACTGGCACAGGACCTAGGCGTGGTAATTTTTAAAATCTCCCCAGGGAGTTTGTGCAACCAGGGTTAAAAATTGCTAAGGAAATCTGGATCATTTCAAAGCCTACTCCTTCCTATGTGTAGATGTTTAATCTCCCCCACCCCACTGATCACTCAGTAGGCGGTTCCCCTAGTTATGCTTCACCCGTGCTCCCAGGTCACTACTGTAGGCACTTAATATTGAATACTGAATGAACAAATAACCTCTTGTTTCTTTGAGGCCCACACCCTCTGAGAATGATAACCTCTTCTCTTCTTCATCCCTGCAATATGCCAATCTCTTGTCAGCTCCCTCATATCCATCATGAACTTGGGGTCATCATTTTTCTCACCATCTCGTCATCACCTGCCAAGGCACCAATGCCCACATTGACTGTGTTTCTACATCTTGGCCTCCACTTCCTTGATCTCAATTCTGATGACTTCATCTCCACTCCCCCTCAGCCACCCAAGTCCACACTCAGACTTTGTTGTCATTCACAACAGCTCCCCCTCTGAAATTCTAAACTCCACTGTCCTATCCTAAAAATTCTCTGTCCAGTTCTTGTACTCTATTTTTTTTTTTTTTCTGTACACGGGCCTCTCACTGTTGTGGCCTCTCCTGTTGCGAAGCACAGGCTCCAGACGTGCAGGCCCAGCGGCCATGGCTCACGGGCCCAGCCGCTCCGTGGCATGTGGGATCTTCCCAGACCAGGGCACGAACCCGTGTCCCCTGCATCGTCAGGCGGACTCTCAACCACTGCGCCACCAGGGAAGCCCTCTTGTACTCTTTTTAACTCCTATCCCAATCTCTCTTTTCGTTCAAAGCCAAGCTTCAAAAAAGCATAGTTTTCACCCACCAATACCCATCTACTCCCCAACTCACCTCACTCTGGCTTCTCATCCCAATGCATCACAGGAACTGCTCTTTCTAGGGATACTTCTAAGTGTTCATTCACTTGCAGTATTTGGTGCTTAGTGATGGTTCTCAGCATTTGGTGCTTCTCTCTAAAACCATTTCCTCCCTCAGTCCCTTGAACACTCTCTGGCCTACCTGTTACTTCACTGACAACTGCCTTAAGTGTCCTTTGCAAGTTCCTCTTCTCCTTCCAGACTCTTGGCATTACCAGTCCCTAATGCTTCAGTCTGGTCTCTTAATCACTTTTAAACTCTTTTAATCATGCCTATTGCTTCAACTACTGCTTTGACACAACTCCCAAAACTAAATCCCCAACCTAGATCCTTTTCCTGATGTATGAATTGAATTTCAGTTTACTACATACCTCCAAAAGCAATACCCCACCATCTTCTCAAATTCAGTATATTCAAAGCAGAGCTTATCTTTTCCCCACTATATCAGGATTCTAAGGCCAAAAGGAACTGCAGAGTCTGTCTGATTCAATCTCCAATCCCACAACTTCAAGAACTCTCTAAGAATACAAGCAGAGCTACAGAAGAGCTACCTGGTGGTTCATTTAACTCAATATCATCCTAGGGAGAGCCCTTTTGGAAAATACACCCCCGATTGATCCCTCTCCGGGTCCTCTATCTTAGTATATGACATCATCTGTACCTAGTTGCCAAAAGCCAAAAACATCGAGAGTCTGCTGATTTCACCCTTCTCTGTCAATTCCTCATCCAAGCAATCACCAAGTCCTATTAATTTTGCATCCCCAAGCTCTCTCGGATTCATCCTCTCCACTGCTTTATCCAAAAATAGCTATTGCGTATCTATTATCTTCCAGACACTATTCTAGACTCTGGAGACACAGTGGTAAATAAGAAAGTCATAGACCTGCCCTCACCATCTTCATACACAATATCAGTCCAGGTTCAATCAGAGGGCGCAGGTGCTACCCTCGTGGTCAGGCTGGAACCGGTTCAGGGCAGTTGACTGTTGCTACCTTAGCCTGTTCTGGCTCTGGCTGGTTCTGCGGTTTTGCTTATGTAGCTTCTGCCTTAGTTTCTGTTAAGCAAGCACAGCAGTGGGCATAGACTAACGGACTGTGGCGCAGAAAAAAGAAAGTAAGTCAGTCTCTGTACAAGTGTGGGTCTCTTCCCAGTGACCCCACCACTAGCTCTGGAAACATCCTCATTGCCAGTGATGGAAAGGATTCTCCTCTGTCCTTTCTTCTTTGCATCACTTCTGATTAGCCAAGCCTGCAATTTGCATCCTTGCCCTGGCTACCAGATAGGCTTATAGAAATTAAGAAGTTCAGGAGGACCTTCAAGATGGTGGAGGAGTAAGATGTGGAGATCACCTTCCTCCCGACAAATACATCAAAAATACATTTACATGTGAACAACTCCTACAGAACACCTACTAAATGCTGGCAGAAGACCTCAGACTTCCCAAAAAGGTCCTGGGCCTCTGGCCGGGTGTCAGGCCTGACCCTCTGAGGTGGGAGAACTGACTTCAGGACATTGGACCACCAGAGACATCCCGGCCTCATGTAATATCAATTGGTGAGAGCTCTCGCAGAGGTCTCCATCTCAACGCTAAGACCCAGCTCCACTCAATGACCAGCAAGCTCCAGTGCTGGATGCCTCATGGCAAACAACTAGCAAGACAGGAACAAAACCCTAACCATTAGCAGAGAGGTTGCCTAAAATCATAATAAGTTCAGAGACATCCCAAAACACACCCTGGACGTGGTCATGCTGACCAGAAAGACAAGATCCAGCCTCATCTACCAGAACACAGGCACCAGTCTCTTTCACCAGGAAGCCTAAACAAACCACTACACCAGCCTTACCCATGGGGGCAGACACCAAAAACAAAGAGAACTATGAAGCCTGAGAAAAGGAGACCCCAAACAAGTAAGTTAAGCAAAATGAGAAGACAGAGGAATATGCAGTAGATGAAGGAGCAAGGTAAAAAACCACCAGCCCAAACAAATGAAGAGACAATAGGCAGTCTACCTGAAAAAGAATTCAGTGTACTGATAGCAAAGATGATCCAAATCTTGGAAACAGAATGGAGAAAATACAAGAAACGTTTAACAAGGACCTGGAAGAACTAAAGAGCAGACAAACAATGATGAACAACACAATAAATGAAATTTAAAATTCTCTAGAAGGAATCAATAGCAGAATAACTGAGGCAGAAGAACGGATAAGTGACCTGGAGATAAAATAGTGGAAATAACTACTGCAGAGCAGAATAAAGAAAAAATAATTAAAAGAATTGAGGAAAGTCTCAGAGACTTCTGGGACAACATTAAACGCACCAGCATTCGAATTAGGGGGGTCCCAGAAGAAGAAGAGAAAAAGAAAGGGTCTCAGAAAATATTTGAAGAGATTATAGTTGAAAACTTCCTTAATATGGGAAAGGAAATAGTCAATCAAGTCCAAGAAGCATAAAGAGTCCCATACAGGATAAATCCAAGGAGAAACATGCCAAGACACAAACTAATCAAACTATCAAAAATTAAATACAAAGAAAAAATATTGAAAGCAGCAAGGGAAAAGCAACAAATAGTATACAAGGGAATCCCCATAAGGTTAACAGCTGATCTTTCAGCAGAAACTCAGCAAGCCAGAAGGGACTGGCAGGACATATTTAAAGTGATGAAAGGGAAAAACCTACAACCAAGATTACTCTACCCAGCAAGAATCTCATTCAGATTTGACAGAGAAATTAAAACTGTTACATAAAAGCAAAAGCTAAGAGAATTCAGAACCACCAAACCAGCTCTATGACAAATGTTAAAGGAACTTCTCTAGGCAGGAAATACAAGAGAAGGAAAGACCTACAATAACAAACCCAAAACAATTAAGAAAATGGTAATAGGAACATACATATTGATAAATACCTTAAACGTAAATGGATTAAATGCTCCAACCAAAAGACACAGACTGACTGAATGGATCCAAAAACAAGACCCGTATATATGCAAGAGACCCACTTCAGACCTAGGGACACATACAGACTGAAGGTGAGGGGATGGAAAAAGATATTCCTTGCGAATGGAAATCAAAAGAAAGTTGGAGTAGCAATTCTCATATCAGACAAAATAGACTTTAGAATAAAGACTATTACAAGAGACAAAGAAGGACACTATATAATGATCAAGGAATCAATCCAAGAAGAAGATATAACAATTGTAAATATTTATGCACCCAACATAGGAGCACCTCAATACATAAGGCAAATGCTAACAGCCATAAAAGGGGAAATCGACAGTAACACAATCAGAGTATGGGACTTTAACAGCTCACTTTCACCAATGGACAGATCAACAAAAATGAAAATAGATAAGGAAACACAAGCTTTAAATGACACATTAAATAAGATGGACTTAATTGATATTTATAGGACATTCCATCCAAAAACAACAGAATACACTTTCTTCTCAAGTGCTCATGGAACATTCTCCAGGATAGACCGTATCTTGGGTCACAGATCAAGCCTTGGTAAATTTAAGAAACTTGAAATCATATCAAGTATCTTTTCTGACCACAATGCTATGAGACTAGATATCAATTACAGGAAAAAAATCTGTAAAAAATACAAACACATGGAGGCTAAACAATATGCTACTAAATAACCAAGAGTTCACAGAACAAATCAAAGAGAAAATCAAAAAAGACCTAGAAACAAATGACAATGAAAACATGATGACCCAAAACCTGTGGGATACAGCAAGACCAGTTCTAAGAGGGAAGTTTGTAACAATACAGTGCTACCTCAAAAAACAAGAAGCATCTCAAATAAACAGCCTAACCTTACACCTAAAGCAATTAGAGAAAGAAGAACAAAAAAACCCAAAGTTAGCAGAAAGAAATAAATCATAAGGATCAGATCAGAAATAAAAAGAAATGAGGGAAACAATAGGAAAGATCAATAAAACTAAAAGCTGATTCTTTGAGAAGATAAACAAAATTGATAAAACAATAGCCAGACTCATCAAGAAAAAAAGGGAGAAGACTCAAATCAATAGAATTAGAAATGAAAAAGGAGAAGTAACAACTGACACTGCAGAAATACAAAGGATCATGAGAGATTACTACAAGCAACTCTATGCCAATAAAATGGACAACCTGGAAGAAATGGATGGACTCTTAGAAAAGCACAATCTTCCGAGACTGAACTGGGAAGAAATAGAAAATATAAACAGACCAATCACAAGCACTGAAATTGAAACTATGATTAAAAATCTTCCAACAAGCAAAAGCCCAGGACCAGATGGCTTCACAGGTGAATTCTATCAAACATTTAGAGAAGAGCTAACATCTATCCTTCTCAAACTCCTCCAAAATATAGTAGAGGGAGGAACACTCCCAAACTAATTCTACAAGGCCACCATCACCCTGATACCAAAATCAGACAAAGATGTCAGAAAAAAAGAAAACTACAGGCCAATATCACTGATGAACATAGATGCAAAATCCCTCAACAAAATACTAGCAAACAGAATCCAAGAGAACTTAAAAGGATCATACAGCAAGACCAAGTTGGGTTTATCCCAGGAATGCAAGGATTCTTCAGTATATGCAAATCAATCAATGTGACACACCATATTAACAAGTTGAAGGAGAAAAACCATATGATCATCTCAATAGATGCAGAAAAAGCTTTTGACAAAATTCAACACCCATTTATGATAAAAACTCTCCAGAAAGTAGGCAGAGAGGGAACTTACCTCAAATAATAAAGGTCATATATGATAAACCCACAGCCAACATCATTCTCCATTGTGAAAAACTGAAAGCATTTCCACTAAGATCAGGAACAAGACAAGGTTGCCCACTCTCACCACTATTATTCAACATAGTTTTGGAAGTTTCAGCCACAGCAATCAGAGAAGAAAACGAAATAAAAGGAATCCAAATCATAAAAGAAGAAGTAAAACTGTCACTTTGCAGAGGACATGATACTATACATAGAGAATCCTAAAGATGCTACCAGAAAACTACTAGAGCTAATCAATGAATTTGGTAAAGTAGCAGGATACAAAATTAATGCACAGAAATCTCTTGCATTTCTATACACTAATGATGAAAAATCTGAAAGAGAAATTAAGGAAACACTCCCATTTACCACTGCAACAAAAAGAATAAAATACCTAGGAATAAACCTACCTAAGCAGACAAAAGACCTCTATGCAGAAAACTATAAGACACTGATGAAAGAAATTAAACATGATGCAAACAGATGGAGAGATATACCATGTTCTTGGATTGGAAGAATCAACACTGGGAAAATGACTATACTACCCAAAGCAATCTAAAGATTCAGTGCAATCCCTATCAAACTACCAATGGCATTTTTCACAGAACATGATCCAAAAATTTCACAATTTGTATGGAAACACAAAAGACCCTGAATAGCCAAAGCAATCTTGACAAAGAAAAATGGAGCTGGAGGAATCAGGCTCCCTGACTCCAGAATATAGTACAAAGCTACAGTAATCAAGACAGTATGGTACTGGAACAAAAACAGAAATATAAATCAATGGAACAGGATAGAAACCCAGAGATAAACCCATGCACATATGGTCACCTTATCTTTGATAAATGAGACAAGAATATACAATGGAGAAAAGACAGCCTCTTCAATAAGTGGTGCTGGGAAAACTGGACAGTTACATGTAAAAGAATAAAATTAGAACACTCACTAACACCATACACAAAAATAAGCTCGAAATGGATTAAAGACCTAAATGTAAGGCCAGACACCATAAAACTCTTAGAAGAAAACATAGGCAGAACACTCTTCAACATAAATGACAGCAAGATCCTTTTTGACCCTCCTCCTAGAGAAATGGAAATAAAAACAAAAATAAACAAATGGGACCTAATGAAGCTTAAAAGCTTTTGCACAGGGCTTCCCTGGTGGTGCAGTGGTGGAGAATCTGCCTGCTAATGCAGGGGACACGGGTTCGAGCCCTGATCTGGGAGGATCCCACATGCCGCGGAGGAACTAGGCCCGTGAGCCACAACTACTGAGCCTGCGCGTCTGGAGCCTGTGCTCCACAACAAGAGAGGCCATGTTAGTGAGAGGCCCGCGCACCGCGATGAAGAGTGGCCCCCGCTTGCCACAACTAGAGAAAGCCCTCACACAGAAACGAAGACGCAACACAGCAAAAATAAATTAATTAATTAATAAACTCCTACACCCAACATCTTAAAAAAACAAAAAAGCTTTTGCACAGCAAAGGAAACCACAAACAAGACGAAAAGACAACCCTCAGAATGGGAGAAAATATTTGCAAACAAAGCAGCTGACAAAGGATTAATCTCCAAAATATACAAGCAGCCCATGCAGCTTAATATCAAAAAAACAAAAAACCCAATCCAAAAATGGGCAGAAGTCCTAAATAGACATTTCTCCAAAGAAGATATACAGATTGCCAGCAAACACATGAAAGAATGCTCAACATCACTAATCATTAGAGAAATGCAAATCAAAACTACAGTGAGGTATCCTCTCACACCAGTCAGAATGGCCATCACCAAAAAATCTAGAAACAATAAATGCTGGAGAGGCTATGAATAAAAGGGAATCCTCTTGCACTGTTGGTGGGAATGTAAATTGATACAGCCACTATTGAGAACAGTATGGAGGTTCCTTAAAAAACTAAAAATAGAACTACCATATGACCCAGCAATCCCACTATTGGGCATATACCCTGAGAAAACCATAATTCAAAAAGGGTCATGTACCACAATGTTCCTTGTAGCACTATTTGCGATAGCCAGGACATGGAAGCAACCTAAGTGTCCACTGACAGATGAATGGATAAAGAAGATGTGGCACATATATACAATGGAATATTACTCAGCCATAAAAGGAAATGAAATTGAGTTATTTGTAGTGAGGTGGATGGACCTAGAGTCTGTCAAACAGAGTGAAGTAAGTCAGAAAGAGAAAAACAAATACCGTATGCTAACACATATATATGTTATCTAAGGGGAAAAAAATGGTTCTGAAGGACCTAGGGGCAGGACAGGAATAAAGATGCAGATGTAGAGAATGGACTTGAGGATGCGGGGAGGGGGAAGGGTAAGTTGGGATGAAGAGGCAGCTTCAGGTAAGCTGGAGAGAGTGGCACTGACATACATAACATTACCAAATGTAAAATAGATAGCTAGTGGGAAGCAGCCGCATAGCACAGGGAGATCAGCTCGGTGCTTTGTGACCACCTAGAGGGGTGGGATAGGGAGGGTGAGAGGGAGACACAGGAGGAAGGGGATATGGGGATATATGTATACGTATAGCTGATTCACTTTGTTATACAGCAGAAACTAACACAACAATGTAAAGCAATTATACTTCAATAAAGATGTTTAAAAATAAAAAAAAAGAAAGAACGAAAAACAGAACCAGTTAGAGTAATAAGAGACTTATTATAATAAGTCAAATCCCTATGGATTTGACTGTATGCAGCCTGGGGAACTGATTAAAGTGTTTATGTGCAGTTTGCTCCTTCATTTGGTGCTGGTTTGAAGTCAGCACGTCAGGCAGTTGGGAAGGAAAGATGGACCGGTAGTGGGAGAGCAAGGATAAACTGGAACCCCCAAGGGTAAGTTGGAACCTAGGAGGAAAACTGTGATGCTCGTCAGTCTCCCATCACTTCCAAGCCTTCAGCCTTTATCCAGAATCTAAACCACAGTTGGCCCAGAAATCAGAGGAGCTGAAAGAGGAGATAAGAAGTAGTTGAATTAGTTGTGGTCCCAGCCGCTGCCTCATGCAAAGAAGGTGAACCAGCAGATTCCAGATTATGTGTTTGAGCTGCAGCAGCGCCTGACCCTATATCAACTTTCCATGTAAACATGGCTGCTGCTTTACTTTACCCTTTCAAATCTTTATCTTGAAGCCCATCCTAACTGAGAACCACACAGGGAAGGGAATTCTGGGAAGTCGAATTCCGGTTTAACTCAGCTGACTAGGTACAAAGCCACTACATAATCACATGACTCCACCAACCTCTCATCTGTCCCATTCTAACCCACCCTTCACAGGGTCTTCAGGAGATGGTTCTCACATGCAACTCCCACCACATTGCTCCCTGAGCCGCAGCAATTTCCCACTGCCTCTCCATCAGCAATAGCACAAAATCTAAACTTGTCTGCATAACGTATTAGTCAGGATCTGGTATGTTTGCAAGAGACAAAAACTCAAAATAATTTTCTTTTAAAGGAAACAGAAATTTATTTCTGTCTCAGGTAGAAATCTGGGTAGGTGGTCTGGGGCTATACCGTTTTCCATGGCATCAGGAAACCAGGGACCAGGCTTTCTATCTTGTTCTGTATGGTTGACATAATCTGCTTTCCAGAATTTAGATGGAGAAAGGGACAAAGACTAAACAAACCTAAAGGATGCACTCATGCTCCACTGTCTTTAAGGCCCTAAGAGTAGAATTCCTGGAGCCAGGTGACACAGTTTACAGAATTTAGTTTCTGGCCACACCTAGCTTCAAGGGAGCTTAAGAAATGTAGTCTTTAATCCTAGCAGCTATGTGCCTAGCAAAACTGTCTGTTGCTAGTTGAAGACAGAAGGAAACAAATATTGGGGGACAATTAGTTTCTCTCACATGTGACATTTAAGAACCCTCCCATCACCTGCCCCTGCCTATTTCTCTAACCACATTTCCTGCCCATCCATGCATATTTTCATAGCAAAACTAGAATACTTGATGTTCCACCCAACTCTCCATGAACTAGCCTAGTTTCATGACTTTGCACATGATGTTCCCTTGCCTGGAATTCCCTCCTCCTCTCGCCTATCTATCCTCCACCTATTTATCCTCTAAGACCTCATTGGCTATTTGCCCAGGTGCCCCACCTCCTGAACTACCTCCTGTCCTTTCAACAAACACTCATTACAATAATTGTATCATCATATGACAATTGATTGTTGCCACATCTGTCTCCCTTGCCTGAGTTCCTTAAATGTGGGACTGTCTTTTCAGCCCTGAATCTCAATATTTCTCCCAGTGTCCAGTGCATAATGCATAGGAAATGTTTGTGGAATGCAGACTTAGGGCACAAAGGGATAGGTATTTTATTCAGCCCATATGCTGTATTTTTATTAATGCAGTCTAAAGTAGCTGGGGGCAGCAGCCAGCCACAGGCTTACACGGCTGTGGATTGCTACATTGCTTTTACTGTTTACTGAAGAGAGATCAAGGCAGAGGCTGGACAGAAAAAAAGGCTTTTCTGAGGAGAGAAGTAATTGCTTCTTTATCTCTTAAACACAGGATTGAGGACAAGCACAGATGGTTCCCTCACTCTCCCTGAGACCTCAGGGAAAAAGACAAAATGTCACAATTCTACAGCCAAAATGCTACAGGAAGTTTGAGAAGGCTAGAAGAGGGTCCCAGGAGACAAACTAAAAGCCAAAATGACAAACATCGCTCAGTATTGAGACATAGTATTCTTAAGGCTACATACAATCTGATGGGGGAGATATCCAGCCCTACCCCCACCAGTAAATATTTCCCGACCTCTCTAAGACATCTCCCCAACAGGAAGGCCTTTGAGATGCTGCTTTGTCCCCACCCTCACCCCATCATATTTGCTGTTCTTTTGAAAGGATATAAAGGCTCTTCCTTTGACACACAAATACTCAGAGCATTAGGGAAAACCCTTTCTGGCAATTATTAGTATTACAACTGTCATTATGTTTTGCTGAAAAGCAAATATTAAAAATATATTCAATAAAAGATATTTTGAGAGAAAACAGTGGACTAAACTGTACAGTCCTAGCTTCTTATTCAGAGATTCAGTAGTAGCCACGTGTATGTGTGTGTGCGTGTGCGTGTGAACAATTCTAAGCCTTGATTGCATTCTCTTATGGACCATTTAAAAGAAAAGCCACAAGAGAATGTTTCTTGAATTATTTTAGATGACTACTGACAGCCCTTTGCAAAGCCCCGTAAGCTGCTGGTGTTGGTGTAACTGGAGTGCCCTTTTACCCAGCAAATTCTACTTCTACGAAATCATCCTAAGGAAGCAATCAGTGATGTATGCAAAGATGTTTATAAAATGGTATACATCTGGGCTTCCCTGGTGGTGCAGTGGTTGAGAGTCCACCTGCCGATGCAGGGGACACGGGTTCGTGCCCCGGTCCAGGAAGATCCCACATGCCGTGGAGAGGCTGGGCCCGTGAGCCATGGCTGCTGAGCCTGCGCGTCTGGAGCCTGTGCTCCGCAACGGGAGAGGCCACAACAGTGAGAGGCCCGCGTACCGCAAAAAAAAAAAAAAGGTATACATCTCATCACTGTTCGTGATAGTGAAAAAATGGAAATAAATGTCTCATACTAGAGGATTAGCAAAATATACTCTGCAGCCATAAAAATGATGCTATAGAAAAACATTTACTGTCATGGAAGGATGTTCATGAAATTAAGTAAAAACATGAAGGCTATAAAAAAGAATATTCAGTGTGATCATATTTTACAACACGCACTGGCTGAGCACATGCTGGCCCAGACTCAGGAATCTGGCAGATTTTCATTATGTCTCACCCGATAGGTCCATTTGTGTTAAAGTTTGAGAATTAATGAGTGTCTGACCATAATCTTTATGTACCTATAAATTAAGAGAGTAAAGACTTCTGAAAGACCCCAAATTCTTCTTTTTGAGATTCAAAGTTTTCGTAAATTGTCTGATGGATTGGGAGTAAGAGGGTCTAAGTCTGAATTAGGAAAGACTAGTGAGGATCCTAAAAGGAATTTACTGTGTAGGTGGAAGGAATCCAGAGCAGTGGTTTGGTCTTGGCATCAAGGGCTAAGGCTCTGGATAGTAGCCTCTGTCTCAGAACTCCTCCCCAACTCAGGCACCCTGGAGAAGGATTTGTATTAGAAGGGTCTTAACCCTCGGGGCCCAGGGTATATTTCTGCAGGGCACAAAAGGCATGGCAGAGAGAAGACAAGGAGTCCCTCTTCCCAAAAGGCACCACTGCTATCATTTATCTCCGTGGTGGTGGATAACAGAGCAGGGCAATGGGGCCTGCAGGAGTGGGGGTCCAGCTGGCCAGATCCCTGCAGGGCTGCCAGGGCCTCCACAAAGCTCTCAGTGGTCACGCAGTTTGTCCCAGTGGTAGGGGCAAGAGCCACTTCGCTACAGAAACACGACTCATCGGGTACAAACAACCTTGCTTAGAGGCTTCTCTCTACCGCCACCTGGATCTCATTTGAGCCTATCATAGAAAGAGCTATCCCCGTGAGAGTGAGACTTGGATCTCTGGATTAGTAGGCAACACCCATTCCTGCTCTGCCAACTTCAGAGCAAGCTATTCTCAGTGGGTGGTAAACTCTCTGGAGGCTATTCCCATGGCCAGCGGGATCTGTGTACCAAAGCCATAAATCCAGGATACTCCAGAGTAAATGCCAGGAAGCCAGTTGTTTTCAAGAACCGTTTTAAGAAGTGGCTGTTATCAAATGCATAGGACTTACCAGGATAAATAAAAGATAATATTCTTCATCTCATAAGGGTCCAATTTAAAAGGATGGCCCAAGGGATCTTGGAGCTACTGCTGTTTTCTAGAGATTAATGGTAAAATGACTAATGCCATAAATTATATGAAGGTTTGTTTTATGACCTGATTTTATTTGGCAAGGCCTTGGAGTTTCATGAACATAACTGTTCCCCATCTGGGAGATACGAGCTTATAGTTACGCCATGACAAATATTAGCCCTGCTAGGTCCTCAGTTTAAAAAACATGTAGGAAATAATAGAATTGCAGCAGTGACGAAAATAACTCTGCCACTGCTGTCAGCTCAGGTTCATCAGTGATAGAGAATTAAAAACCTTCAAGTTCAGAGGTCTGAGTGGGAGTGATCAGGTCATGACTGCGGCACTATTGTGGAAAGGCAGACAGAAGGGGCAGCCCAAGGACAGGAGCTCCTAGAGGAACCCTATTGCCCCAGCCCTCCTGGAAGGAGGAGAAAGATTTGGGCACATGCATTTAAAGCCTCAACAAATTTCTAAATTTGAGTTCATGAGCCAGCATTTGCTGACACACCCTCCCCCAAATCTTTTATTTTATACCCTCACTCTATCTCTGAGGGTTAGGAGCTATGCTTTGTCCGGATAATTTAAAGGAGAAGAAGCTCAAGGTTTTTGCCAACTAGTCCATCTCAGGTTGAAACTCAATACACTTATCATAAATTAACTTTCCTGCTGCCAAAGTACAAGTACAGCTGAGAGTCAGAAACGTGCTTATGGAGCGCTTCTCTGGATACGGAATGATGACAATCTCCTAATGTCTGAACTTATTACCAGTGTCAAACTGGATATTACTGGAAAGTGGTAGAACACAAAAGGGAAGGCAGAATCCTAAAATTGCTTTAGGACTCTGTTAAGAATGTATGATGCCACAGCCAAGGAAGCAATTCTCTCCACTTCGTGTTAGATGAGATGAACTGTAGCCTCTTCGAGGACACATGAATGACCTCAGCACAACAAAGTATGGTCAAAGGGAGATGGACAGTCATGGGAGACCTCACCACAGGAGCAGGGAAGTACCTGCCCAGGGCTTGCTGGTCAACTGCAGCCTGGGAAGTTATATCCAGGGCAACAAAAGAAAATGGCATAGCGAATGCTATAGACTGAACAGTGGTGTCCTCCCCAGATTCTGATGTTGAAAGCTAATCCCCACAGTGATGGTATTAGGAGGTGGGGGCTTTGGGAGATGATTAGGTTATGAGGGTAGAGCCCTCATGAATGGGATTAGTGCCCGTATAAAAGAGACCCCAGAAAGCTCCCTTGTCCCTTCTGCCATGTCAGGACACAATGAAAAGACAACCATCTATGAACCAGGAAGTGGGCCCTCACCAGACACTGAATCTGCCCGCACCTTGATCTTGGATTTTGCAGCCTCCAAAACTGTGAGAAATAAATTTCTGTTGTTCATGAGCCACTCAGTTATGTGGTATGTTGTTACGGCAGTCCAAATGGACTGAGACAGGGAATGAGGCACCTGAGTTTGCTGGGTTCCCAAACATCTACGAGATGGCCCAGGGGCTCCACAAACAGATATGTAAGCATCTTTCAAACAGTAGAAATTCAGAAAGAGCAAGAGGGGTAAATTTTAAATATTGTTCTAATGTGCCTTGGTTAATACAGGTTCTACAAATAAGACACTATTTTCTTTCTTTTTCCTCCTACTTATGTGATTTGATGAATAATGTTTTTAGTTACAGTTATAGTCAAAAGAATCCTGTTTTGATTACTTATTTTATCTCCTATTGCCAAAACAAAGGCAGAATACAAAGCGGTATGTGCACTGTTAACACAACTATCTAAAAATATGCAAGCGTAAGGACAAAAACTAAAAGGTAAGATACAGAGAAAGAAAGAATTGTTTCTAAAACTTAGAGACATATGATATTTAAAATCAAAATTTATTGTCTTTATATGTTTCTAGTCATGATAGTTCTGAGTCACTGATATTTCAGAATAAATTTTATTCAGAAATCTTTTATCAAAGCAGTTTAGAAATATGAACTCTTTAGAAAGATTACTTTCTCCATAAAAATGTCAGATTTGGCAATTGATTATATACTAATATCTCAGTTAGTGTCCCTACCCGGTCCTCTAAATATTGGATGCTATCTTCAAATGTGTCAGGAAAAGGGATGTACATCTAAGTGAGAAACAACTGTTCTTAAAGGAAAAGAAGCCTTTCCCTTTGAACGTTATCAGTTCAATATTGACAGTTACAAAAGTTTTATCAGAAATGGGTTTTTAAAATGTGACTCAGAGTACATTGATTATTAAATGAAAGGAAAAAGCTGTAACTCTGTTCTCCTATCTCCTAGCCCCGCACCATTCCAAACCCCTCCACTGCTTTGCAGCACAGCTAAACCCTCTGTTCTCATGCTATCGGAGAGCAGAAACTCTCTTATTCCCCAAAATGTACACATTCCTCATTGGACCATGCCGAACCTGATGGTCAAATAGTATGGAGGAAGCTCTTTATGCCTTTCACAATAAGAGGTTTCTAGAAATGAGACATATTCATTCAACCCTAGTAGACTAAATCAACTGAGAATGAATGAATCATTTTTGGATATCAGTGTACTTAGACATACAGGAATCCTCCAGAGATGGTGAACTGGCAGGAAGACTTTCCCAGGAAACACATCTGTTTGTGATATTAGGAACCCAGGGCACTGACCTTATGAGAAGAAACTTACACCATTTCTCACTTTAGCAAATAACAAGGCTCAGAGCTTGGGTCAACAAATAGGACTCCAAGGAATTGTTTCATATCAGTGCAAGGTCAGGGCCTGAAGGCAACAAGCCATCAGCTGGATGTTGCCCTTGGAAATCTAGTGTGGAAGGCAGCATGAGTCCCAATTCTCCTGCCAAATAGAACTACATGCTCCAATTACCCCAATAGTCTGGCTTCCTCTGCATCTGTTTGAATACTGGATTCAAGAAGTTCCTCAAAATCAAGAATTTAAGACAAAATAAATCAATAGATACATGAACTATATTTTATTGTATTCAATGCCTGCCACAAACATTTGATCTTAGGGAAATAAAACAGCATTCCTATAGGAAGGGAATCAAGATTGGAGTGAAATCAAAGCTGTTTTCAGGGGTAGTGAGGGGGAAGACTCACCTTCCTTTCATCGTGCAGGTGAGTGGTGACCCAGAGAGGCAGCTGGAAGGATGGGGGAACCAAAATATTTTTGTTTACGTATAAATTAACCTAAAGCACCTCTCTATCTGAATTCTCTCTTCCTCTTTCCTCCCTACCCCCTGCATGATACACCCACCAATGTAAAAAGGGAGAGTGGAAGGAAGTTAAGAATTAATCTTTGTTGTACATCTTCTAAGTGCCAGAAATTCTAATAAGTGCTTCATTCATTTATTCAAAAATATTTTAAAGCATGTTCTAAATGTGAGGCATGTGTTAGATATTAGAGATACAACCATGAAAAAGACATAATGACTGGCTTCAAGAACCTTACATTAGAAGACAGATAGGCAAATATGCAATTACAATACAATTAATGGTTGCTTTCTTGAAGGTATATACAAACTATGATAGAAGCATAGAGGAAGGGAGTACCTAACCTTGCCCTTGGGAAATTGGCTAAGACTTCTTAAAGGAAGCAGAATTTGGATTGTTATTTAAAGGGTGAGTGCGAGTTTTACAGGTGGACAGTGTTTATCAACATTCTTGAACTTCATCCTTACAATCCTATGGGGTATGTGTTTATCACCCCCATTCTTCAGGTGAGGGACCTGAGAAGCAGAGATGGTATCTAAGGCCCCACAGCTAGTAGGTAGCAGAGCTGGGACATGAAGCCAAAGTCCACACTACTTCCACTAGGGAGATGACCTCTCTCTTCAAAACTATGTTTTCAAACATATGCCCCTGAGCAAGGGGAGGGGGGTTGTCATTGTTTTCATTTTTGTGTTTTTTCTCTTTCATAACTGCTCTTGATGTTCATGTTAATCTAATTCTATTTTATAAAGAATAGAGGAAAGGATGATCATAAGTAGATGTGTGGTATGGTCTTGTTTATCTAAGTTGATACATCCTAACGATGACCCTGGGCCCTCTATCAACCAACCTAGGAATGATCTGGAAAGAAACTTTCCACCCCACAAAACCAAGAATATCTGATGGTGTCACAGAAAGTTTTACTTACTCCATTTCTCTACCTGGGGACTCCCATGCCTGAAAGTTGAATTCATAAGACTTTTGCCTAAAAATCAAGGAAAAAGTAGGATGTAAACTATAGCCAGACAAAAACTCATGTTCTAAATGTGAGACACAGTGCTAGATATTAGAGATACAACCACGAAAAAGACATAATCACTGTCCTCAAGAAACTTACATTACCTCCCACAAAATCATCTATTCAAATCTCCTCTTATATTATGAGGTCCATAACACAAGGTCCTTAATATAACAAGCTTAAAAAAGAAAAAAAGAAGTAGTGGTGATATCTGTTCATTTCTCTCAGTAACTGTTTATGTAACTTCTACTTTGAGGCTAATGATGTCTTGATACCATCTGCAAGTAATTCTTGCAGTCCCGAACCCTTTAGGATTTCTTCCTCACACTGACCAGGAACTATTCCAGTGACCCCTTTTTTTGGAAAATTAAACTAACCAAACAAGTGTGTTTCTAAACACACATGGAGGCAAGTGTGATTCTAAATTATCACACAAGCTATTAAAATAATGAATGCCGAATCTGCATCACATGAGTGCTATTGAAACTTCAGCCAGAGTATTTCTTTAAAATGTTTTCTAGTAGTATGCATTTTCTTCATCCTTAATGTGAAAGTCCAATACGTGGAAACTAAAGAGAACCCTTTCCTATTCATTTACCCAGCTAACTACATGTTAAAGTGGGTAGCCAGAGGTAGGAATAGAGTAATAAGAGATATATATCCTAATGTTGGAATCCCTCCTCCTCCTCCTCCTCCCCCTCCTCCTCCTCCTCCCCTTCTTCCTCTTTCTCTTCCTGTTCCTCCTTATGCCCCAGCCTATTATTATTTTTCTTCTTCTTTCAATCCCAGTTTACAGATAAGTTAAGATTGATGTCAGCTTGGAGGGAGGACTCTATATTGTGGCTCAGTACTCTTGGCCACAAAACTTTCCCTCTTCAGTCCAATCTCAGGAATGTGTTCTGACCTGAATATACCACTCGCTACCCTGACTCCTCTACCCATATCTGTCTCTACCCAGATAAGAATCCTAGATTCCATCAATCCCATCTCCAAATAAATGGGGAGAATACTGGCAAACAGTTACTTTCCCTAACCCACTCTAAGTCTCCCAGCCACCTCCAGCCCTCATGTTTCCATTAGAAATAAGGTATATGGATGACTAGCTAATGCTTCCCCTTAACTACCTGGGAAGATTCTCCTCAAGAGATAACTAAGAAAACTCTCACCAATAAAGATTGTTCTTTGCTAACACAAAGCCTCTGCTACTCCTTACCTCAGTTGCCCACACCAAACCCCTAGTCTAATCTAGTCTAGTCTAGATATAGTACACATAGTATAGATGTACCTTGTATAGTATAAATAACCCACAACTTCCATCCCATTCTCAGGCAACTCCCAGTCAGCTCTCACTTCTCATATTCTAAGAGTACCCATACTCCATTGAGTCTCCTCCACACCTACCCACATACTCAAACTCTTTATTACTTTGTCACTTAACTCCCACAATCCATATTCCTTGGGACAATTTCTAGCTCTCCATTGCAACATTCATACCATTTCCTCTCTACCATCTTCCCCAAACTTTTTCTCTGAGGACATACATGCGAGCTGTACTACATTCTATCCCTCCCTCATGCTGTTATTTACTCATGGCCAGGATCACCAACCCCCTATCTTATACTGAGGACTTTAGAATCTTATTATCCTCATGAACAACTTTCACCTCCATGTGATCATCCATTCAACAATTTAGACTCAGAATTTATTAATATTCTTGATTGTAACAAACTTCATTCACATACCACCTCAGCAACTCACTCTGAAAAATAAGGTTACTCTAAATAAACATTTGATTCTGAAGCTTTAGCAAAAATAAAGTGAACTCTTCTAGCCTATCTCTGTCCTGTCTTTTCCAGGGATCAAATAGGGTACAAGCTGTCAGAATAATCATTCAAAGAGTCAGGATCATGGCCTCAACAACAATCTCTCTTTCATTAAACTGCATCAATAATCACTTCAGGAAGACTCTTCCCTCTCACCAACACAATTTAATCAAGGACCAAAGTCCTGCTAGCTTTATCTCCTAAATATTTCTTTAATGTTTTCCTTACTTACTATCCCTACTTCCATTAAATCAATTTAAGACCTCATTATCTGTTCACCTACAGTATTTTAACAATCTCCTAATTTGTCTTCTACCTCTACCTTTTCCCCTCGAATCTGTTCTCCAGTTAGCCATGAGAATGGTGTATCTGAATTGTAAATCTGACCATGTCACCTCCCTGTTTCAGTGTTGTTCTAGAGAGCCTAATCCTTGCACCAAGGTGAGGAAAAGAATTAAGAAGCATAAGTAATAGCAGGAAAAAGTTATCATTACTTTCAGATGTTATAATTGTCTATCAAGAAAATAGAATCAACTGAAGATCTTATGGAAAAAAACAAGTGAAATTTTTGGCCAACCCAATATTATAACTAATAAGAAAAGTCACAAATGTGACCAGTTATAAGCATGTGCAGAAATTAATCACTTTCTTGCATACTAGTAATAGCCAGATAGAAATAATAATAATAATAGAAAAGAGGCACCATTCACACTAGCAAAATAGATATCTAGAAATAAATGTTAAAAGATAGGTGCATATTTTTAATTTTTTAATTAAAAATTACATCTAAAAATTAAAAACAGAACTACCATATGATCTAGCAATTCCACTCGTGGTTATTTATCCAAAGAAAACAAAAACACTAATTAGAAAACATATATGCACCCCTATATTCACTGCAGCATTATTTACAATAGGCAAGATATAGAAATAACCCAAGTGCCCATCAATAGATGAATGGATAAAGAAGATGTGATTTATATATATTGGACCATTACTCAGCCACGATAAGGAATGAAATCTTGCCACTTGTGACAACACGGATAGACCTAGAGGGTATTATGCCACATGAAATAAGTCAAACAGAGAAAGACAAATAGTGTATGATTTCACTTATGTGTAGAACCTAAAAAGCAAATGAATAAGCATAATAAGACAGAAGCAGGGTTATAGATACAGCAAACAAACAGGTGGTGGCCAGAGGAGAAGGGAGTAGGGAGAGGAAAGAAATAGGTGAGGGAGATTAAGAAGTACAAACTTCCAATTGCAAAATAAATGAGTCATGGGTATGAAATGTACAGTATAAGGAATATAGTCAATAAGTATATAACATCTTTGTATGGTGACATATCATAATTAGACTCATGGTGATCATTTTGAAATGTATAGAAATATCAAATCATGTTGTATAACAGGAACTAACACAGTATTATAGATCAGTTATACTTCAAAAACAAAAACAAACAAACATAGAAAAAGAGATAAGATTTATGGTTACCATAGGCAAAGGGGGTAGAAGGAGGAGGAATTGAGTGGAGGCAGTCTTAAAAATCTTCTGAAATAAAAAATTTTTTAAAAGATAGGTGTATCAAAAAAACAACAACAACAAAAAAGATAGGTGTATCATTTCTATGGAAAATAATTCTTTTTTGTTTTTGCTAAAAAATATAAAGGAAGACCCAAATAAATCGAGGTTCAAGCCATGCTCCTGGTTAGAGAGCTGTGATATCATAACAATAGCAATTACCCCCAAATTCATCTATAAGTTTAATGTAATTCCACCAAAATCCCAACGGGAAAGAAGAAAGTATTGTAGAGACTGCCAGTTTTCTGCCCCAATATATGTTCTTTAAACTCTCTTCCTTAGTAATTAAAATTTAGGCTGGGCACCTGGCCACATAAAACAAAGAATATATTTCTAGGCTTCACAACAGTTAGGTATAGCCTTGGGACCGTGTTTTGCCAATAAGATGTAACTATAAATGTTGTGTGGCAGCTACTAGGAACCCCTCTTAAAAGGCAGCTGGCATGCCCCCTTTGCCTCTTCATCCCCACTTACTTCTTCCTCCAGATGTTAAGGCTGGAGCTTGGGCAGCCATTTTAGACCATGAGGTAGAAGCCAAATGTTGAAGATGTGAAACAACAGGATAGAATATTCTGGTGTTCTATTAACCATGGATCCACCATAGTGTCCCTGCTCCAAGTTTTGTTTGATAGAGAAATACACTTTTATCTAGTTTAAGCCACTGTTGGCTTTGGGTTTTCAGCTGAACCTGGTCCTAATGAGTATCATGCACAAGAAGGATGAATATACAAGAACAACCAAGAAATGTTTGACAAAGATGAATGAAAGAAGACTTGTCATCTCAGATGTTTAAATATACTCCAAAGCTCTAGTAATTAAACAGAGTAGCACTGGCACAGGAATAGGCTATAGCTCAATGGAACAGATTTTAGAGCCTGGAAACCCTCTCATCCCCTGAGCCACGAAATCCTCTGACACAAAAACATACCCAGCTTATTCATCATTTATACTTAGCTGAGCTGTCTCCATCTCCAGAAACCCCCCTTAGTTCCCCCACTCTCCACTCTGGCTGGCTTAGGTGCCCCTCATTAAAGCTATCACAGCACATACTTTTGTGTTATACTCAAGATTGTGTTGTAATTATCACTCAATGTGTCAATCTCCCCCACTAGACTGGGAGCTCCTTGAGGGTAGGGATCATAGTTTATCTAATCCCCAACAATTTACACAGTGCTTAGGGCTCTTAGATTATAAACTCCAGGAAGGAATGGATCATAGCACCATTTTTCAGTAACCCAGCATCTGGTAGTTAGTAGGCACATTGATGAAGGAGCAATGAACCACAAATGAATCAACTGCCCACCTGACTGTACCCTTGTCATCATCTCTTTAGTTGGCCTGAGTCAATGCCTGGCCCCTACTCAAGAACTTGACTTTCAGGAATTTATGTGATAGGCCTAATACAGCAGAGGCAAAGAAAAAAAATGGATACACAAAGATGTTCACAACAATATATATATATATATATTTTTTTGTGGTACGCAGGCCTCTCACTGTTGTGGCCTCTCCCGTTGTGGATCACAGGCTCCGGACGCGCAGGCTCAGCGGCCATGGCTCACGGGCCCAGCCGCTCCACGGCACGTGGGATCTTCCCGGACCAGGGCACGAACCCGCATTCCCTGCATCGGCAGGTGGACTCTCAACCACTGTGTCACCAGGGAAGCCCCACAACAATATTTTAAATAATAGAGAGGAAAAGTGCAGGTAACCAGACAACCAAAATGTTTAACTTTAAACACGGGCCTCAACTGAGCAAACATTTATTAAGCATCTACTCAGTAGCAACAGATAAATGAGATACAGTCCCTGCTATGGATTGAATTGTATCCTCCTCCAAAACATACTGAAGTCCTAAACTCCAGTACCTCAGAATGTGACCTTATTTGGAACTAGGGTGGTTGCACATATAATTAGTTAAGATGAGGTCATGCTGGATTAGGTTGGGTCCCTAATCCAATGATGGTGTCTTTATAAAAAGGGTAGAGAGACACACAAAGAGAATGCCATGTAAACACAGAGGCAAAGACTGGAGGGATGCAGCTGCAAACCAAAGAACACCAAGGACTGACAGCCACTACCAGAAGCTTGGAAGAAGCAAGGAAAGATTCCTACACAGATTTCAGGGGGAGTACATCTCTGCCAGCACCTTGATTTCGGACTGCTAGCTTCCAGAACTACAAGACAGTAAATTTCTATTGTTTTCAGGTCACCCAGTTTGTAGTACTTTACCGCTGCAGCCCTAGAAAACGAACACAATCCCTATCTTCAGAAACCTGTATCTAATAAGAGACAAACATACAAACAAATACTTCCACCATGGAGTAATAAGACCAAAAAATAAAATTATGTACAGCATTCAAGGGTAGTACCAAGTAGTGGTTAACTCTACCAGGAATCTATGTTGGAGAGAATTCAGATAAAACTTTACAGATACAGTGATGTTGGTTTTGGGAGTGGATAATGGCTATGTGAAGGCCATTGAACAAGGTGGGGATGGGGAATGAGAGGATATTCTTCCAGGCACAGGGACCAGCCTGTGCAAAGCCCAGACAGTGTGAAATGGTATTGTGGCTCCAAGAACTGCAAGTAGCTCACTACTGCTGTCTTTCAAATGCAAGTGAAATGAGGAGAGAAAATACTGACCTAAAAAAAAATGCAAGAAGCAAGAACCAGATCCTACAGCACTTTGTATGCCTTGTCAAGGAAGCTGAAATTTATCCATTCCATGATGGGAAGCACTAAAGATTTAAAGGGAAGAACATGGTCAGATTAGAAAGGCCACTCTATGGGGTAAAGTAAAGAGGGAATTGGGTCAGAATATGTGTGTCACAAGCCAGACAGAAAGACAAATTGATAGACTGACTATTTTTCTATCCTTCATGATGCCCTCTCTTTCCACCCACACCTTCCACCCCTCACCCATTCCCAGTCCTGAGGTGACCACCATGCATCAGGTTTTTATGTGGGAAGGAGGTTAATCATTTGTCTCTATGGCTCCAGGTTATAATTAAGACAAATTGGTATAAGTGTGAGAGAAGATACAAAACAAACAATTGTCTCATTAGAAAGAGTTCTAAAATTATTGCAGCATTTTCCCAAATGTGACCTTATATCACTTCTGTGAAGAGGGGGGGAAGTTTCATGGCCAAATGTTTGCAAAATTCTGGCTTAAACAAAATAGAAAGTTCTCCCCATTCTGATTTTTGCGAGCTCTTATTATGCTAATTTACATGATGACTCTCCAAAAGGGGGCAATTTTATAAAATGTTTCCCTAATGTATTTGACCTCAGAACTTTTTCCTGCAAATTATCACTTCCCAAAATAAAACACACCCTGTGTTGAGGTGAGTTAGCATTTTCTAATGAGCTAGTGATCCCCCCTTTGCTGGCATGTTTTGTGAGAGATTAGCCCTCTTAAGGATGATGTAAAAGAAAATTTCTCAGTTGAGTGGGATGTTAGATTAAACTACTTCGGAAGTCAGTTACATTCACTCCCAGGATCAGACTACAAGAGCTTTCTTAGGCAAGAAACCCAATCCTCCCCCCACCCCACCCCTGAGAGCTGCCCAGCTCCAATACCATGCCCAATTGTGTGGCTTCCTTTCAGAAATGCATCTACAAGACTCATGTAACTTAAGCTACTCCTGATTTTTTCCAGGGAAAATAAAAATCAAATACTTTACTGTCTCAAAGGAATGCTGTCATCAATAATTTAAGGAGGGCTGGAAAGGGACAAAGCCAGCCACTGTCTAAGGGCATGCTAGGATGACATACCTGTTGTCACCAGAATTACCAGAGAGGCTACATGGAATGGAATCATTCAGAGCCAAAGATGAGTGGCAGGAAGAAGGGCAGGAAGAAATTGAGAAAAATAATTTCTTTGTCGACTGAAGAAACTGCTACTCTATCACAATCCCTGTCAGCCCAATGATGCTTCAGACCCTGACCCTCTTCCCACCTAACTCAGCTCTGAGTTACACAAATACATCTGATTGGCAAAAACCTAAATTACAACCATAACCTTAGGAAGTCTTAAAAATGTGATTTTTGGCTTTCTAGCCTCTACTGTATGAGAAGGCACACTAGAAGGAAATTACAGTGGGTGTGGAGAAGGCCAAACAAACAACAGTATCCCCCACACACATATACAATACTTACAGAAAGCAGGTATTTTGGAAAGAAAACAAAATACAAAATAGAAAGAGTTGAGTGGGGTTCAAAGACAAGTTATAATCTACTTCAAGAAGCTCCTGGTGATCCATTTATCCTACCAGTCATTAATAGCCACTCACACTTAAGTTGAGTCTGAGTTAGGATAAAAGATGTATAGCATATATTCTTTCCCTTTCCCTTTCCACTCCTGTGGCAGACATTAATAATCAATCCCATTAATTTTGTGCTAAACCTAGACTCAATTTCAAATTCCTTTTCAGAACAATGCAACAGGCAGCTAGTAACATCAATCAGAATTAACAGGCAAGTTGAAAATTGTCATCCTTCATTCAACTGTCGTAACATTTTACTTTAAAAAATTTAGGAAACTGCTGGTCTATCATCTAGTGCCACAAAAATGGTACGAAAACAAAACAAAACAGAACAAACAACTCCCTGAAATTCAGAGGTTTAAAGCAACACTCATTTATTATTATTAATGCATCTGCATGTTGGCTGATCTAGATTAGGCATGGCGGGGGCAGCTCTGCTCCCCAAGTGCCTTATCTTCCTTGGACCACTGGGCTAGCCAGGCATGTTCTTCTCATGTCAATGACAAGGGTGCAAGAGGGGCTGTGGAAATGCATTGCCTAGGTTTGGAACTGGCACACTACCACTTCTGTGCACATGCCATTAGCAAACAAATCACTAAGTTGAGCCCAAATTCAAGGGTAAGGAAACACCTTTCAGCCACAGTAAGGCCATGGCAAGGGTGTGGAAGCAAGGAGCGGTGAAGAATTGGGTATAAAAATGCAAACTATCACAGGTCCTCATCAAGGATCATTATAATCTCAAAATAAAATTGCGTGTAATCTCTAATTTTCATTGCCAACGATGCTAAAAAATTCTGCCCTACATTGCAAGACATTGGCCCTTGTCAATTAAAAACGGAGATCCACAGAGAAGTGCGGATTGACATTAGGAACATTGAGGTGAGCATGAAATCTGCTGGTTGAGGAAGTGGTATCCTTAGAAGTCTAAACCAGCACACAGAACTGCAGCAAGTGGTGGTCATACTAAAGTGACCAAGATAAGGGCCATGTGTACTTGGAGCAGCTCTATTTGTTCTCAGCAAGTCACTCACCATAACATCAGAGGCATATGACAACAATCATTTTCATGTAAAGGCACCAATTTTCTTCTATTACTCAGTGCTACTTATGAAGGAATATGCTTAAATTTGTCATTTTGATAATCTTAAAAAGCAAATAGCCCTTTTCACCCCCGCCGCCACCCATGCGTGTGCGCGGGGACCACCCTACCAGCTCACCCTAGTCTTTTGCTTTCTTTTTCCTGCCCTGGGCCTCCCTCTTGCGCCCGGGACCACAATGCTCTGCTCCGCTTGTCATTTGGAGGCACCCAAAGGTGGAGCCGGGCTGCCCTGGGGGAGCAGTGGATAAGCATCCTCCTGTCAATGAGGGGGACACGGGTTCAAACCCCAGTGTGGGAAGATCCCACATGCTGCAGAGCAACAAAGCCCATGCGTCACAACTACTAAGCCTGAGCTCTAGAGCCCATGATCCACAACTACTGAGCCCATGAGCCACAACTACTGAGCCCGCATGCCTAGAGCCTGTGCTCCACAACAAGAGAAGCCACTGCAATGAGAGGCCTGCTCACTGCAATGAAGAGTAGCCCCCACTCGCTGCAACTAGGGAAGGCCCACAAGAAGCCACGAAGACCCAACTCAGCCAAAAAAAGGTGGAGCCGAATTCCACTCCCCTTGAATGTTGGCCAGATTTAGTGACTTGCTTCTAATGAATAAAATGCAGCAGAAGTGATGTGATGTGGCTTTTGAGGAGAGACCAAGCAACTGGTTGCTGATCCTGCACTCTGCTCCCCGTAAGTCATGCAAATGGCAGCCCTGGCTTACCTTTCCTATGACATCTGTTAATAGCTTGAGGGCCAGAGGATCATGAACCAAGGAGTCCGTGTAAAAAGAACCAAGGTATTTCTCTGGGTTGGTTGGATTGTCCTGGGCACACAGATCTGGATGCATGCTGAATCCATGGGAGATTCTTCCTTCTGTGAAGGGGAAGGAACCACCCGCAAGTAAAGCCTGTTCCTGAGGGGTTAGTGTTAATTGAAAAGGATTCTTTTCAACCCTCATGTTGTATGCAAAGAGAAGTTACTGTAGCCCAGCTAGTTAACTGTATTTACAGAGGATCTACTGGGTTCCAAATGCAAGAGATGACCCAGCAAAAAGAATAAAGTTAACTCATCTAGAAATTCAGATTTAAGTAATTTATCCTAAAGAGAGAAGACAAGTGTATAAAGATGTGTGGTCAAGGTTTTCAAATGTAGCGTGGTTATAATAGAAAAATGAAGAGGCAGCCTTTCAGTTGGGGAATATCTAAATAATGACGGCATATCCATAAAATGCATTGTCATGCATACAACCATCAAAAATGATGAAGCTCTGTACTCACTGACATGGAAAGATGTCTCCACGTGCTGTTGAGAAGGAAAAGTGGATTAGAGAACAGTGTGCATAGTTTGATATTGTGTGTGTGTATTCAAGAGTCACAAACTCACTTACCTACAGGAACCAAGCAGGAAATGGAAATGAATGAAACAGGCCTGTTTGTAAACAATAGTAAATGGTAGGGACTACTGCAAACTGCAGAGCTTGTGGTAGCTTGTGGTCTGACGAGAGATTTAAATGAAAAACAAAGCAAAATCAAGTAAACTGTGCCAACCAAACTAAACTTGTCTGCAGAAATGGAATTTGGTCCTTGAACCATCATATACTTAATAACTAGAACAACGACCAGGACTAAATTGTGTCCCTTCAAAACTGTGTCCCTGACTCCCAATGTGATTGTATTTGTAGATAAGGCCTTTAAGGAGATAATGAAGGTTAAATGAGGTCATAAGGTGGGACCCTCAGCTGACAGGACTGGTGTCCTAATAAGAAGAGGAAGAGACACAGGAACTCTCTCTCTCTTTTCCTGTGAACACACAAAGAAAAGGCCATGTGAGGACATAGTAAGAAGGTGGCCTTCTGTAATCCAGGAAGAGAGACCTCACCAAAAACCAGCTGTGCTGGCATCTTGATCTGGGAACTCCAGAACTGTGAGAAAATACATTTCTGTTATTTAAGCTGCCCAGTCTGCGGTCATATTCTGTTACGGCAGCCCAAGCTGACTAACACAGATAGGGTCTTACCTCCATGTGCAAAACATACTTTCAGTTTAGGGAACTTCTCGAACACTCCACCCATGATCATGGAGCAAATGGCTGTGGTGGTCTCTGCGGGCATTCCTGGAAGAAGAAACAGTCATGACGTATAGGGCTTGTCATCACGAGCAAGAAGTCCAGTGATGCTAATGGCAGGGGAATGGGACCTTGCTGAGAAGCGCAGGGTCCCTGTGCCCTAGCATGGCTTGGTTGTATGCAGGCCATGACTTTGGCAAGCAGAAACCATGTGACACTTCCTATTTGCCACTTGCAAGTAGAGTCATCTAATGGCTAGAAGAGTCAAGGAGCCAGAGGGCCTGTCTTTTGTCCTGATTCTCCCAGCTTCCATTTTGTGTGCAGTGGGGCAGGCAGAGCACAGTGAGTCTAGGCTGAACCCTTTCTCCTCCGATTGTTTGCTTCTTGGCCTTTGACAAGTAATTTAATGCCCCCGAGTCTGGGCTTCTTCACCTGTGAAATGGGGACAGTGTTGCCCGTCTTGGAAGGCTGTTGTGGAACCTTGCAAATGATGATGTTGGGAAAGTTCTTGGCCAGAACTTCACATTGGAGGGGCTCGACAAATATGATTTGCCTCCCTGCTTTAATTTCCTCATCTGTAAACTGGGGTTAATAATGGTTAGTTCTTGCCACTTAGTGAGTGCTCAATAGATATTAACTAATATGAATATTCCTGCCAAATCTTTACTGCTTCTTGGAGCTGAGGTTGAAAATAACTGGATTAAAATGAATTATTTCAAGTGCTTTGTGCTTCTAGAAGAGGCAGCTGGTCCATGCCTGATGCCTTCACCTCCATGGAGTCAATCTGGGCTATAGTTCCAGATGACTGCTTTTCAGACTGTGATTAAGAAATCTCTGGGTGCTCTGTGACTGAGCCCTGGGCCTTCTGGGGAAGCCTGATTCTCTGGTTGCTAGTGAGGCTTTACTGGTTGTTCATCCTGCCTTAGGCCTGTCACTTTTCCATGGACAGAGATGCCCCTGGCTCCCTGGATCCTTGGCCTTTTGAGAATTCTGGAAGCATGATGGATTCACATCTACCTGGGAGTGGTTTGCGGGTAGAGTTTCCTGCAGGCGGGGGGATGGACAGCATCACTTCCCTTTGGTCCTGTAATTCTGCTTTCCATTAACTACCTGGACAATAACCCCACAATCATTGTCCATATAGGAGCCAAAGTGGAATATTTATAATGTAAATTGGATCATGGCCCTCCCCTGCTGGGAATCCTCCAATCTCCTAAAGACCGCCTTTGCATCCAGAATAAAATTCTGAAATTAAAAAAAAAGAGGGCTTCCCTGGTGGCGCAGTGGTTGAGAGTCTGCCTGCCGATGCAGGGGACATGGGTTCATGCCCCCATCTGGGAAGATCCCACGTGCCGTGGAGCAGCTAGGCCCGTGAGCCATGGTCGCTGGGCCTGCGCGTCCAGAGCCTGTGCTCCACAACTGGAGAGGCCACAACAGTGAGAGGCCCACGTACCACAAAAAAAAAAAAAGCAAATATAACTTACTGGTAATAATAAGTAACTAGAGTACATAGGGTGCTATAAATTTTGGGGTTTTTTTTGATGCTATAATGAAAAAAATTACTAATGTTTTAACCATACATTATTATGAAAACATGACATTTTAACTATAAATCTTCATGAAAAGCAACTGTATAATTTGATGTTGTATATTACATTTGTAATCACTGTTTTGATACCAGTTAGAATATATGAGTACAATTGTTGGATCCACCAAAGTTATAAATGCCTTTGAATAATTTTTCTATAAATAAAACTAAATTTCACAACACTTGGTGCTCCTAATTCCTTTCAACACAGCTTAGTCTCAATACTTCCATTAAGGATTTTTCCTTTCTCTCTCTTCTTTTATGCTCACATCTATAAACACTAAAAATCATGCAGGGTGGGTAGGAAGGTAAGAAAAGATATTGGTTTAAAAAACTAGGTGGCAGAATCCTTCTAAGAGAAAAGTACCTTTTACTTATAACATCCTGATTGGCCCTTGGTTGTAGAAAGATATCCCTTAAGATGGGTGCAGGATAGGGGAAGAGTGAAGAAAGGAGAATTAAATTGCCCTATGTAATAAGTAGGAAGTTTTTGTGGAAAGGGGAGTGGGGGGGCGTGGTTTGAGAATAAGGTAGAAACTGAGGGAGGAGATAAAAGAAGATGGTATCAACCAAAAAAATAATGCAGGAAGCTGCAAATAAGAATAGAATTCATTTTGGATCTTAAGAATTATAATTCCAGAGACACAAATTTGGGTTACCCCAGAAGAGCATTCCAAGGAAGAGAAAGAGCCAGGGGCTTATAAAGACAAAAAGCCACAAGGTTGTTAAGGTGCCCAGTGAGAATGGTGATTGAATCTGACTTGAGTCGGAAAATATTCATTCCAGGGTTTCCAGGATGGTTCAACATATGCAAATCAAAGCCATACACCATATTAGCAAAAGGAAAGACAAACCACATGATCATCTCAAAAGACCAGCAGTCCCTAACTTTTTTGGCACCAGGGATCAGTTTCGTGGAAGACAATTTTTCCCTGGACCGGGAGTGGGGGATGGTTTTGGGTTGATTCAAGTGCATTACATTTATTGTGCACTTTATTTCTATTATTATTACATTGTAATATATAATGAAATAATTATACAACTCACCATAATGCAGAATCAGTGGGAGCCCTGAGCCTGTTTTCCTGCAACTAGATGGTCCCATCTGGGGTTGATAGGAGACAGTGACACCCAAAGTGGGTTGCTTATGTCCAGTCTACTCCGTAATCTCGTTTTGGTTGCTGTCACTACAGAAAACCATGCTTCACAAAGATAGGATGTTGGAAATGGAAGCAGGCTTTTCTGTGATTTTGTGGCAATCTCAGGATATTCTGCCTTGACCTTAATCCAGAATGTATGGAGATTTGAAGTTGTCTCAAACATACTTTTAAGGCCACTGTCATTTGCAATCTCAAGCAGTTGATCCTCTTCTAGCACAGACAAAGTCAATTCACCTGGCTTATTCACAAATGGGTCACAGATCCATTCCATCCCAGCGTGGGGGTCTTTTGTGGTTGGGAAGTAATGCTCAAACTCTTTTGAAAGCTGAGATAGGTGATCATGAACCAGCTGGGAGAAAGAAGGCCCTGGCTCAGTCTCTTTCAAAATCTCTGCTAATGTTTGAAACATGTCAAAAATCCCAATGTTCACTCGTCGCCCCCATAATTCCAGTTTGGCTTTGAATGCAGCCACTTTATCTGTCGACTGAACACAGTTGTTGTTCTCCCCTAAATTGACAGACTGAGTTCGTTGAGCAGGTTGAATATGTCACACAAGTAAGCAAATTTTGTGACCCATTGTGTGTCACCGAAATGTGCTGCCAGTGGTGACTGTTTTTCTAAAAGAAATCTCTGGAGCGGCCCTCATAGCTCAAAAACTCTGGCCAGTGATCTGCCTTTAGAAAGCCATCTCACTTCTGTGTATAAGAGAAGACATGTGTGCTCTGCGTCCATCTCCTCACAGAGCTGCGCGAACAGACGTGAGTTAAGGGCATGTACTTTAATGTGGTTGATAATTTTAATCACCTCCTGCAAAACGTTGTTAAATTCAGGTGACATTTTTTGGCTTGTCAGCATTGCTCTATGGATGACACAGTGCATAGACTCACATTCAGAAGCGACCTCTTTGACCCGAGTAGTGAAACCAGAAAGCCGTCCAGTCATGGCAGCTGCTCCGTCCATGCATATACCGACACAAAATGACCAATTCAGTTTTCCTGATATGTAATCATTCAAAGACTTGAATAGTTCTACAGCTGTGGTGTTGATTGGCAACAAGAATGCACATAACATATCCTCATGCACATCCTCCTGAAAAATATATCACACAAAAATAAGCATTGTTGCCTTGTTGTCAACCTCGGTAGACTCATCAACCTGGATTGTGTACCACAGTGACTCATTAATCCTCTCTAACAATTGTGCCTCAATATCCTCCGCTATTTCATCAATTTGTCTAGTTATGGTGCTAGCCGAAAGAGGAACACTTGTCACTTTTTGAACTGCAGCCTCTCCTAAAAGTTCACAACAAATGTCCTTAGCAGCAGGCAGGATCAACTCTTCACCAATAGTAAAGGGCTTCATAGCTTTAGCAATGTGGTTAGCCACTAAGAATAATGCTCTCAGTGCAGACACATTTGACGAAGTGGTGGCCTTCAATAATTGCTCTGTTCTTCATGTTCACGTTTATTCCTTTTGAAAAACTCCAAAGGTTTGTCTTTTAAAGCAGGGTGCTTGGTCTCCATGTGGAAAAGCAGTTTTGAAGATTTCATGCCTTCGTTGGATATCCTGTCGCCACATATTATACAAAGCAGGCTTGGAGAATGTGAATCACCTGTTGCAATGAACCTGTAATTTAAGTAGGACTCTTGGTATTTTCTTTTAAATGCAGCTTTCTTTTTGCTGGCAGTCTTAAGAGTCTTCTGCCGTCTCATCATTGGGTCTTTCCCCCTTTTCAAAGAAGCTCTCCAGCGACATTTATTTTTACTCATTTTGTCTAGGGTTAGCTTGTGGGCTTAGCAAAACTGTGACTGAGCAAGTGCGCAGTGCAGGAAAGAGGTGCGGACGGAAGTAGTAAATAAAATAACGGGCGGGCCAAGCGCAGACTAAAATAAGTGTCGGATTCTGACTTAACGCCTGCTACCAGATGCAGCTATACAACTGAAGTACATCAACTCACTTGCCACTATAAAACCTGCCACCAGGGCTTCCCTGGTGGCGCAGTGGTTGAGAGTCTGCCTGCCGATGCAGGGTACACGGGTCCGTGCCCCGGTCCAGGAAGATCCCACATGCCGCGGAGCCGCGGAGCGGCTGGGCCCGTGAGCCATGGCCGCTGAGCCTGCGTGTCCAGAGCCTGTGCTCCGCAATGGGAGAGGCCACAACAGTGAGAGGCCCACGTACGGCAAAAAAAAAACAAAACCTGCCACCAGATGTAGCTTAATTTTCACTTGCCACTCACTGATAGGGTTTTGATATAAGTCTGCAAGCAGTTGATTTATTATGGTCTCTGTGCAGTCAAACTTCTCTGCTAATGATAATCTGTATTTGCAGCTACTCCCCAGCGCTAGCATTACGCCCTCAACTCCACCTCAGATCATCAGGCATTAGATTCTCATAAGGAGTGCACAACCTAGATACCCCACATGCGCAGTTCACGGTAGGGTTTGTGCTCCTATGAGAATCTAATGCTGCTGCTGATCTGACAGGAGGTGGAGCTCAGGCAGTAATGCCAGTGACGGGGAGTGGCTGTAAATACAGATGAAACTTTGCTCACTCACCCGCCGCTCACCTGTATTGCAGGACCCCTGCAATAGACTCAGAAAAAGCATTTGACAAAATTCAACATCCATTCATGATAAAATCTCTCACCAAAGTGGGTATAGAGAGAACATATCTCAACATAATAAATCTATTTATGACAAATGCATAGCCAACATAATACTCAATGGTGAAAAGTTGAAAGCTTTCAAGTTCAAGACAAGGATGCCCACTCTCACGACTTCTCTTCAACATAGTATTGGAAGTCCTAGCCACAGC
Organism: Monodon monoceros; assembly: GCF_005190385.1. Taxonomy (NCBI): domain Eukaryota; kingdom Metazoa; phylum Chordata; class Mammalia; order Artiodactyla; family Monodontidae; genus Monodon; species Monodon monoceros. The sequence goes on along the minus strand of NW_021703774.1, from coordinate 86,374,784 downwards.
AATCAGACAAGAAAAAGAAATAAACGGTATCCACTATTCGTAGATGATGTGATACTCTGTATAGAGAACCCTAAAGTCTCCACACAAAAACTATTAGAGCTAATAAATTAATTCATCAAGGTAGTAGGATACAAGATTAATATACAGAAATCTGTTGCATTTCTTTACACTAACAATGAAATATCAGAAAGAGAAAGTAAAAAACAAAATTCCATTTAAAATTGTGTCAAAAATTAAAATAAAATACCTAGGAATAAACTTAACCAAGGAGATGAAAGATCTGTATGTTGAAAACTATAAAACACTAATAAAAGAAATTGAAGATGATTCAAAGAAATGAAAAGATATCCCATGCTCTTGGATAGGAAGAATTGATATTGTTAAATGGCTATACCACCGAAAGCAATCTACAGTTTTAATGCTATCTCTGTCAAAATACCCATGACATTTTTCACAGAACTAGAACAAATAATCCTAAAATTTATATGGAACCAAAAAAACTCAGAATTGCCAAAGCAATCTTGAGGGAAAAGAACAAAGCTGAAGGAATAACACCTCTAGACTTCAAACAATATTACAGTAATCAAAAGTGTGGTATTGGCACAAAAACAGATATATGAATCAATGGAACAGAATAGAGTCCAGAAATAAACCCATGCACCTGTGCTCAATTAATCTATGACAAAGGAGACAAGAACATACAATGGAGAAAAGACAGTCTCTTCAACAAGTGGTATTGGATAAGCTGGACAGCTACATGTAAATCAATTAAATTAGAACACTCCCTCATACCATATACAAAAATAAACTCAAAATGGCTTAAAGCCCTAAATATAAGACATGATACCATAAAACTCCTAGAAGAGAACATAGGCAAAACATTTTCAGATATATACTATAGCACCATTTTCTTAGATCAGTCTCCAAAAGCAAACATAAATAAATGGGACCTAATCAAACTTAAAAGCTTTTGCACAACAAAGGAAACCATCAACAAAACAAAAAGACAGCCAAATGGGAGAAAATATTTGTAAACAATGCAACCAACAAGGGATTAATTTCTAAATATACAAACAGCTCTTACAACTCAATAGCAAAAAAATAAACAACTCAATCAAAACATGGGCAGAAGACTTAAATAGATATTTTTCCAAAGAAGATATACAAATGGCTAACAAGCACATGAAAAGATGCTCAACATCACTAATAACAGAGAAATGCAAATGAAAACCACAATGAGGTATCACATCACATGGGACTGCTGGGCATGTATCCAGAAAAGACAAAAACTCTAAATTGAGAAGATACATGAACCCCCGTGTTCATAGCAGCACTATTTACAATAGCCAAGACATGGAAACAACCCAAGTACCCATCAAGAGATAATTGGATTAAGAAGATGTGGTATACCTATACAATGGAATATCACTCAGCCATAAAAAAGAATGAAATATTGCCATTTGCAGCAACGTGAATTGACCTAGAGAATATTATACTAAGTGAAATAAGTTAGATAGAAAAAGACAAATATGATATCACTTGTATGTGTAATCTAAAAAATAATACAAATAAATTCTGCATACAAAACAGAAATAGACTCACAGACATAGAAAATGAACTTATGGTTACTAAAGGGGAAAGGGGGTATAAATTAGGAGTATGGGATTAACAGATACGCACCACTATACATAAAATAAACAAAGATTTACTGTATAACACAGGGAACTATATTCAATATCTTGTAATAACCTGTAATGGAAAATAATCTGAAATATGTGTATATCTAAATCAATTTGCTGTACACCTGAAACTAACACAATACTGTAAAAACTACACTTGAATTTTAGAAAAAGAAAGAAAATATTTGTCTTAAGGAATCACAAGTTGTTTTAGGGTATGGGTCCAATAAGTTGATAGACTTTCACAAGTTATTTTAGGTCTGATAAGTGTCTTGAGTTTCTGGCAGAGGTTTTGATGACTTCATCAGGTCAAAGGTCAGATTCCATCCAGGCTGAGATGTGCATAAGTCACGCTTCCTTAATGGCACCTTGCTCCATTTTAGAGAGCTCACTTAGCAACACCAACCTCACTTTTATTTTCCTTTCATCATGGACAGAGAGAAGGCTGGTAAAGTAACAAAAGACCAGACAATAGATGTCTGTGCAGAAATTCAAAGTTGTGGGCATGCTGTTGATCTTGAAGAACAGGGATAGCTAATATTCTATTTTAAATTGCTTTCTAGGCTCTGCTGCAATATCACACAAACATGACATCAACCTCCAAATCATGAATAGACGCCTACAATATATTTCATAGAAATCAGAGAACTCTTCCCTTCAGGTTAACCAAGAGCAAAGAGAAGGGAATATACATGAAAGGTGAAACAGAGAGAAGAAGAATTTGTGAGCAGAAAATGTGAGCAAGAGGTGACTAAGAGAAATGCAAGCAGGGTTGTTAGATAAAATAAAGGATACCCAGTCAAATTTTAATGTCAGATAACAGTTTTTGGACTAAGGATATCTCAAAGACTGCCTGAAACATACTTTAATTTTAAAAATTAGTGTATTATTTGCTAAATCCAGCAATCCCAAATGCAAGCCTCCTCCACCCAAGAATCTTTAGATCTATTGTAGCAAGTATGTGTTTCTCTTTTTAATTTGAGATGATTAAACATTTTCCCCCACCTTCCAGCCTACAGGAGGACCTGAGGAATTCCAGACAAGTGACTAATATGTAAACATATCCATTTACCATGTTACTAGCTAGTAATCCATACTAAACCAGTCATCTATTTCTCATGTCTTTTTAGTGTGGTCATGGTACTTTAAAATGGGGACTATTGTCCCAGTGACTTTTGCTTTCTGTGCTACAGAAGGAATAAAAAGTAAAGACTAGAAGTAGGCTTCCTTTTCTGGCATTAGGGACAGATTAGATACTCTGAACAACCCTCAAAATTGAATCAACTAAAATGCAGGATAAAATGTTTCTTAAAATATTTTGAATGCATCACTGAGCTGCATTCAAAGGAATCTACAGAAGCCAGAAATGAAATGAGAGCAGGAATTCTGAGTGGTAGGCAAGTATAAAACTCTGCATGGGGGGTTTGTGCTAATCCTGGAGAAACATTTAGTTAAACTGCAGGATGCGTGGGGGAAATACTAGATACTACCTAAGGTAGGGCTTCAAATAGAAGACCCCTACACCAAACTGAGATAGCAAAGGGCTACACCCTCAGAAAAAAGTAACGAAAAACTCCTCTATGCTGAAAGGAGCAGTCAGCCTCTACCTGGATGCTGGGTGGAAGGGGAAAAAATATTCCGCTTAAGATCTCATAACCAGAGGGCTCTCTCTCACGGGTTCAAACTGTAAGTTCACACCAATTCTGTGGTCCAAAAACTCAAACAGAATTTAAAGTGGCCCCAGGGGACTTCCTGAAAAAGAATGATGGCAACAGCTCAAAGTTATTGAATCTCTCCAAAACTCATCATGAAACCAAGCTGAACAACCTAAAGATGCTGGCAAATGCTCACCACCAAAAAGAGACGCCACTCAAGTAGAAAGCTAGAACGCAGGTCTGAGAACATGTGTAACTGAGAGGAGCCCTAAAAGGCTCCAAGTCTCGGTTCAAAAACGACACATGGGGATGGGAGAGGACAATAGTCTCAGCCTTTCAGAATCTCAGATACCCAGGAATTTCCCTCCAGAGTCTCCCAATTGATAAACCCACGAGGAAGCCAGCTGACATGGGAACCCGTGAAACAGGGCCTTAAGTGTCAGCTTCCTACATGACAGAGCAAAGCAGGGGAGGGACGAAGAATAGGGCCATGAGCAAACAAGCAAGCAGCCAGCAGAGCCACCCCTTCCCTTACTGCTGTTATCCTGGCAGCGCTTTGTCAAGGAGTGACTGTGCGGGGCAGAGCCTCTGCCCATCTACACCGACCTTGCAAAGTTGTGTGAAGCCACTGAGGTTTTGAAGTCATTTGGTACTACAGCACAACCCAGGTTTACCTTGAAAGACATGGAAATTGGTACTTTACCAGTTAGAAGGAGGACTCTGCTAATAACGAAAACCCTCAACAGGGGACACTGGCTTAATGGTCAGCTGGTCAGCAGCAGGGGAATTAATTAGAAGCTAGAATGGCAATTGGTTTCATACAGTGGGAAGCATTTGGCAGAACTATCACCACAGTAACCCAGAAGGAAGATCATATATCTAGTAAATTTATAACCCTAGGGAAAGAGTTCAGAAAGCAAAATGTTAGTTATATGCTTTAGTTACAATTGGCTGCATTCAACAAGTTGCCACGGGGAAGATAGGAGCTCACAGAGGATTTGGCTGGTTTGCAGAAAAGGGCGAGAAAGAAGAGAGTCCACAAATTGATGGACTTGTACAGTGTCTCTCAACCTTGGGGTAAATAACAATTGAGGAAGTTTTGGTACAAAATGACCAATTAAAACTCAGCTTTGGGGAAAATATCTGGTCAAGGTACGGACACCTGAATTAGTGATCAATACCTTCAAAATGATAATGGTGGCTGGGAGTAGAGGTTGAACTAGCGGTGTAATAACCAATAACTCCTCTCACTGGAAAAAATGGCTCAGGGAAAAGATAATAAGCTTAACTGGGATTTGGGGCTATATTTTAAACACGGATACTAAAAAGAGAATATGATAAACAGCTTTTTGTAAATTTGAAAACCGGACGAAATATACCAATCCTTAGGGGGAGAAAAGTCCTTATCAACAATAACTGAAGAAATAGAAAATTTGAATATTCCTACAACCATTAAATAAATTTAATCAATATTTTAAAACCTTTCTACAAAAAAAACTAGACCCAGAGAGCTTCACAGTCAAATTCTACCAAACATTCTAGTAAAAAATAACTCTAATCTTACATTAATTCTTCCAGAGAACATAAAAAGAAGAATCATCCCTCCCACACTCATATTTTCAGGCTACCATAATTTCATACCTAACCCAGACAAAGACACTACAAGAAAGGAAACTGATCACCAAGTTAGGCTATACTCATGAATGCAAATGGAAATATCCTAAGGAAATAAAATAACCCTGAATCCCAAAATTCATAAAATGATAATGTAACATGATCAGTTGATTTTCCTTCTCAGGAATAAAAGTTTGACCTAAAATTAAACATTAATTAATCTAAGTGATTATTTCAATAGAAATAAGAAAAGAATTTAATAAAATTCAGTATCCATTTATTATTTTTTAAAAACCTTAAGAAACTAGAAATAGTAAGTCCCTAACTTATTGAAGGATATCTAAAAATAACCAATAGCCAACCATACATAATACAGTGCTTTCAGGACAAATACTGTATGGTTTCACTTATATGTGAAATCTAAAAAAATAAAACAAATGAACAAACATAACAAAACAGGAACAGACTCATAGATATAGAGAACAGTCACCAGAGGGGAGACGGTAAGGGGATGGGAGAAACAAGTGAAGGGGATTAAGATGTACAAACTTCCAGTTATAGAATAAATTAGTCATGAGGATGTAATGTACAGCATAGGGAATATAGTCAATAATATTGTAATAACTTTGTATGGTAATAGATAGTAACTAAACTTATCATTTTGTAATGTATAAGAATATCAAATTATTATGTTGTACACCTGATACTAATACAATATTGTAAGTCAATTATATGTCAATAAATACATAAATAAAAATAAAAATTTAAAACCTAGTGCTTTCAGCATTTCACTGTCAGTCACTGCCTGGCACAAGACATGGATGCCTATTTACCTCAGCTTCTATTTAACATTGTACTAGAGATCTTAGCCTGTACAGTAAGACAAGAAAAATATTTTTAAAAGGGATTTGAAAGTAATAAATATGCCAATATTTGAATATTATATGACAGTACACATATAACTTCAAAAGCAGCTACAAATCATTAGAGTTAGTATCAGAGTTTAGCAATTGCTGTTCACAAAGTCCCTACAAAAATGTCAATTGCATTGCTCTACACTCTCAACAACCAGTCAGAGATCATAATTTTTTAATAGGTGCACTTTAAGATACTTTAAAAAAAATACATTTAGCTAAGGGAAAATCTTAACAAAAGATGTACATCCTTTTACAGAAAAAAAAAAAAACTTTATTGCAAGGGTGTGAAAGACCTAAACAAATGGTGAGACGTCCTATTCTTGGTGAGAAAGATTTAATATCATACTGAAGATAATTCTTATCAAAGTGACCTTTAGATTCACTTATACACTTTGCAGATTTCCAAAATATTGTTTAGAGAAACATACAAAAGGAAAACAACTAGGAAGAGAATACTTAACACAAATTTTAGGGTAGCTATTTTTGGGGGGTGCTGAGAAGAGCATTAAGTTGGGAAGGTATTCACTGGAGCCTCCTGAGGTTTTAGTAATGTTCGGTTCCTTAAACTGTGGCATAGCTACACAGGTATTTGTTTTCTTATTTTTCATTAAACTGTACATTTGCATTTTATACACCTTTGACTTATGTTTCAAAATTCAAAAAAGCAAGAATATGTAAATAATTTGCCCAAATTGTCCACTAGCCTATAGTTCCCTAAAAAACTCCTGATAATGTTAACCCATTAGACTTTGTAAAGTACCAAGAGGGTCGGCCCTAAATCTTGTTCTTCATACCTTTTCCCTTGTCTAGTACAGTACCTGGGATAAAAGAAATAGCTCCATAAACTTTTTTTTAATGAGTGAATAAACGAAGCCTCATTAATTCTCTGTAATGGCATGCATCCATCCCAACACCAATTACTCTTTTCCTAAGAACTATGCTTTGCATTCACATATCTCTAAGCTTTGCTGGTGTTCCTATTATTTCCTACCCACTGTCTACTGGATTTCCTCTGCTGAAATGCGTGACTCACTTCCTCATATACGTTTAATGAAGTTGTCAGCAAAGCCCTTTTTCATCAGACAGCCTGGCTTGTGTTTCACTTAAGGTCTTATTAGCATGCCTAATTCTACTTCCTGAAAACACAGTTAATTAACTTGCCAAATCTGTGAATGTAGCCCTGCATCACATTTAGTTTGCATTTACACACCAAGGGAAATTGGGGAACATACTTCATTTCCTGGGACTTGAGTAGCATGGCAAGGGCACCTGGGGCTTTCTGGGGAGTCCACAAAGAAGGAATTGAGGTGGTAGTTGGAACACCGTAGATTAGGCTCAGCTCTTGGCAGCAATAGTGACAGGGGCCCATCTGCTCCAGTCTCTGGCAACAAACTCCTGAGCCCACCCTGACTCAGGGTTCTAGGCTCAGTCCCCATGAAATGCTGCCATAACACAGATTATTTCTCCCCAGAAGGTCACTGCATTTTTAAAAAGAGACTGATGGTCCCCTCCATACTTCCCAGGGGCTCATGCTTGTGAGTGGCTCTGGGATGGGGTGTCTTCTGATGACCTTGACAGAGTAACACCAAGCAACTTGGGGGTTTCCATACCATTTTGGGAGAAACTGGGGGCCCGGGGAATGTGAGGCAAAGCTGACACACATCTAGACTAGCCCACTCTCAGGCAGCCACAGAGACCACCTGAGTCTATCCTCCTCCGGCTACTCCTCCCCACACTTACCTTCAGGGTCCAGGACTCCCGATGTAAACGGAGTTCCTACAATAGGCCCAAAGCTCCCGAAGGAAGACATGCAGATTAAACTCTACGTGTGATTCTGAGCTAATTAGATATATAAATATAACAAATTCAGAGTAGGAAAATAAACTTAATTGAATTCTAGTTCTTGGGTCTCAATTGCTTCCCAAGGCAGTTTATGCCCAGAATCATGGAGTTGAGGGTACTTCCTGCTGCTAACAGCATGTCCATCTCTAAGCAGCACCAGCAGTCTATGGCCTTGGGGGTGTACTGAAATGGTATCATTTTGTCTGGCAATCCAAGCTGTCTTCTGGATCCTGAAGATGTGTAACTTGGAGCATGTCGTGCAACCCTTCTCAGCCTCCCTTTTCTTATCTGTAAAATGAGGACCACGTGCTGCTCTTCTAGGGTTGTTGAGAGGGTAAACGCTATGACATATATGAGATGGTTTGCGTAGAGTAAACCAATAAACTGCAGCTACCTGACTCAATATTATCATTATTATTCCACTTCCCTCTCACATTGCCTCCTGGCCTCCCAGAGATACTGTCTCCCTTCCTTCCCAGAAATGCTCCATAGACTAAAGCATTGACTCTGAGTCAGAATGTCCTGGGTTCCAATCATAACTCTGCCAATTGATAGAGGTACAACCTTCAGCAACTCATTTACCTTTTCAAAACCCGTTGGAATAATAGTACCAACCTCAAAAAATCCTTATCAGATAATTCACAGAAATCAGTCAGTTCAATTATCGGTAAACGATAGTCATTATTATTACTTCCTCAATTTCTCAACTCAAATTGCTAGTAGCCCAATACAGATTATCTTAATTTATACAAAAGAAAAAGATTATTAACAGATTTAACCCTCAGAATCAGTTATTCGTAAATCAAGAAAAATTTCTCATTAGTGGGAATACTGGAGAGATACTTTTGAACAGGAGGATCTCCCTGCCTCTCTGGGCCCTCTCTTCATACCCGCACGCTTTAGAGCACAGCTTAAGAACTGCTCCTGACTTCTAAGTGGAGTCTGATGCCTGCTCTGAACCCTCCAAGACCAAAAGACTGTTCCTGTTCATATTCTTAAAGGAGTAAAACAGCGTGGGGTGATTAAGCAATTATTTCCTTGATACAATGCTTTTTTCAACTTTTTTCTTTTTGGCAGTTGTTCCCTCTTCTTTTAATTTGGCAATTTAACATCTCTAGTTAACGATACTTCTCCTGTAAGCCAGAACTACTATGAGTGTAATTTGCATATCTACCCCGGGGACACATAAGGGTATTTCCAAGGCTCACTCTGCCCGGTGCCCCATGCCTTGTGGGAAACAGGGTGTGGGAGGGTGTCTTTGAAGCTGGGGAAGGCTGATCTGGATGAGAGCAAGTGACTCTTACAGCACTTTTCCTTCACAGTAAAATTCTTTAACATTTCTCATTAACTAATTTGCGGACTCTCTGTTTACTGACCTTCCCCCCTTCCTGTCCCCAACACGCACACACTGGATATTACCTCCATGATGCTGGATTTGGTCACTGCAACATATCCAGCACCTAGCACCTGGTGTGCACTTAATAAGTATCTGTTGAATAAATGAGCAAATTTAAAGTTTCCTGTGGAAGAAGATTCTTTATGTCCCTCTCTCCTTTGGAATAAATTCCATTGTTGGGGTAGGATTTTAGGGGCCATTGAGGTGAGGGGGAAGGCATCAGACAGCTTTATTTCTGATGTAATTGGATTAGAGCATGTGGCCTGGATGTGTAACTACATGCACTTCCTAACGCCCGCAGACTGAAGAGACTTACCAGCGCCCACCCCTCATCCCCAGCTGAATAATCAGAGGCCTCCCTGACCGGGTCAGGCCACATCATGTATGGCAGAAATCAGATTAAAATAAGCCTGTTCTATGCACAGGCAACTCCAAAAGGAGTAAAAGTGGAGGGGGTGGGCTTCCCTGGTGGTGCAGTGGTTGAGAATCTGCCTGCTAATGCAGGGGACACGGGTTCGAGCCCTGGTCTGGGAGGATCCCACATGCCGCAGAGTAACTAGGCCCGTGAGCCACAACTACTGAGCCTGCGCGTCTGGAGCCTGTGCTCCACAACAAGAGAGGCCGCGATAGTGAGAGGCCCGTGCACCGCGGTGAAGAGTGGCCCCCGCTTGCCACAACTAGAGAAAGCCCTAGCACAGAAACGAAGATGCAACACAGCAAAAATAAATTAATTAATTAATAAACTCCTACCCCAACATCTTCTTTAAAAAAAAAAAAAGTGGAGGGGAGCTGGCTGAGCTACACGTGTTCAGGTCCTCCCAAAGTCAATCAAATAAGTTGCTTTCTCCCACTCTCCACACGTGGGGAGGAATGAGCTGAGCAATGGATTAAGTACAGGTCAGATGCATCATTTCATTCTGGAAAGACCCACCTCCATCAGATCAGCAATCAGTTAGCCAAGGGTCTGGTGAACCCCAGGCTGAGGTCATGACGCTGAGCCTACAAAGGGCCAGCCCAGCTCAGTGTGACAGGTGACCAAGAGAGGGCCCTCCAGACCTGGCCTGAGCTGCCACATCAGGAGACAGGGAAGATGTCTTCATGCTTCAAACCAGGCTGATGGCCTCCACAGTCCCACTGGAGACAGAAAGGCCACACACACAAACAGTTCCTAGGGCACTGCCTAGCCAGCTTGGGAAATGTCCCCAGGTTCCCGTGTAAATGTCAATGGAGCCACTCACTGGAGCAGGTGAGAGAGTGGCCACAGCCTGAAGGTCAAATGACTGCTCAGGCTTGTCTGGAAATGAGACCCTTATCCAAGGTCCTGAAGGGTATGGAGGGAGCAGGGAGCAGGCAGGTCCTACACACTCAGTCAGTCCTCAACAAGTCAGTCCTCAGCCTCCTTCTCTCATGCCCTTCATTCCCCTCCCTTCCTTCCGGTACCTCATCTCTCTGCCTAAATTTCCCAGTGCTCTTGTACCTCTGGTTTCCCAGAGCCCACCCAGACCTGCCCTCCCTGAAGCGTCCCCCAAAATCACAAAATTAAGTCTCCACTTTTCCCATAATTATTCCCATTCCCAAAATTCAATCTCCCTCAAGGAAGTTACACTAGATATTAGGAAGAAAACATATCATCGAGTTAATTTACACAAAGTCTCCCCTGCTTTGGTCCAAAACACAATTTAGTAGAATTTCACCCGCAGGTGTGTCCCCCCTTTTCCTCTGCATGTGATCACCTGTGAATGTAATTTCTGGGATGTTGCAGCAAGTTGCAATCCCATGGGACTAGTCTTGCACTGAAGCTGACACTGATGCTAGCAGAATAGAAGAAGAAAGGAATCTGGGTCCTCGATGACATAATTGAGTTGATGATTGTGACATGCCTGGAGCCTGCCTGCCCTTATCTTCCTATAGATTTCTTGTCATGTAATACAGTAATTTCTTATTACTGTATTACTTATTACTAAATTCCCCCAGGATTAGGGGGAGTGTGTAAATCAAGCAAATGTAAGATCAGATTCTGGCTTTATTTAAAATGTCAATATTTTGCTCATTGTGAAATTTTTGCATTAATGTTGACTTTTTTAAACATTGCATTTAAATGGTATTAGTCTTTATTACTGACTTTTTTGGTGCCCTCCCCCAAATTTGCGCCCAAGGCGAGTCCCTCAGTTACTTTACCCTAGTCCTGGCCCTGCTACTTTTTGTTGCAACTCTTGTTACTCACAGCAAAAATCATCATCAGAGTGAAAAAAGGGGGGTCAGAATTTGATAAAAGCTGTTAAGGAAATTCGTTATCCATATGAGGTAAATGTTGAAGTGAAGACAGGCCTGGGTAAATGCCTACGTGCTAAACCTGCACTGCAGGAAGGAGGGAGAACAAATGCGCGGAGGTGAGTTACTGAGCCACAGCCCTGCAACCAAAACAGCTCACTGCTTGGTCTCACAGGACGCCTCCCAAAAGGTGACATGAAAGCACTGTGTCTTGGAACTCCACGGAGGAGCACGGACAAGCAATATAAAGGCTGGTTTTCCCCTTCCCCTCTTTTCTTTCTTGGTAGAAGTCCACCTGCTGGGGCTTTGATTCCCTCGCACTCCCTGGTTCTGTGTCCCTCCAGGCAGCCCCTGCAGAAGTTCCAAGCCTCCCCAGGTCCCATCTACTCAGGGTGCAGGTATGACGGACTCTCCTTCTCAGTCAGTGCCACACAAGAGCTCCTTAGTCCATGGCCTCAGTGGCCATGGCTTTATAACCATGAGAGCAAAGAGAACCATTGCCAGGGTAACTCTGGCCAGGAAACAGGGCAGGTAGCCACTCCAGGCAGAGCCAAGGAGATTTGAGATGGCACATAAACTGGCTCTGCTACGGATCCTTGCCTCCCATTTTACACAAAAATAATTGCCAGGGCATTAAAGACTTAACGATTCTTCAAAGAACAATAAACTACAAAAATACTAGAGGAAAATAAAAGAGCATAGCTGTATCATCTGGGAGTAGGAAAGGCTTGCTTAAACAAGATGAAAAAAGCAAAATCATAAGAAAAAGCATTATCAATTGTACTAAGAATTAAGCTTTTTATAAACAGTGGTTCTCAACTGGGGGTAATCTTGCCTCCCGGGCGACATTTGGCGATATATTTTCCCTGCCAAAACTGGGGAAGTGAGGTGGGATACCATTGGCATCTAACGCCCTGAAACCAGGGATGCTGCTACATGTCTTACAATGTCCAGGACAGCCCTCACAGCAGAGACTTATCCAGCCCAGTCTGTCAGTAGCGTCAAGGTTGAGAAACCCAACCATAAACAAGGTTAACAGACAAGTTAAAGACAGAGAAAAGCTGTTTGGCATATATGTCCCCAATAAAAGATTAGAGTCTACTATGGAGAGAGACTTACAAATCAATAAGAAAAAAAAGTCAACAGAAAAGTGAGATATTCTACAACCTTTCAGTTGGTAAAAGTTTTAAAAATCTAACAATATCAAGTGATAATGAGAATTTAGGAAGACTCTCATATACAGCTGGCAACCATGTAAACAGCTGCCCAGTAAAGCAAGTTATTTGACAGAATATTTTTCAGATTTGAAATGTTCATATCCCACTAATGGAACGTCAGCAAATGTGAGGTGTGCCTTTATTAGATCCATTCCTGAGAACACAGGTGTGAGCGCCTCTTGGCATCTTCCTGACGATAGGATTCGGAGCTCTCTTTAACTTAACTTCAACCATGCAGACAAGAATAAAACAGAAGGAAGGCATGTGATTGGCCATGTGGACAAAGCCATATTTCTACCTGGACTGTTCACCTTGCAACTATTATGTGAGAGAATATAAATGTCTATTTTCTTTAATCAGCTGTATTTGGCGTCCTCTTTGCTGAAGTAGCTTGCTTTTACCCAACTAACACAGTTGACCCTTGACCAATGTGAGGGTTAAGGGGGCCAAACCCCCTGCAGGATCTCACATCCATAGTTCCACATCCAGGGGTTCATGTACTTATTTACATATTTTCTGGTACATGTTTAGTGAAAAAATCCACATATAAGTAGACCCGTGTGGTTCAAACCCAGGTGGTTCAAGGGTCAACTGTACAATGTAGGTGTGTGCAGTGTGTGTAAAAGCACAGAGAAAGATCTGGAAGACTACACACAAAGCTCATAGTTTCCTCTGGGCTGGGGGATGGGTTTGAGATCAGTGGTCAAAGAACTCTTTCTGCAATGTTTCTCTTTTGAATAAGAGAAGGTATTCACACACTGTGCATTTTTAAAGATATCTTTTTAAAAGAAGTGACCAAGATCATGTTGCCAAAACCCATTCAACAAATGGTAACTACTGTCGGTAAGAGGCAGGTACAAGATAACTGAGAGTGTACACCTTGTTCTCAGGAGAGCCAGGTCTGCAGGCACGTTCCAAAGTCTGCTGCCGGACCTTGATCAAGTTGCTTCATCTCTGAGACTAAGTTTCTTCAGGCACAAAATAAGGACAATGCTGCTTCCCTCACATGGCTGTTGTGAGGAATAAAGGAGATAAAGTATGTAAAATTCTTAGAACGGTGCCTGTCATTTGGAAAGCATTCAATAAATCGAAGCTGTTATTATTATTAGGATATGTGTGAAAAGCAAAAGAAGAGCTCTCTGTTTTACTAGAAGCGTATTTGTGAAAATAAAAATGAAAGGGTTATATAGCTAGCAAAGAAGGACAAAAACAAAATTTAGTTCCATTCACGTGCATGTGTTGAGCACCTATTATGTGCTAGAGGAGTACGACCTAGTCTCCTGCCCCTAAGAAGCTCAGAGTCTAGTTGTGGAGACAGATGAAACTAAACCTGTAAATATGATGTAGAACCTCTAATCTACACAAAAAGAGAAATTGGCCGTGCCTTCTATAGTTCATTGGAGAGACTGGACTAGGAGGGCTTTCAAAGGGAAGATAATAGAAAACATGAATAGAAGTTTCAGAGGCAGAAAAAGTCAGGACAAGGCAGTATGGGCAAGCAGAAGCTTTGTGCAAAGAGATGAAACGGCACCACCACCGTTTGCTGGAATCTAGACATGAAAGTAGTAGCAGGGGTGAGAAAGAAGATTCTAGAGGCATCAGAGGCCCAAACAGGAAGGACTTGAATGCCATCTTTAAGATCTAGCAGCAGGATGGAGGGTGGATATGAAACGAGCAAAGCTGGGAAGCAGGAGAAAAAGGAGGGAGCTATTGCTGAAATTAGAGCAATGAACACAGTAAGAGCAAAAGGGAGCCAGAAGAGAGGCTATGGAAGCAGCAAAATCCAAAGTAATTGATGCATTGGACATGGGGAAAAAGAAAAAGGAAGAAGCTGAGGATGGCCGTCCGGTTTCTAGCCAGCACGACTGGTTGTATCTCTAAAACACAGAGCTCAGGAGGTGGAGGAGAGAGCCATGCAGCAGGTCTATTTATAAGTTCGGTGTAAGGACGAGCCAGCCGATTGCTGAGCTGCCAGGTCTGAGGGTGTGAATGCTTGGGTGGCATCACCAGATACTGGAGCGTGATGCTGGACAAGGCAGCTACTGGCCTCTGCTCTCCACTGAACCCTGGAAATGGCATCTACCTCATGGCCCATGACCAAGTGCTTAAATATGTCCGAGAATGGCCCAACTCACGTCTAAATGCAACTGTGTCTTTCATGAGCATTTCTGTTTTCATTTAAACCTCACCAGCTGCAAGGGTTGCAGAGACAGAAGATGGAAATGGGTTATCCTGTGTTAGAGTCCCTGGTATCCGAGTGCCTAATGTTTAATATTTTCAGTTAAATCATGAGGAAATAGTTATGCAAACCATAATTTTGCTATCCACAGGGAAATTATTAGCTTATTATCCTTAAGAGACTTGTACCAGGGCATCTAAATCTTTAGATAAGGAGCTAATTTAATTTTAGTTCCCCTTCTGCTAAGATTTCATACTCTGGGGTAATATATACAAAGAAGGGAAAACATGTGAGGTCTCTGGGTCAAGAATACTAGCATGATTATTAATGAGTAGAAATTTAGCTGTTTTACTTCTTAAAACTCTAAAGTTCCTTCTCACACACTATCTCATTTATTCTTAAAGATAATATAAAGCAAAAATCCCAAAAACAATATAGCTAAGTTATACGTGAGGCAAACTGCATTTGGGGAAAAGTCTTATTTTTATAAGTGTATATTACCAAACTTATAACACTTTGAATTATAGAGTTCTGTGGCTGAAACAGACCATTCCAGAGAGCATCACTTGTTTTAAAGGTGAAACAAAGGCTCAGAGCAGATAAATAGCTTAGTGAAGTTCACACAGTTGAGTTGTAGCAAAGAAAGGACTAGTTTCCAGGTTTTCAATCATCCATCTAGCATTCTCTCCTCCACCTCATCCTATTTCCATTATTGACACCTATTCATTCTTTTACAGTGCAGGTTTCAATTTTAAAACTAAAAAATTTTCATTATCCCTAGTTAGCCAAACCCATCTCCCTAACCTCTGCTTTCTGCTGGTTTTTCTAAAGTTCATAAACTTACCATCCTTAAAAACAAAAAAAACAAAAGAGCATGCCTCTGATCCTGCCTCCCCCTCAAGCTCCCTCCTCCCTTCACAGCCCAGCTTTCCGAGCGAAGGTCCACACTCACGCTCTCCTCTTTCTTCCCCCCATTCATTCCTCAGCCCACTGCCATCTGGAGCCTGTTGCTGCCACTCCCAGAAACTCTTCTCACTGCAGTCACTCAGGATCTCACACCTGGCAATGCCCAAGGACCTGTCCTTGCTGGACGTCCCTGCTGCACGTGACGGTGTTGGCCATGTCTTCCTTTGTGAAAAACTGTCTCATCCTGGGCTCTGTGACGCCAGCTTTTCGGTGCTTCCTTCCTTCCTTCTCAGTCTCCCTCATGGGCTCTCTGCTTTTATGAGTAGGCAGGGCTGTGAGGCATGGGTGAGCGGACCTGGCAAGGAGCGGAAGGGAGACACAACCATCCTCAGATACAGCTCCTCTCGACATCCTGCAGCCACCACCCCAACTCAGTAGTCCTGCCTTTCCTTCCTTCATTGATTCACTCAACAAGTATTTGTCAAGCACCAACCATATGCCAAATACTGTACCTGACCCTGGGGATGCAGCTATGAAAGATGAGAGTGTAGTTTCTCTGCCTCCAGTTTGTACCGGCCTCCAATTCACTCCCCTCCAACCCATCCATCTTCTGGAAAGATCTGACAGGTCCTGTCACTCCCTTCTGATGAAATCCCTCCAATGGCTGGCTCTATTTTTAAGCCCAGCTCCTCAGCATGGCATATATCTGGTTTTAATTTATCTGTCTGGCCATTCTCCACAGCGAACACTCCAATCACACAGAACAACTCACAATTTCCCAAACACACACACCCTTTCATG
Organism: Monodon monoceros; assembly: GCF_005190385.1. NCBI lineage: Eukaryota > Metazoa > Chordata > Mammalia > Artiodactyla > Monodontidae > Monodon > Monodon monoceros. The sequence goes on along the minus strand of NW_021703774.1, from coordinate 86,358,307 downwards.
CCTCTTTGCCTTTACATACTCTGCCTCTCTCCCTCCCTCTAGAACACCCTTACTTATCTTCTTTCTGTGGCAAAATTTGCTTCGTCCTTCACAGCTGAGCAAAAATGTCATCTCCCCTATGACGCCTTGTCAGCACCCCATCTGTTGTTCCCATTGTACAAACTCGTTAAATCACTTATCACTTTAAATTGAAATTGTTTTTTCATGTCAGCCTTTTCAATAGACTGTGAGCTCTGAGAACAAAAACTACATATTCTTTATTTTCACACATGCTTAATGCCTAGCAAAGTCCCTGGTAGACAGTGATTAACACAGGCACCAACAAAAACGTGTAGAATTAATTACTCTATTTTCAGTGGTACCACAAATCCTCGGTACTTGTGCATCCCATCAACATTTAATATGTCCTGGGTTGATTCCATGTTCTTTACCATTGTCTACATCTCACTCCTTCTTTTTGTTCTATTTATGTACTTCAAGAGGAAAAGGCAAAACCTGACATCTTTTCTTATCCCTCAGGCTCCTCTTCTTTATTAAATTGAAACCAAACTTCTTAAACCACAGAAGACTTTTGGCTCAAGCCCCTCCTCCTGTAGATAGCAATGAGGACAGATTTCCTTTCACTGGATTTGATTTATTCCTTCATAATGGAATAAAAATCAACTTCATGGAAATGGTACATACAACCAGAGGAAATGCAATGACTAATGAGTGAGATATTACATAACAAAACAGCTTAATTGGCTACTCTTGATTTAAAAAGCACAGCCTCTACAGTTTACAATGTTTCATTTCCTTTCATTCTTTCTAATTTTGTCATTGTGTAGTAATTACTACATACCCCTCTTTGAAAATTGTGCCTTCTGCTCAGCCTATTCCTGCCCTTGTAAATGAACCACGCCCACACACCAGACCTCATTGGGATTGAATTAAAAAGTCACTGCACAAAAAAGCAGGTCATTGCTCTGCCTCCAGGATGCTGTCCCCTCCCCTGCCCACTTGTGCATCCCATTATTTCTCCCACTCAGTGTTTAGGTTCCTTCACACTCCCACATTTGGGGTTTGTACCATGGCCACATACTTTCTTACCAACCGTGAATCGATGATTCTGTTTGGACTAGCTGTCCCTCCCCCCCATGATAGCCCCCAGCAGTGCCCTGCCTCAGGCGACAGAGAAGCACCCTCAGAAGCCCAAGCTTCAAGGAGCACCTCCCCCCACCCCAACAGGGGAGGGAGATTGACAGGTGTCATTGCTGAGCAGTCTTACCTGCACACTTTTTAAACTCCCCCTCTCATTATCTTCTTGCAAACTGTAGCCTCATAAAAGTCTACCCTGCCCCCGCCAGCCTCTCCCATCCTCCCCTCTCCTATTCCAGCCTCTCTCTCCCATGAGGACACCACGTGCCCTCCATGGGGTGAGAGGCGGGATATGTGTGCTCTGCACTGTCCACTTCAACTCCTAGACATTCCCTCCACATGCACCTCTATTTTTTTTTAAACATCTTTACTGGAGTATAATTGCTTTAAAATGGTGTGTTACTTTCTGCTGTATAACAAAGTGAATCAGCTATATGCATACATATATCCCCATATCCCCTCCCTCTTGCATCTCCCTCCCACCCTCCCTATCCCACCCCTCTAGGTGGTCACAAAGCACGGAGCTGATCACCCTGTGCTATGCGGCTGCTTCCCACTAGCTATCTATTTTACATTTGGTAGTGTATATATGTCCATGCCACTCTCTCACTTCATCCCAGCTTACCCTTCCCCCTCCCCGTGCCCTCAAGTCCATTCTCTACGTCTGCGTCTTTATTCCTGTACTGCCCCTAGGTTCTTCAGAACCTTTTTTTTTTTTAGATTCCATATATATGTGATAGCACACGGTATTTGTTTTTCTCTTTCTGATTTACTTCACTTCGTATGACAGACTCTAGGACCACCCAGCTCACTACAAATAACTCAATTTCATTTCTTTTTATGGGTGAATAATATTCCATTGTATATATGTGCCACATCTTTATCCATTCATCTATCGATGGACACTTAGGTTGCTTCCATGTCCTGGCTATTGTAAATATAGCTGCAATGAACATTGTGGTACATGATTCTTTTTGAATTATGTTTTTCTCAGAGTATATGGCCAGTAGTGGGGTTGCTGGATTGTATGGTAGCTCTATTTTTAGTTTTTTAAGGAATCTCCATACAGTTCTCCATAGTGGCTGTATCAATTTACATTCCAACCAACAGTGCAAGAGGGTTCCCTTTTCTCCACACCCTCTTCAGCATTTACTGGTTGTAGATTTTTTGATGATGGCCATTCTGACCGGTGTGAAGGGATACCTCACTGTAGTTTTGATTTACATTTCTCTAATGATTAGTGATGTTGAGCATTCTTTCACGTGTCTGTTGGCAATCTGTGTATCTTCTTTGGAGAAATGTCTATTTAGGTCTTCTGCCTATTTTTGGATTGGCTTGTTTGTTTCCATGATATTGAGCTGCATGAGCTGCTTGTAAATTTTGGAGATTAATCCTTTGTCAGTTGCTTCGTTTGTAAATATTTTCTCCCATTCTGAGGGTTGTCTTTTCATCTTGTTTATGGTTTCCTTTGCTGTGCAAAAGCTTTTAAGTATCATTAGGTCCCATTTATTTCTTTTTGTTTTTATTTCCATTTCTCTAGGAGGTGGGTCAAAAGTATCTTGTTATGATTTATGTCACAGAGTATTCTGCCTATGTTTTCCTCTAAGAGTTTTATAGTGTCTGGCCTTATACTTAGGTCTTTAATCCATTTTGAGTTTATTTTTGTTTATGGTGTTGGGGAGTGTTCTAATTTCATTCTTTTACATGTAGCTGTCCAGTTTTCCTAGCACCACTTATTGAAGAGGCTGTCTTTTCTCCATTGTATATTCTTGTCTCCTTTATCAAAAATAAGGTGACCATATGTGCGTGGGTTTATCTCTGGGCTTTCTAAGCTGTTCCATTGATCTATATTTCTGTTTTTGTGCCAGTACCATACTGTCTTGATTACAGTAGCTTTGTAGTATTGTCTGAAGTCCGGGAGCCTGATTCCTCCAGCTCTGTTTTTCTTTCTCAAGATTGCTTTGGCTATTCGGGGTCTTTTGTGTTTCCATACAAATTGTGAAATTTTCTGTTCTAGTTCTGTGAAAAATGCCATTGGTAGTTTGAGAGGGATTGCATTGAATCTGTAGATTGCTTTGGGTAGTATAGTCATTTTCACAATGTTGATTCTTCCAATCCAAGACCATATTATATCTCTCCATCTGTTTGTATCATCTTTGATTTCTTTCATCAGTGTCTTATAGTTTTCTGCATACAGGTCTTTTGTCTCCTTAGGTAGGTTTATTCCTAGGTATGTTATTCTTTTTGTTGCAGTGGTAAATGGGAATGTTGCCTTAATTTCTCTTTCAGATTTTTCATCATTAGTATATAGGAATGCAAGATATTTCTGTGCATTACTTTTGTATCCTGCTACTTTACCAAATTCATTGATTAGCTCTAGTAGTTTTCTGGTAGCATCTTTAGGATTCTCTATGTATAGTATCATGTCATCTGCAAACAATAACAGTTTTACTTCTTTTCCAATTTGGATTCCTTTTATTTCTATTTCTTCTCTGATTGCTGTGGCTAAACCTTCCAAAGTTTTGTTGAATAATAGTGGTGAGAGAGGAAAACCTTGTCCTGTTCCTGATCTTCGAGGAATTGCTTTCAGTTTTTCACAATTGAGAACGATGTTGGCTGTGGGTCTGTCATAATGGCCTTTATTATGTTGAGGTAAGCTCCCTCTATGCCTACTTTATGGACAGTTTTTATCATAAATGGGTGTTGAATTTTGTCAAAAGCTTTTTCTGCATCTATTGAGAGGATCATATGGTTTTTATCCTTCATTTTTTTAATATGGTGTACCACATTGATTGATTTACATATACTGAAGAATCCTTGCATTCCTGGGATAAACCCCACTTGACCATGGAGTATGATCCTTTTAGTGTAATGCTGGATTCTGTTTGCTAGTATTTTGTCAAAGATTTTTACATCTATGTTCATCAGTGATATTGGCCTGTAGTTTTCTTTCTTTGTGACATCCCTGTCTGGTTTTGGAATCAGGGTGATGGTGGCCTTGTAGAACGAGTTTGGGAGTGTTCCTCCCTCTGCTATATTTTGGGAGAGTTTGAGAAGGATAGGTGTTAGCTCTTCTCTAAATGTTTCATAGAATGCACCTGTGAAGCCATCTGGGCCTGAGCTTTTGTTTGTTAAAAGATTTTTAATCACAGTCTCAATTTCAGTGCTTGTGACTGGTCTATTTATATTTTCTATTTCTTCCTGGTTCAGTCTCAGAAGGTTGTACTTTCTAAGAATTTGTCCATTTCTTCCAGGTTGTCCATTTTATTGGCATAGAGTTGCTTGTAGTAATCTCTCATGATCCTTTCTATTTCTGCAGTGTCAGTTGTTACTTCTTTTTCATTTCTAATTCTATTGATTTGAGTCTTCTCCCTTTTTTTCTTGATGAGTCTGGCTAATGGTTTATCAATTTTCTTTATCTTCTCAAAGAACCAGCTTTTAGTTTTATTGATCTTTGCTATCGTTTCCTTCATTTCTTTTTCATTTATTTATGATCTGATCTTTATGATTTCTTTCCTCCTAACTTTGGGGTTTTTTTGTTCTTCTCTCTCTAAACGCTTTAGGTGTAAGGTTACGTTGTTTATTTGAGATGTTTCTTGTTTCTTGAGGTAGGATTGTATTTCTATAAACTTCCCTCTTAGAACTGCTTTTGCTGCATCCCAAAAATTTTGGGTGGTCATGTTTTCACTGTCATTTTTTTCTACATATTTTTTGATTTCCCCTTTTATTTCTGCAGTGATCTCTTGGTTATTAAGTAGTGTATTGTTTAGCCTCCATGTGTTTGCATTTTTTACAGGTTTTTTCCTGTAACTGATATCTAGTCTCATAGCATTGTGGTCGGAAAAGATACTTGATACGATTTCAATTTTGTTAAATTTACCAAGGCTTGATTTGTGACCCAAGATATGATCTATCCTGGAGAATGTTCCATAAGCATTTGAGAAGGAAGTGTATTCTGTTGTTTTTGGATGGAATGTCCTATAAATATCAATTAAGTCCATCTTGTTTAATGTATCATTTAAAGCTTCTTTTTCTTATTTATTTTCATTTTGGATGATCTGTCCATTGGTGAAAGTGGGGTGTTAAAGTCCTCTACTATGATTGTGTTACTGTTGATTTCCCCTTTTATGGCTATTAGTATTTGCCTTATGTATTGAGATGCTCCTATGTTGGGTGCATATATATTTTCAATTGTATCTTCTTCTTGGATTGACCCCTCGATCATTATGTAGTATCCTTCTTTGTCTCTTGTAATAGTCTTTGTCTTAAAGTCTGTTTTGTCTGATATGAGAATTGCTACTCTAGCTTTCTTTTGATTTCCATTTGCATGAAATATCTTTTTCCACCCCTCACTTTCAATCTGTATGTGTCCCTAGGTCTGAAGTGGGTCTCTTGCAGACAGCATATATATGGGTCTTGTTTTTGTATCCATTCAGCCAGTCTATGTCTTTTGGTTGGAGCATTTAATCCATTTACATTTAAGGTAATTATTGATATGTATGTTCCTATTACGATTTTCTTAATTGTTTTGGGTTTGTTTTCGTAGGTCTTTTCCTTCTCTTGTGTCTCCTGCCTAGAGAAGTTCCTTTAGCATTTGTTGTAAGGCTGGTTTGGCGGTGCTGAATTCTCTTAGCTTTTGCTTATCTGTAAAGGTTTTAATTTCTCCATAGAAGCTGAATGAGATCTTTGCTGGGAGAGTAATCTTGGTTGTATGTTTTTCCCTTTCATTACTTTAAATATGTCCTGTCACTCCCTCTGGCTTGCAGAGTTTCTGCTGAAAGATCAGCTGTTAACTTTATGGGGTTTCCCTTGTATGTTATTTGTTGTTTTTCCCTTGCTGCTTTCAATAGTTTTTGTTTGTATTCAATTTTTTTTTTTTTGCGGTATGCGGGTCTCTCACCGTTGTGGCCTCTCCCGTTGCGGAGCACAGGCTCCGGACGCACCGCTCTGCGGCATGTGGGATCTTCCCAGACCGGGGCACGAACCCGTGTCCCGTACATCGGCAGGCGGACTCTCAACCACTGTGCCACCAGGGAAGCCCTGTATTCAATTTTTGATAGTTTGATTAATATGTGTCTTGGTGTGTTTCTCAGATTTATCCTGTATGGGACTCTCTGATCTTCCTGGACTTGATTGACTATTTCCTTTCCCATATTAGGGAAGTTTTCAACTATAATCTCTTCAAATATTTTCTCAGTCCCTTTGTTTTTCTCCTCTTCTTCTGGGACCCCTATAATTCAAATGTTGGTGCATTTAATGTTGTCCCAGAGGTCTCTGAGACTGTCCTCAATTCTTTTCATTCTTTTTTCTTTATTCCTCTCTCTGGTAGTTATTTCCACTATTTTATCTTCCTGGTCACTTATCCATTCTTCTGCCTCAGTTATTCTGCTATTGATTCCTTCTAGAGAATTTTAAATTTCATTTATTGTGTTGTTCATCATTGTTTGTTTGCTCTTTAGTTCTTCTAGGTCCTTGTTAAACGTTTCTTGTATTTTCTCCATTCTTTTTCCAAGATTTTGGATCATCTTTACTATCATTACTCTGAATTCTTTTTCAGGTAGACTGCCTATTTCCTCTTCATTTGTTTGGTCTGCTGGGTTTTTACCTTTTTCCTTCATCTGCTGCATATTTCTTTGTCTTCTCATTTTGCTTAACTTACTGTGTTTGGGGTCTCCTTTTCACAGGCTGCAGGTTCATAGTTCTCGTTGTTTTAGGTGTCTGCCCCCAGTGGCTAAGGTTGGTTCAGTGGGTTGTGTAGGCTTCCCGGTGGAGGGGACCAGTGCCTGTGTTCTGGTGTATGAGGCTGGATCTTGTCTTTCTGGTTGGCACAACCACGTCCAGTGGTGTGTTTTGGGGTGTCTGTGAACTTATTATGATTTTAGGCAGCCTCTCTGCTAATGGGTGGGGTTGTGTTCCTGTCTTGCTAGTTGTTTGGCAGGGAGTATACAGAACTGGAGCTTCCTGGTCATTGAGTGGAGCTGGGTCTTAGTGTTGAGATGGAGATCTCTGGGAGAGCTTCAGTGTTTGATATTACGTGGAACTGGTAGGTCTCTTGTGGACCAATGTCCTGAACTCGGCTCTCGCACCTCAGAGGCACAGGCCTGACACCCAACCAGAACACCAAGACCCTGTCAGCCGCACAGCTCAGAAAAAAAGAGAGGAAAAAAAAGAAAGAAAGAGAAAAAAATAAAATAAAGTTATTAAAATAAAACATAAAATAAATTACTAAAAATTAAAAAAAATTTTAAGTATTAAAAAGAAAGATAGAAAGAAGAGAGCAACCAAACCAAAAAATAAATCCACCGATGATAACAAGTGCTACAAAGTATACTAAAAAAAAAAAAAAAAAAAAGGACAGACAGAACCCTAGGACAAATGGTAAAAGCAAAGCTATACAGACAAAATCACACAAAGAAGCATACGCATACACACTCACAAAGAGAGAGAAAGGGAAAAAAATATATTTATCTTTTGGGAAGTCTGAGGTCTTCTGCCAGCATTCAGTAGGTGTTCTGTAGGAGCTGTTCCACATATAGATGTTTTTCTGATGTATTTGTGGGGAGGAAGGTGATCACGTCTTACTCCTCTGCCATCTTGAAGTTCTCTCCCACATCCACCTCTTGTTAAACCCTATCCCACCGAAGGTCCTGCCATCTGACCACTTATTCACTAGCTCTCATTCATTAAAGACTTTAAGTAGCTGGATCACGAGAAACTGTCAGCTCTCCAAACTGTTTCTCTCTCAGATTTATAACTCAAAATCTCTGTCTGACCCACCCTCTCTCCTCTCAATTTACGTGCTAATCATTCCTACCACCTTTGTTTTGCAAATTCATTAGGACCTCTGGTCCAACAACCCACACACTGCTATGCATCCATCTCCTCCTTTCCCCTTCCTCTGCTTTGACTCCACGCTCCTGACGTCAACAATTCCCTCTCCAGTATTTGCAATTTCCGTTCTGGTCTGCACTTTCACAGCACCTGCCCAGTTAAACCCTAGGTGGTGAATCAAGCTATGTGCTTTCTTGGTGCTTACATTAGGAACATAAATACTGGAGAAAATCACGTGTGGGAGGGCAGGATTTTCTTTTCTGTCACCCACTTATCTTCTTCCTCTCATTGTCCAGGTGACCTTCATGAAGGGAAAGCTAAGGGTCCATCCTCAGTCATCACCTTACCTGGTTTCTAACACAGCCCATGTTTCAGATTTTCCTCTAACCTCACAGTTACTCCTTCTCATCACCTGGACTGCTTCCTCCTCATCTCTCTGACCTCTTACTAGACAGGAGCACCCAGCTTCAGTCTTCATCCCTTGTCAACTCCTCCTTATCTCTACTCACTTCTCTGATAATTAGCTTCTGGCTTTAAATACCACCTGGATGCTGTTGACTCTCAATGTCTATGTCTACCTCTCCCCTGAATTCCAGATATGCCTTTTGGAATTTTGCCTTAGATATCTCAGAGGCATCTCAAATTTCAAATGCTTCAAACCCAGTTCTCTACCTGCCCACTCAGCCCCACCTTTTTTGGTATTAACATAGTCTTTCCATCTCGATAAAAGGCAACTTCATCATTCTATCTTTCTTGGGTCAAAAACTTAGTCACCCTTGACTCAACAATTTCCTTTAAACCTCTGTCTAATCTGTCATCTAATCTTATCAGCTCTCTATCCTGCTCTCCTCTTTGTAGGAGGCCAGAGAACATTACCCTTTATTTATAGTCCTTTCATCTCAACCATTAATGACATCATTTAAATGCAGTGGTCAGAAGGAAACAAGTTTGCTGTGGTTCTCAACCTTGGCTGCACACTGGAATCATTGCGGGGGCGGGGGGGGGGGGGGGGGGGAGGCAGTGCCTGTATCCCACCTGCAGAGATTCTCATTTAATTGGTCCGCTCCTGGCCCCCACCCAGGTGATTCTAATGTGCAGTCAAGTTTTAGGGCTTAAAGAGAGAGACCCAGAGAGACCTGGTGAAAATTATTAGTATTAATCAGTGTTTAAATGTCAAGTAGATTTCAGAATCAGTATCACACACTAAAAACAATATCTCCCGAATTAAAATAAACAATAATAATAATTAAAACTGGAAATCTATACCAATATGTTCTATTCTTTTTGAATAGGCCTTATAATTTCAATCTTTACTTTTATAATCTTTTCTTTCTCATTTTTATAAGAATCTTTTTTATTAGTTCTATATACTGATCATTTGATGAGAAAATTGTACTCCCGGCTAAAAATTGGCCAGATTATCAACAGATCTCAGCTCTGGATCCTTTCTGTGTTTTCTTTTCAAGCACTGACATTTCTCTGAATCTTGAGGGAAATGAGCTGAAAAGCTCATCCCAATATTAGGCAGGGTTGAAGGACTATAACAATTTAAGAAGGCCAGTTTTATTATCTTGATTTTCTTTTTCAGTTCTCGAGCATTTTCCTCTGAAGGCATCAGGCTGTGGGGTGACCAGTTTGCATTTTTTTAATGATAAGTTAACAAACAAGGGGAAAGAGACAATTGAGAAGTTAAAAAATGATAGGGAAAAACAACTCAAAGAGTGGTGGGTGAGAGGAAGGAGGAAAAAAGAGGCAAAGGAGGTGAGGGCTGGCACTTCTCAGTTCCTGCTATCAGAGGAAGTTGGGAAAACAGGTGAGCAGCTGGTGGACACTGTCATGTGGGGAGGGGCATCATTACATCAGAACCTACCATTTCTCCTCCCCATCCTAATTTCTATTTTCCTCTGATTCAAAGTTGTTAGAATCTGTGCAATAAAGTGTTTGCAGTCTTATTTCCCCTGAGAAATTCCCTATGGATGTCACAATTGTACATCGAACAAATATTTATACTTATGCAGTTGCATAACATTGAAATAAGAATTTAGCACTAAAAAAAACCCTGTTTACTAGAATTGAAGGATACTTTAGATTAATCCAAAAATACAGATTGATTTGCCTAATAGTAATATTAAATTTTTCCCATGATGCTAATTATTCCAGGGATATACCAGAGCAAGCTTGTCTTAATCTGAAACCTAAACTGTATTGCTTTTAAAACATGTCAACCACAGTGCAATCAAGGAAAACAACTTCTTGTTTAAACAAAACAAAACAAAAAACAAAGGAGAATAGAGTAAACTCAATTTTGTGAGTAAACAATTCTGTGGTGCATTTTACTTGTTTGTTTTATTTTATTTTTACACTTATTTTACCCCTCCTTGTACTTCCAAGCTTGAATTATGAGTACACTTCTCAAAATATTTTAAGCAAATGAAAAAATATTCATCACACTATTAAAACAAATATCCCAAAATATCTTCTATGGTCACAGTTTTCATATCTGAACATTTAAATATAACTCTGCGTATGACCAGTAATGCTTGTTTTTTTTTTCAATCATTTCTAATTTGACTTGTAAAACAGAATTTTTCTATTTTTGAAAAATTGTCTAAAAAAAATAAGAACAAGCCTTTCTCTTCAATGTTACACATAAAGGACCTTCTTTGTCACCTTCTCTCCTGGAATGGTAACAAGCTGACCCTACCTTCCCTTCTCTAAACAAGGCAATGATGGTTCATGCAGGAAATTCAAATCTGGCCAGAGGCAACCCAGTGATTTTCCAGATGGAGGCAAAGGGAGAAGGCTGAGAAGCTCCGGGTATCTGCAGTCCGCAGAGCTGGGAGAAGTCGGCCACCCAGTGGAGGATGGAGGCCATGACGGTTACTTGTAATAGTTTGGTGCAGGTCTTTTGGGGCATCAAGAACTGCTTCTACGGGGTCCTGGGTCATAGCTTCCATTCGAGACATGGTGTACTATCGGGAAAATGCCAACAACAAGCATCCATATTTAAACTCAAAACACAAAATATTTTACAAATGACAACTATGCAGTAGTGTTCTATATAAGAGCATAAAGTAGTGCCACATAAAGTACTGAGTGTTTAACAAATCCTGTCTCATTTCTACAGTGATTACCAATGTATTCTGTGTGTCTTTTCCTACTCAATAGCGAAAACAAGGTGGGAAGGATATTTATCCCCCATTACTATGATTAAAGTTGTACTTTTTCAGTATCTGCAGAGAATATTTTTCATCTGTTCAGATCCATGCAATAATGTACCTCAGTTTATGGCTCTCTTTCAAAAGTGGCTGACATGTTCAAGCAAAGTTAAGGGATCGGCAAAAATGGGCAGAAGACCTAAATAGACATTTCTCCAAAGAAGATATACAGATTGCCAACAAACACATGAAAGGATGCTCAATCTCACTAATCATTAGAGAAATGCAAATCAAAACCACAATGAGGTACCACCTTATACCGGTCAGAATGGCCATCATCAAAACATCTACAAACAATAAATGCTGGAGAGGGTGTGGAGAAAAGGGAACCCTCTTGCACTGTTGGTGGGAATGTAAACTGATACAGCCACTATGGAGAACTATATGGAGGTTCCTTAAAAAACTAAAAATAAAACTATCAGACGACCCAGCAATCCCACTACTGGGCATATACCCTGAGAAAACCATAACTCAAAAACAGTCATGTACCACAGTGTTCATTGCAGCTCTATTTATAATAGCCAGGATATGGAAGCAAGCTAAGTGTCCATCGACAGATGAATGGATAAAGATGTGGCACATACATACAATGGAATATTCCTCAGCCATAAAAAGAAACGAAACTGAGTTATTTTTAGTGAGGTGGATGGACCTAGAGTCTGTCATACAGAGTGAAGTAAGTCAGAAAGAGAAAAACAAATACCGTATGCTAACACATATATATGGAATCTATTTTTTCTAAAATAAAAAAAAAAAAGGTTCCGAAGAACCTAGGGGCAGGACAGGAATAAAGACACAGACGTAGAGAATGGACTTGAGGACACAGGGAGTGGGAAGGGTAAGCTGGGACGAAGTGAGACAGTGGCATGGCCATATATACACTACCAAATGTAAAATAGATAGCTAGTGAGAAGCAGCCACATAGCACAGGGAGATGAGCTCGGTGCTTTGTGACCACCTAGAGGGGTGGGATAGGGAGGGTGGGAGGGAGACGCAAGAGGGAGGAGATATGGGATATATGTATATGTATATCTGATTCACTTTGTTATAAAGCAGAAACTAACACACTGTTGTAAAGCAGTTATACTCGAATAAAGATGTAAAAAAGAAAATAAAGTTAAGGGATCTGGACCTAGAGCCCAGGCCAGGCCGCCCATATACATTTGTGCTCTCTTCTTTTGCTTTCTTTTGTCACATTATTCCAGCTTGCTTTATGTTTTAAATGATTGTTTTTCAGGTACACATACAGGCATCTATTTGAAGGCATCAGTTCCACCCCTTCCCACCTCCAGTCCTGGTCCAGGTAGAGGTAACTCCCCGTACGTCTGTCAGCTGTTTCTCTGAATAAAATGCTTCTGCTGTTATTTTCAGAACTGTGGGGGGCAGACTGCCTAAGTTTGGGTTCCCTCAGAAGTAGACCATGAGACAAGGATTCAAGGGCAGGATGGGGAAGTAAGATGAGGTGGGGAAGGCAGCCAGGAAAGGGTACATCACCAAACCAGCTGCCACTGTGGGCACCTGGAGCCAGACCCCAGGGCAAAATGGAGCCAGTGGACAACGGAGCCCAGGATGACTGGTTTAGGGCTGCTCCTGTCAGCAAAGTTGAGTTCTGGCAGGCAAAACCCTGGAGCAAAGAAATGCAGAAGCTGGCAACTGGACACAGAGCCGCTGTGTGCTGCCATGGGCAGGACCAGGTGTCTGGGCAGGGCACTGGTTGCACCCACTACAGCCATCGTACCTAGATGAGCAAGTCCCTAGCACACACCCTACTTCCCCTTCCCATCCTCCCAATACCACCATTTTTTAATCCTTCTTTGGAAATCCTTGTAACTTTCAGTATATACTAACAGCTTTCTTTTTTGTTCCATCCACAATAGGCAGCATCTCATCCTCTAAGATGAAGACTTGCAGACACCACCCCACCGCCCAGCCTCCCACCTCTCACCTTCTGATTATATTTTCTTTCTCAGTTGCATTGTTCTATAGCTATACTAAGTCCTGGGAGTTCAGCCTATAGTTTAATTTTAAAAGTGCATTTAAGCGTCCGTGCCCAAGCCTCGCGGGTCTGCGGCCGCAGCGCGAGGTGCCGGAGCTCGAGGGGCGGGGTTTGGGGTTGGGCCGGCTGCCGGCCCGGGAGTCAGGACATGTTCGACGCCATTGTGTTCACGGGGAAGGGTATCAGGAAGGCTATGAAGAAGGAAGTAGTTTGGATATGATTGAAGGAAGACAGTATGGCACGTTACATGGAGCTAAAATCGGATCTGAGATCGGGTGCGCTACCAAGGTTTTGCATTTGCTCGGAGACGTCTCCTGCACGGTTCCGCCACTGAGAAAGACAGCAAAAAGATTAATGTCTTAGAATCGTTGATTGGAATGATTCAGAAATTCCCTTATGCTGACCCTACTTAATGATAAACTTCACGAAGACTTAGACAGAATTAGGGGGAAATTTAAGCAGCTTTGTTCATTACTAAACGTTCAGCCCGACTTTAAAATTAGTGCAGAAGGTTCCAGACTTTAATATTGAGGATGACAGATGCACAAAGACGAAACATCAAGGAACAGATGTTCGTATGTTAAGTGTTTAAAAATGTGATTAAAGGCAAAACAATGATGGGGGATTCATTGTTTTGCAGGGAGGGTTCCAACTTGGCCTATGAACAGGCTTCCTTCCCCTGAGGTTTGCCGGGTTGCCTCGGTGCCCCCCATGGGGCCCCTCCACACAAGCCCGTCCTTTGTTGGGTCCTGACTGCTCTGCAGTGTGAACATGGCCCTGGCAGAGCTCTCGCAGGGCTACTCTTCTCTGGTCCAGGGTCCAGGCCGCTGGCTCACGGGTTCTCATCACCTGGCAGGCCTGGCTGGATCTAGACTCGGGTTGGCTCTGGATAGGATAAACCTCCCCTTTACCCCCTGGGCTTTGGTCAGTGCTCAGAAGGATAGTTTTTTTTAAAAATGAGAGCCACAGGGCTGCTTGACACAAAGCAGGTTAATGGGAAGGAGTGATGGGTTCTGTGACATTTATTGACCCTTGAGATGTGCCAGTGCTGTGACCTGCTTCTCATGTTTTATTTAGTCCCTTCAGGAACCCATGAGGTGGGCGTTATTCCCATCTTATAGATGAGGAAACGGAGGCCCAAGAGAGTGCCTGATCCAAGGGCACTGGGTGGCAGAGTTGGGACTCCAGCCCTGTCTCCTGGTGCCCGCTCTGGAACGCACAGTCACACCCACAGGCTTGGGGTTCCTGCTTGCAGGTCCCTGCTATGCCCCGTGGAGTCCTAGGGCATCGTCCCCTGTGGCCATGGACGTGGGCATCTGGCTGAGAGAAGGAGAGGCCAGCCCTGTCCCCAGGGAGCCAGGACATGCTCTTCCTGTGTCCCCAGGTGGGTGGGGCTCTGCAGCATCAAAAATGGTCAAGAGGAGGAGACTTTAAGGCACCCTTCTATGTGCAGAAACTTAGGAGCCTTACTGCAGCCTTCCTTTTAGTGTGAGTTCTTCTGTCTTCTGCCGGACTTAAAAGGCATCATCTGTACATACCGTACGGCCTCAGATGCCCCTTTGTCACAGACACCAGCAGCGCTTATCTCTGGCTAGTGGGATGGAGGGGCTTTTGTTGTCATTTTCCTGGGTGGATTTTTGTGCTCCCTAAACTATCTGTTTGGATAATGTATTATTTTTATAATTGGAGAAAAAATAAACAGCATATTTTAAAGCAAAAAATAAGTGCATTTATGTGACTACACAGTATTTTTCACTGCAGAGCTGGTGTTCACTATAATTACATTTCTTTTGTATTCAGTCCTTTCCATTTTTCCCGAAGTTTCTGTCTTTAATGTTCTTGCACTTTTTGCCTTTGTTTCATAATGACATTTTTCCTTAACCTCTTCTACCCGTCAGGGATCAGGTGTTCTGTTGAACCCCTTTTCTCTATGGAGTTTCTTTGCAGTGCCCTCCATGGTGCTGCTCCAGTCTGGACTCCTTCTCTCTGCACCTATTGTCAGCCTCAGACTTCCTGACACTGCTTTCCCTGGTTGGATCCACTGTTGCCTATATCCCGTTCTCCTTTTTTTCTCGGTATATTTACTCCCTAGTTTTACTTGAATATATCCTAAGAAATAATGTGCGGGAAGTAAACTTCCTTTCACTCTGGAAATTTATTGTCCTCATCTTCAGCTTAGTAAACAGTTGCTTTACTCTTGACTCTAGATTATCAGTTTTCTACTTTCTAGGGATATAGCTGCAAAATCTGATGCATTTTGATTCTTATTCCTTTGCAGATGGTCTGTGTTTCCTCCTCCATTTTAGAAGCTTTTAAGATCTTTTCTCTTTAGCCTTGGTGTTCTGAACTTTGCAATGGTGGGTCTAGATGTGTGTGCTGCCAGAGGTGCTTCCAAAGGCAGAGGCACAGGGAGAAATACCCTGGCTTCCCTCTTCCTCTGCCCTCCAGTCTCTTGCCAGTGCCCCCACTGGCCAGCTCCCCCTGGGAGCAGCAGACCTGAGAGCCTGGGAAACATTACCTGGAGGAGTCACATCTAGGAATACAGAGCAGGGCAGGGGAAGGGCAAGGGCAAGGGATAAATCTGAAGGCAGACAAGCCCAGGACCAGGGCAATTAAGACGACAAAATGTCATACAGAATACAATCTCACTTTGCTTTTTATGGCTTTAAAGGTTATAAAAGTAAAACATACTAGTTGTACAAATTCAAACAATATGTAGGTCTCCATTAAAAAGTGAAAGTCCTCATGCACAGCCCACCCATGATACTCCCTGCCCCAGAGAATAACACTGTGGGTTTCAGTAGAGATCCTATCTGTGCATTTACAAGCTTTATAGACACAGGCACATGTGATATGTACATAACACATTCTCACTGTTTCTTTTACGTCCCCTTTGCTCAATTCTGTCAGGCTGATTAAGTTCTCATGTTTCCTTTGTCTTCTTTAAGTAGATTAGAAATTATACAGCTATATTACAGTTTTGACTCAAATAGTTCAATGAAATATTCTATATAAAAATATATATGTATATATAAAATATGATGTGTCTCCATTACTCAGCCTAAGATGTAACAGTATTGCTGAAGTATCCAGAAAGCCCCCTAAATTATAACCCCCTCCCACCCAACAACAACCACTAATCTGAATGTTGCTTTTCTTAAAACTATATTTTAAACTATATGTTATTTTTAAATACTATACTGGTAACTAATTGTGGTGGGTTTTTTAAACTTATATGAAAGGTGACATATCATAAGTATTCTTATACAACTTGCAATTTTTACTCAATATTATGACTTTTTGTTAGATTCAAACATATTGCTATGAAACTACAAAATATTATCAAGAAATTTTTTTTTAATTCATAAATGGAGAGAGATACCTTCTCTTCTGACATCTTAAGAAAGATGTCATTTCTCCCCAAATTAATCTATAGATTCAATGTAATCCCAATCAAATTTCCAGCAGGCTTCACTGTAGACATTGACAAGCTGATTCCAAAATTCATATGGAAATGCAAAGGATCTAGAATAGCTAAAACAACTTTGAAAAAGAAGAACAAGTTTGGATAATTTACAGTACTTGATTTCAAGACTTATGAAGCCACGGTAATGAAGACAGTGTGGCATTAAAATACACAAATAGATCAACAGAACAGAATGGGTCCAACAATTGACCCACATATATATGGACAACTGATTTTCAACAAAGGTACAAAGGTGGTTCAGTAGAGAAAGAATAGTCCTTTCAACAAATGGTACCAGAACAATTGAATACTCATATGCAAAAGCTAGAACTTCAATCCATACCTTGCACCATACACAGAAATTAATTCCAAACAGATGATAGATCTAAATTCAAGGCCTTTAAACTACAAAATTTCTAGAAGAAAACACAGGAGAAAATGTTCTTAAAATTTTAAGAAAATCTTAAAAGCTAAGAAATTTTTCTTAGATATAATACTATGATTCAAAAAGAACAAACTGATAAATTGGACTACATCAAAATTAAAAACTGCTCTTCAAAGACATAGCTAAGAGAGTGGAGAGACAGTCACCAGATTGGACCTGAAAAAGGACTTTCATACACAATATATAGAGAGAACTCTCACTACTCCAAAATAAGGCAAACAACCCCCCAGAATGGTCAAAATATCTGAAAAGACACTTAACCATGATGAAACTTATAATTTGATAAGCCTTGACCTATGTATACACTCATAAACACAGTTTTTACCAAAACTGGTGGCAAAAAAAAAGCACATATCTTGAGGGAGATGTACATTAAAACCACAATAAGATACATAACTCCTATTAGAGTGGCTAAAATTGAGAAATATCCACAAAGGCAAGGATGTGGAACAAGTGGGACAATCATGCCACTCCTAGGTATTTACCCAAGAGAAATTAAAAACATATGCCCATATACAGCTTGTACATAAATGTTCATAGCGGCTTATCTGTAATAGCCAAAACTGGAAACAATGCTAATGCTCATCAATAGGTCAGTGTCCATAAGCAAATAGTAGAATATCCCTATAATGGAACACTACTCAGCAATAAAAAGGAATGGACTATTGACACATATAACAACACAAAGGAACCAGTATGCGGAGTCAAAGAAGCCAGACATTTATATGAAATCCTATAAAATGGAAGCTAATCTATAGTGATAACAAGGAAGCAGATAAGTGATTTCCTGTGCAACAGGAATCTTGATTGTGTTTATGGGTAAATAGATACGTCAACACATCAAATTATACACTTTAAATATGAGTAGTTTATCGAATGTCAATTATACGTCAAGAAGGCTATGTAAAAATATGACTTTCAAAGACTCAACTTATGTCTAAGATCTGCTTGAGAAGTTACAATGTCTCCTTACTAAAAATTAGTTTACTTTTGTTCTTCCAAACAATTTTATTAAATTTGTAACTTCCTCCTTAATCTGTATTACTTTGTACATATTATATATGCAATTGGTATGAGGTACATACTTATTGGCTCACTTTGGAAATCCTGGAGGTTCCATAAAAATACCTGGCTTTGCTCTAAGAAATATGCACTGCAATAGATGACTCCTCCCATAGCAGGGAAAAGCCTGGACAGTTCATTCTAACATTAAATTGGCAATTATGTACATGTGCCCATTTAATTTACCCAACCAAGGCTGTCAGTATCCTCGTGAGGGCCACAATCAACAAGGATACAGAGACCATACCCCACCCCAGTTAAAGTCACCATTCTATTGCCTGGCAAAAAATGATGCCCCTCAGAAGGAGCATATACCATTTGGATTACACTTTATGAGTGTAAACTTTGTATAAACTTTGAACCTAAAAGGCTGAAGTAAACTTGGCCTTACCTCACATTGTAGATCATCTTAATATGAATCATCTGAAACTGAACAATCGTATCTGGTCCTAAGTGAAAAGCTAATGCAAGATAGGCCATAGTGAGCTTCCCTGGTGGCGCAGTGGTTGAGAGTCCACCTGCCGATGCAGGGGACACGGGTTCGTGCCCTGGTCCAAGAAGATCCCACATGCCGCGGAGCGGCTGGGCCCGTGAGCCATGGCCGCTGAGCCTGCGCATCCGGAGCCTGTGCTCCGCAACGGGAGGAGCCACAACAGTGAGAGGCCCGCGTACCGGAAAAAAAAAAAAAAAAAAAGATAGTCTGTAGTGTTAAAATTAAAAAATTAAATCAATAACTAGGCACTAACAGTTTATACTTTGGGAATGGTGGTCTTTGGGCTGCTGTGGGTAAAGCTCCCATGACCAGCACCCTCGAAGCCTTGCTCTGTGGGCCAGGGGTCACTATTTTACTGGTCCTGTGCTATCACCACCACAGGTAAAAATCAGCCTTCCCATTTCACTTAGCATTGATTAGATGATGGAACAAATACAAGGATCTACTTAAAGAGTTTTGTAACTCCTCTGTTCCCAGTCAGTAAGACAAAGGGTAAATTATGGCAAGAAATCCTTGGAAAATACTGTTCCTTTGGGCTGAGGCTCCTAGCCATTTGCTATATGACTATGCAACCACCTGGGAAAGGAAGAGATTG
The DNA here is from genome assembly GCF_005190385.1 of Monodon monoceros. Taxonomy (NCBI): domain Eukaryota; kingdom Metazoa; phylum Chordata; class Mammalia; order Artiodactyla; family Monodontidae; genus Monodon; species Monodon monoceros. The sequence goes on along the minus strand of NW_021703774.1, from coordinate 86,339,064 downwards.
ATTGTACGAGTGTTCCCAAAGGCTGTGCTGTTTGTTTTTAAAGAGAGAATTTATACAAGCTCAACAAGGGAAGGCATGAAGTGGGCTGCAAAACTCATCAGTCAATTCCCCCTCTCTCTCTCAGAAATTAGGCATGCTTCATACTTGGAAAGTCCATATTAGTGACTAGAGAACCATATTTATGGCCCATGGTGCCCCAAATGGGCAAATCTATAGTTGAATAACATCATGAGCAATTATCATGGTGATAAATAAGGCTGTCAGTTCACTTCTCACCTTGAGGGCATGTCCACAGCGCTGTACTGCACCTTCTTCTCCAGGTCCTTCTTCCTACCCCTCCTGACCAAGGGGAACTCCACTCCTGGGAATTCTGAAAAGGGGAGGGGAATACCTCACCAGGAGTCACCATCTGCTTATAAGTTAATAGTACCATAAAAAAATAGAAAGAACTTCGCTGAATAACATCATCTTGGCCAATGTATGGCTCGTGATGTTCTCAATCTTTGTGCTCATTGCCTTATAAGAAAAATAAGTGAATTATTAAGGCCTGGCAAAGAGAGGAGCATCTCTCATAATCTGGTCAGAATTCCCTAAAACAATAGCCATACATTTTTGCTAGTTAAAGAAAACAAACATATGAAATAGCAAAATTTTCAAACTACAGCAAAATTCTTCAGTTGTTTACTGACTTTTTCCTCTCCTTGATATAGTTTTATTACCTTATGAAAGATTTTCTCATTTTTCTCCAGAAGGGACATCTTTATAAAGAGTAAAGGGGGAAGGGAACAAAATCAGAGGAGGAACAAATCACAAACGGATGGACTTAAAAACTTCTCCTCACCTTTAGTCTGCCTGAAGATTCTTTTACTGTAAAAGCCTCAAGCACCCGAGTCATTATTACCTGTAAGTCTACACTTGCACCTTATCACCCATGTCTTCTGAGGGCTTACACTCACATTCCCTAAATCATCCAAAAACAAAACAGATTTAGAAACAGTTCTAACTCCGAAGAATCTTATCATCCTTTTCCACATTACAATTAATTTTACCCTCTTCTTTCCATCTCCTCTCCTTCCCATCTCCTTCCATCTCCTTGAAAAGTGTCAGCTCTCAATTATACTGTTGACTTTTCACTCAGGACACTATTTACTGAACCATCTGGCTGTGAGGCTACACTGCCACATATCAGTAGCGTTCTGGGGATTTCGAGGTTCAGTAGGCTGAACAATGTGTCGTTTCACGTGACCAGAGACCACCACTCTGCAGCACAATAATGCTCATTCCTGAGACACAGAGTACAAGGGGCAGGAGGTGTTTTGAGAGCCTACAGCAAGATAACTGAGCGAAAGACTAATTTGTATTTATTCCCCTTATATGTTCCCTTTCATCTCATTTCAGACAAGGAGGCAGGGCTTTAATATCTCCTTCCCTCAGTGATTTTTAAAAGTGGAAAACAGAAGTCACTTTCAATTAGAGGCTCTTCTGTCTTTTGCAAGCATCTAAGTTACCTGCAGAGAGGATGCCAGGAGTCCCAGGGGATGAGCAGATGGGTGCCTTTAAGAGCAAAAAGGAAAAGGGACAAACCCAGGGCCTGGAAAGGAGACATAGGTTGGTGGATCCCAAGGTATGGAGAGATTCACATTCAACTCCTAACCCTTGCAGAATGGAAAGGCCAGACCCCAGGTACAGATGCCCCATGTCTTACCAACTACCCCCATGCCAAGCACAGCACAGCCATGGGGTCCAAGGGACCATACAGGCTGCAACAAAGGGCCCCTTAGCAGCAACTGGTCATGGTAGACCATGACCAGTGTCCATAGGGGCCAGGATCCCAGGTCACTTGCACAACACTGAGTGGTACAGGAGCTTCCAGCTGGATTTAAGCTAATTTAAAGAAAATTCAGAAATGTCACATGTTTTGCACATCCCAGTTGGCACACTAAGATTCATGTGGAGACCTCACCTGGGGGTTGAGTGATGCATATCTGCGGCTGACATTGATTACAGGTTCTGGAATTTAAGCTAATTCATCCTGAACCCATGGTCGTGACTGTATTGTAGAATGGTGTGTAAAAAGATGAGTGTAAACTCTTGGAAAACACACCTGATTAGCAAATACCAAGGATCTGCGATAAGTTTCGGTTTGAAAGAGTAATTCATAATGCTTTAAAATCCCTGGCCCTCTTTTAAAAGTAACAAAATACAAATCACTTCTTCAGTTACTATTATCTTGACTTGGTGGAAGTAAATTCAAAGCAAGACAATATCAACTAGCAAAAAATAAATAAAAGGATTGTTTTCAATATTGTACAATTTGTATAAATTATAAACAAATAAATCCGGGGCAGTTACAAGGTGGTCAGAGAAGGAAGTGAGCACAATGACAGCTTTGTTGGTTTGTTAAGATTCAAGTTCTCTAATTCTTAGGAAAATGTCTAGAAAGATTTTAAGGTCTCTAAGTTAATTTGTCTTTTTAAAAATTAAAATCCTTCCCAGAGAAGGAAAGGCAAAGAGTAGCCTATACACATGCCATTATGTTGGGACAGCAGTTTCAGGGAAAACCATTGTGTGTGTGATGGACACGACAGTTACAGAAACTGCAAGGTTTTCCAGTGATGTTTCCAATAATGAGACTCCCCCCCACCCAGAGGAGAGACATCTGAATCTTGGTTAGGAAACATTACCAAGGAACTGTGGCTATTGCAGTACCGGAAGTGCTCAGCAGGCCTCCCTCCAGCCCTCTGTGGCTTCATCGCCTACTACCTTCCGTTTTGCTCACCCCACTCCAGGCACACTGACCTCCCCGATGTTCCCTCCTCCCACGGCCTTTACCTGCATTCCCTCTGCCTGGAATGCCCTTCCCAGACAACAGTGTGGCCTATTCCTGTGCCCCCTTCAGCCCTTTATTCAAACAGCACCTTCTCAGCAAGGTCTTCTCTGCCTAAAATTGCCACCTCGGCCCCAGCATTGCCTTCTACACTTAATCACCATCTGATCTATTACATATTTTACTTACTTCGTTTGTTGTCTGTCTCCACTAGATAATCTCCATTAGGAAAAGTATGGAGTCCTGTTCAAGGCTGTGTCCTCAGCCCCTAAAAGTATCTGACACACAGTAGGTGTTTAATAAATTCTCACTGAAAGAACCAATGAGCAAGTGAATGTTTACAGAATAAATGCCAAGTGGCCCAGGCTTGGGGCACTTCTGCTTTCACAACAAACAATGCTGCAGTGGCTATGGCCGAGCATCTGAGTATAGGCTTGTGGAGCCCAATTTGCAAACAAACAAAACAAGCAAAAAACAAAAACAAAAAAACCAGAAGGCTGTGAACAGGTGTCTTCAATTGCACTGTGGTCAGAGGGCTGCAGCAGGTCCAGGTCCAGGTCCAGGCAGCTTGGACCTTAGCACAGCTCTGTCCTACATGGAAGCAGAAGGGCAGATGGAATTTTGCAGGGCATGCTCTCCCGGAGAGTGATTTGATGAGCTCAGTCTGCTCTGTGTTTCTCCCAAGCAGGGAATATGGCAAAGGAGGAAAAGGAGGGTTATTGGTTGCTCCTCTTCACACATATTATTACTCGTTTGGTGCTCTTCTCAAAACAAAGAAATTCCATGAGAACAAAAGAGCTGGGAAAATTCTTATTTGGGCATAGGGAACCTATGCCATACTTTTATACATGTGACCTGATGTAAAGCTCAAAAAACAAAATAGTATAAAATGCAATGCCTGTTCACGTGAAGCTTACGCTCTGGATGGGGATACAAGACAAATGTGTAAGAAACAAATTGGCGACATTTTTCTAATAAAGGGTCCCTGAGAGCCAAGGAGGGCAAATACGTTTTTCCTGGAGGCCGGGTAGCATTCAAGTTGGAAAGCAGAATTTCTTTGCAGTCTTATGTTTTATTTTTTTAAATCAAATTTTATAATCTTTATAGGTGTAAAATCTGCATTATAAAATTGTTTTAATTACTTACCAGTAAACTTACTTAGCTTTTGTTTCTCACAACTTCAAGACAAACTGGTACTCCACCAAGATGTGCCAAGGAGCCCTGTGACTTTGGACTCTCTTTGGCACTATGAGCCCCGGGGGTATCACCCTAAATGGTAAATGTGGAATTTGGACATCACGAAAAACATCATCTTATACCAAAATATATGACAGAGGTAATAACTGTTATGGCTGTTAAGAAAAGGCCAAAATATTTGGAAAGACTACAGTGAGTCTTATTCAGTAATACTATACAGACTATTCAAACTGCTGCCAAAGATATAAACTGCAAGACACAGCCATTTTTTTTGCCTTAGTTACACTATTTTTTTTTAAATGAGGAAACAAGACATTTCAAAAACATTTTAATATAAACAGAAAGTAAATATGCAGTAATGCCAGAAATAAACTATCTTCAACTCCAGGCTCTTTTCAAAAGATACAAGATACACAGATAAATCACATTCATTCCTTACAAATGTTAAAAAGCAAACAATTTAAATTCATAACGAACAATGAATATTTTTCAGTAGCTGAAATTTTACTCATTCCATAATTTTACAAGTGAAAAAAGAGCTAATCATGTTCCTTAATATTGTCATTTATGTATTATTCAAAAGTACAAACACCCTGAAGATAGAGTCCCATTCTTATCATATGTATTATAAAAACACTGAGACATTTATCAGGTATAATTAATATAATGAAAACTATATGTTAGGATATGTTTCACAAACACAAGTCCAACATTTCTCTCTGGTTCGGAAAATATGAGAGGTAGTTTCAAATAAAGTAAATGTCTATTATGTCACTACATTTCCATTAAAATGTTGGCAATTTATAACAAATTACTAGAAATAAAACTTGAGTTTAAGAACTCAATTGAATATGGGGATATATGTATAGCTGATTAACTTTGTTATAAAACAGAAACTAACACACCATTGTAAAGCCAGTATACTCCAATAAAGATATTAAAAAAAAGAACTAAATTGAAAAATGATAATAACTTCAACTAATAAATATTTTTCTAAGTCCTAATCACACAAATCAGAAAAGATAGTTGATTACAAAAAATGGCTTCAGTAAAATAAAAACATGCTATCAATATTATAAATCAAATTTTCTATATCATAATGTGTTTCTAAGTTGGGGGAAAGAGAAAATATGAATGTACATGTTTGTAAATTGGGCCTTTCATTTATAGTACCAAATATATAAAATTAATATATACTACTATTAATATATACTATTCTCCTAGCTTTGTGCTGCCCAAATTGAGAATTGCAGGGTCAAATAAATTAAAAGTGAGGGGGAAGTGAGAATGCCATTCACCCATGATCAACCTACTTCATGTAATTGAGAAATTTCAGATAACCAAGAATGGTCCCCAGAAGCCTTCCTGATTAAAATGGAAGTCTGATTCAAGTAGGAAACAAAGGACAAAGAGAAGAGAGATGCTCTTCAGAAACTGATACAAGTAAAAGTGTTTTGTTTCCTGGTGCTTTTCAAAGCAATGACAATAAACAGAATTTTTCAAATAAGTTGCCTTGTGTTGATAATTTAACAGTAATATACTGACAATCAATGTGTCATCCTGGGAACCAAATAACAGTACAAGACAAATGGAGAAGTGCTCACTGAAATAAATATTATTTTATCACTCTTCCTTACACAAAAATCATATGAGTGGACTAGGGTATTCACATGCCTTGAAGTTCTGCCGCTTATGTTCATTCTTATTCAGCTTTAAAAAAGATTATAGACCTTATACCTATTTGGCTGCTGTAAGATTATGTTTTCATGCAATGATTCTCCATGAATGGTCCTACAAGGAAATTTTAAGAAGTTTAAAAAGACATTCAAAATACATAAATAATTTAAGTTTCTAGGTTTTCCAATCATTTTGTTTTTAAGAAAAAGAGATTTAAGTATAAAGGAACTGGCATAAACTTGAACCAACCAAAATAAAGATCAAAGATTTATAATTCACACAAAGCAAATTTAGTTCAGCAAGTACATCTTTTCAAATTTAGGATTCCAGGCAGAGATTTGTAGAAAGGACTAATAAGAAAAAATATAATTTTATTGCCTTTTCAAAACTGTATGAGCTTATCAAAACAATGATTTTTAGCATTTCTGAATGTATAAAATTGAGTCCAAATGTTTGAAGTTACCAATGATTTGCTCTTCCCTTTTGTGAAAAAAAAATACAGCTTCTTTTTGCCATGGACTTGTTGCAGCTCTAGGAGAAAAGGTCACTCTGGAGATGGTTGAAAGTTTCAATAATTATGCTAAAGCAAAAAATTCAGCATATCACTTCTGAGTTACTCCTAAAGTTTGTCGCATATTTTCATAAACCACATAACTGATGCCTACAGCAGGAAGCACCTTCATAAAGTTTGGGGTGATGCCTCTGTAAAGTCCTGGTATTCCTTCTTTAGAAATTATTCGTCGAAAGAGCCCAACCATGTTCAGCTGTGCGGCTCCTCCTACCATGGCTAGAAAATTAAAAAAGAAACCAGGCTAATTTAATATTCATGCATGTTTTATTATGACTATGCAATTATGATTCAGAATGATTTTCTAGAATGAACAGAATAAAAGGATAAAATTTATTCCAAGGGGCCCAAGAAATAATTCTCCCTGTATGGCACCTAACAGTGAATGCCCTGATTATAACAAATATGAGTAATTACTCTGTGTTAGATATTGAGTTAATTACTTTATATACCAATCCTCTAAGGTAAGTGTTATTATACCCATTTAATAAGTAAGAAATCGGAGGTTTAGAAAGATAGAGAAACTTGTCTCAACACACTTAGCTAGCCAAGTGGGAGAGCTGAAAGCTGATGGTCTTTCTCTTCTGTAAATGGAATGAAAACTGCACAGCACTGAAAGAATCAGTAGCAACGTATGTAAAGCAGTTGGCATCTGTCAAATTCTCAGTAAATGGTGGCTGGAGTTGTTTGTTATTATGGGACCTACAACTTCTGAACTGTGATTCCTCCCCACTGTGACACTGTCTCCTCGACTTTGATTACACAGCGCCCTCCTGGCTCTCCTGCCCTCTGATTCAGTATTCTCTTTTCTTATGATTTGCTGGCTTTTATTGCTATGCAAAAGTAGTATTCATTCTGTGCTTTTCTTTCACTTTCTGCTTTATCCCTGGCCAATCTCACCCACTACCATTTCTTTAAACAGTACTCCCTGAGCATCCAGACGCCTCTATCCCCAATCCCTCTTCCGAGTACCAACCTCCCTCCCGCAACCAAGCAGTCAATCATTAATTAACCAGTACTTCCAATGTAGATGATCTGTAAATACAAATGTAAAGAGTGGACTGCATGGCAAATGCAAGTTTTACTTTTTGGAACTTTCTGGAGTTTGGGAGTCTTTTTCCTGAATATTTTCGACAACAGTTGGTTGAATCCATGGATGCAGAGCCCACGAATATGAAGGGCCAACTGTACTCTTAAAACATGCACTCTCAACGGCAGCATGAAAATCTTACTCTGTGCATAAACCACAGATATACATACAATATATGCACAGAGTATCCGTGGTATTGAAATTTCATGAAGAGGAACTGATTTGGAAAAGAATTTCTAAAAAGCTTCCTTAAGGAGGCAATAATGCAAAAACGTTGAGAAATACTCTCTTAAAACCACACTCTGCTGTCTCAGTGGAACCTGAAGTTCCAAAAGCACGTTACTGATGCACTACTTTATCAGTGTCATCCTTTTATCCAAAACTCACCTTGAGCCTGCATGCGTGTTCTCACCAAAGCCAAGGGGTAGCTGGCCAGCTGACCACAGGTGCTGGATAAGGCACCACATCCCAGCAGCACCACGACTCCAGGGTTTACAGAGTCTTTGGCAAAATTATCTAGCCAATGGGACTTCAAGAGCTGCCAGAGAAACAGAAAAGAAGAAAAATAATAAACAACTAACTTTACAACTGCTTTCACTCAATATGATTGTTCTCACAGCTACTCTCATCCTTATGAGACAGGACACATTTCTGCAAGATTGGGCGGCACAGCCACTGTAGGAAGCAGCAGCTCTGTAGAGAGGTGGGGAAGCCACAGGGGATTCAAAACATGAGAGGTGTGACTGGGTGCTCATCTTCTTCTAACTAAATGTGAAGATCAACAGCACACCAGACTAGGATCTAAACATTTCCTATGGTGCTTATCAATGAAAATAATATAATACTACAAACTGCATCTAATTTTGTACTTTACACATATGTTATTTCATTCAGTCCTTCTACAAAAGCTCTGAGGTGGAGCTATTCTTCTGATTTTAGAAATGAGGAAAATTAGTCTCAGTGGGGTTTTCTAAACAAGGGTGCTGAATCAAGTATATGGATCCTCAGGCTATGCTTCTTCTCTATTATCCTAGGTCTTTGTATTTCCATTAGAAGGCAATTAATTGAGAGAAATGTATAATCTACTTTTTAAATAAAAAATATCTGAAGTATTAAAATATATGCTAATATGTGGGGGAAATTATATACTAGTTTAAATATTTTAAGATAAAATGTAACTGCATACTTGGACCTTACAATTATATAACAAGAATACCTCTATAAATTTGAAAACAAAGATTATATTTAAGTGCCTTATTTAAGGTCCATTTAGTACTGTAATATGACAAGAAAAAGTCAATAAGGCTAAAGACAACCATGTCTGAACTACAAACATGAGAAAAGAGAAGTGATTCACTAGAAACTAAGCAACTATTTACACTATTAACACCAGAATGGGGGGGGGAGGTAGGAAAATGCACTTTTAAAACAATTAATTTAAAATCCTATAAAATACACAAGATCTTGTAAGTCCTCTCTGTGTGTCCCATAATCATTTTCTTCTACATCCTAGGATCCATTATCATTCCTTGCCTCTCAGATCTCACTATATTTTTTTTACTTATTTATTTTATTTATTTTTGTCTCCCCCTCTTTATTGGCTTTGTACCCCTCAATTTATGGATATTCTCAAAATTCTATCACCTTATGAAGGTTCTCTGGCAACATCAAGGTCATAACAGTGGGGTCCTGATCCAATAGGATTAGTGTCTTTATAAGAAGAAATACCAGAGAATTCATTCACTCAACTCTCTCTCCCTCTCCCTCTGGGAACATAGCAAGAAGGCAGCTGTCTGCAAGCCAGTAAGAGAGCCTCACCTCAAACCAAATCAGCCAGAACCCTGATCTTGGACTTCTAGCCTCCAGAACTGTGAAAAAGTAAATTTCTTTTGTTTAACCCTCCCAGTCTCTGGTATTTTGTTATGGTAGCCCAAACATACTAATACACTACCCAAAGCAAACTGCAAATTCAATGTAATCCCTATTCAAATTTCAATGACATTGTTTGAAGAAATAGAAAAAAAATTCAAATAGAATCTTAAGGGACCCCACCTAACCAAAATAACCTTGAAAAAGAACAAAGTTGGAGACCTCACACTTCCTGATTTCAATGTATATTACAAAGCAACAGCAATCAAGATAATGTGGTGCTAGCATAAAGACAGATACATAGAATAATGGAACAAAATAGAGAGCTCAGAAATAAATTCTTGAATACATGGGCACATGATCTTCAACAGAGGTGACAAGACCCCACATTCGGCAAAGGATAGTCTCTTCAACAAATGGTGCTGGGGGGACTTCCCTGGCAGTCCAGTGGTTAAGACTCCGTGCTTCCACTGCAGGGGGCACGGGTTCGATCCCTGGTCAGGGAACTAAGATTCCACATGCTGTGCAGTGGGGCCAAAAATTAATAAACAAAAATGGTGCTGGGAAAACTGGATACCCACAGGCAAAAGAATGAAGTTGGATCCTTATCTTACAACATATACAAAAAACTAACTCAAAATAAATCCAGGGCTGAAACATAAGACCTAATACTATAAAATTCCTAGGAGAAAACACAGGATAAAAGCTTTAGGACCTTGGCTTTGGCAACAATTTCTTGGATATGATCCCAAAAGCACAGGCAAAAAAGCAAAAATAGACAAATGGATTTCATCACCTTAAAAACTTCTGTGAAGCAAAGAAAACAACCAACAGAGTGAAAAGGTAACCTACGGAATGGGAGAATATATTTGTAAACCATATATCTGATAAGGATTTAATATCCAAAATATATAAATAACTCCTACAATTAAACAATAAAAAATAACCTAATTAAAAAATGGGCAAAGGACTTGAATAGACATTTCTCCAAAGAAGATAAATAAATGGACAATAAGCATATGAAAAGATGCTCAACATCACTTATCAGAGAAATGCAAGTCAAAAGCACAATGAGATATTGTCTCACACCTGTTAAGATGGGCACTATCAAAAAACAAAACCCAGAAACTAACAAATATTAACAAGGATGAATGAAAACGCACTGTTAGCGGGAATGAAAAATGGTGCAGCTTCTATAGAAAACAGTTTGTTCCTCAAAAAGCTCAACACAGAATTACCATATGACCCAGCAATTCTGTATACTGATAGGTATACACCCAAAGGAACTGAAAGCAGAGACTTGAAGAGAGATCAATACTTGTATCCCTTTGTCCCAAGAGGTGAAAATATCCTTGAAATTAATTCAACCCCTCAACAACTGATGGCATTCCAAGCCCCTCAACCCTATCAGCAGTTTTTGACCTTAAGACAAGCTTGGAAGGTAACATACACTTAAAACTCAAGAATGTCCCTGAGAGACTCGGCAAAATCCACAACCCACGTTGGGCAGGTTCCTTTGGCTCCCTCAATTAAAATTCAAATTGACCGTGGTCAGCCTCTTCCTAACATTAAACAATATTCTTTAAATCTTGAGACCTTAGCAGGAATTAAACCAATCACAGAGGAATACAAAACACAATACCTCATAGTCCCCTACACTAGTCTCTGTAATACACCCATTCCCCTCATTAAGAAACTCCACAAAAGAGGATGGAGATTTGTCCAAGATTTGAGGGCTATTAATAACATTGTTGCATGGCTTCCGGGAAGATGGCAGAAGAGTAAGACGCAGAGATCACCTTCCTCCCCACAGATACACCAGAAATACATCTACACGTGGAACAACTGCTACAGAACACCTACTGAAGGCTGGCAGAAGACCTCAGGCCTCCCAAAAGGCAAGAAACCCCCCACGTACCTGGGTAGAGCAAAAGAAAAAAGAATAATCAGAGACAAAAGGATAGGGACGGCACCTGCATCAGTGAGAGGGAGCTGTGAAGGAGGAAAGGTTTCCACACACTAGGAAGCCCCTTCACGGGCGGAGACTGCGGGTGGCGGAAGGGGAAAGCTTCAGGGCCGCGGAGGAGAGCACAGCCAGAGGTGCAGAGAGCAAAGCGGAGAGATTCCCGCACCGAGGATCAGAGCCGACCTGCACTCACCAGCCGGAGAGGCTTGTCTGCTCACCCGCCGGGGCGGGTGGGGCTGGGAGTTGAGGCTCGGGCTTCGGTCGGAGCGCTGGGAGAGGACTGGGGTTCACGGCGTGAACACAGCCTGCAGGGGGTTAGTGCACCACGGCTGGCCGGGAGGGAGTCCGGGGAAAAGTCTGGACCTGCCGAACAGGCAAGAGACTTTTTCTTCCCTCTGTTTCCTGGTGCGCGAGGAGAGGGCATTAAGAGCGCTGCTTAAAGGAGTTCCAGAGACAGGCGCGAGCCGCGGCTAACAGCGCGGACCCCAGAGATGGGCGGCAGACGCTAAGGCTGCTGCTGCCGCCACCAAGGGGCCTGTGTGCGAGCACAGGTCACTGTCCACACCCCTCTTCTGTGGAGCCTGTGCAGCCCGCCACTGCCAGGTTCCCGGGATCCAGGGACAACTTCCCCGGGAGAACGCACGGCACGCCTCTGGCTGGTGCAACGTCATGCTTGCCTCCGCCGCCGCAGGCCCGCCCCGCACGCCCCCCCCCCCCCCCCCGGCCTGAGGGATCCAGAGCCCCCAATCAGCGGCTCCTTTAACCCCGTCCTGTCTGAGACAAGAACAGACGCCCTCCAGCGACCTACACACAGAGGCGGGGCCAAATCCAAAGCTGAGTCCCGGGAGCTGTGCGAACAAAGAAGAGAAAGGGAAATCTCTCGAAGCTGCGGATTAAAGCTCCACAATCAACTTGATGTACCCTGCATCTGTGGAATACATGAATAGACAACGAATCATCCCAAATTAAGGAGGTGGACTTCGAGAGCAAGATTTATGATTTTTTTCCCCTTTTCCTCTTTTTGTGAGTGTGTATGTTTATGCTTCTGTGTGAGATTTTGTCTGTATAGCTTTGCTTCCACCATTTGTCCTACAGTTCTATCCGTCCGTGTTTTTTTTTTTTTTTAATTTTTTTTCTTAATAATTACTTTTTATTTTAATAATTTTATTTTACTTTATCTTCTTTCTTTTTTTCTTTCCTTACTTCCCTCCTTTAGACAACGAATCATCCCAAATTGAGGAGGTGGACTTTTAGAGCAAGATTTATGATTTTCTCCCCTTTTCCTTTTTTGTGAGTGTGTATGTGTATGCTTCTGTGTGAGATTTTGTCTGTATAGTTTTGCTTCCACCATTTGTCCTACGGTTCTACCCGTCCCTTTTTTTTTTTGTCTTAATAATTATTTTTTTACTTTAATAACTTTACTATATTTTATTTTATCTTCTTTCTTTTTTTCTTCCTTCCCTCCTTCTTCCTTCCTCCCTCCCTCCTTTATTTATTTTTCTATCTTTCTTTTCTTTCTATCTACTTATACTAATTCTTTCTTTCTATTTTTTCTCCCTTTTATTCTGAGCTGTGTGGATGAAAGACTCTTGGTGATGCAGCCAGGAGTCAGTGCTGTGCCTCTGAGGTGGCAGAGCCAACTTCAGGACACTGGTCCACAAGAGACCTCCCAGCTCCACATATCAAACGGCGAAAATCTCCCAGAGATCTCCATCTCAACACCAGCACCCAGCTTCACACAACGAATAGCAAGCTACAGTGCTGGACATCCTATGCCAAACAACTAGCAAGACAGGAACACAACCCCACCCATTATCAAAGAGGCTGCCTAAAATCATAAGAAGTCCACAGACACCGCAAAACACACCACCAGACGTGGACCTGCCCACCAGAAAGACAAGATCCAGCCTCATCCACCAGAACACAGGCACTAGTCACCTCCACCAGGAAGCCTACACAACCCACTGAACCAACCTTAGCAACTGGGGACAGACACCAAAAACAACGGGAACTACGAACCTGCAGCCTGCAAAAAGGAGACCCCAAACACAGTAAGATAAGCAAAATGAGAAGACAGAAAATAACACAGCAGATGAAGGAGCAAGATAAAAATGCACCAGACCTAACAAATGAAGAGGAAATAGGCAGTCTACCTGAAAAAGAATTCAGAATAATGATAGTAAAAATGATCCAAAAGCTTGGAAATAGAACAGACAAAATGCAAGAAACATTTAACAAGGACCTAGAAGAACTAAAGATGAAACAAACAACGATGAACAACACAATAAATGAAATTCAAAATACTCTAGATGGGATCAATAGCAGAATAACTGAGGCAGAAGAACGGATAAGTGACCTGGAAGATAAAATAGTGGAAATAACTACTGCAGAGCAGAATAAAGAAAAAAGAATGAAAAGAACTGAGGACAGTCTCAGAGACCTCTGGGACTACATTAAACACACCAACATTCGAATTATAGGGGTTCCAGAAGAAGAAGAGAAAAAGAAAGGGACTGAGAAAATATTTAAAGAGATTATAGTTGAAAACTTCCCTAATATGGGAAAGGAAATAGTTAATCAAGTCCAGGAAGCATAGAGAGTCCCATACAGGATAAATCCAAGGAGAAACGCACCAAGACACATATTAATCAAAATGTCAAAAATTAAATACAAAGAAAACATATTAAAAGCAGCAAGGGAAAAACAACAAATAACACACAAGGGAATCCCCATAAGGTTAACAGCTGATCTTTCAGCAGAAACTCTGCAAGCCAGAAGGGACTGGCAGGACATATTTAAAGTGATGAAGGAGAAAAACCTGCAACCAAGATCACTCTACCCAGCAAGGATCTCATTCAGATTTGATGGAGAAATTAAAACCTTTTCAGACAAGCAAAAGCTGATAGAGTTCAGCACCACCAAAACAGCTTTACAACAACTGCTAAAGGATCTTCTCTAGGCAAGAAGCACAAGAGAAGGAAAAGACCTACAATAACGAACCCAAAACAATTAAGAAAATGGGAATAGCAACATACATATTACAAATTACCTTAAATGTAAATGGACTAAATGCTCCCACCAAAAGACACAGATAGGCTGAATGGATACAAAAACAAGACCCATATATATGCTGTCTACAAGAGACCCACTTGAGACCTAGAGACACATACAGACTGAAAGTAAGGGGATGAAAAAAGATATTCCATGCAAGTGGAAACCAAAAGAAAGCTGGAGTAGCAATTCTCATATCAGATAAAATAGACTTTAAAATAAAGACTATTCGAAGAGACAAAGAAGGACACTATATAATGATCAAGGGATCAATCCAAGAAGAAGATATAACAATTGTAAATATTTATGCACCCGACATAGGAGCACCTCAATACATAAGGCAAATACTAACAGCCATAAAAGGGGAAATCGACAGTAACACATTCATAGTAGGGGATTTTAACACCCCACTTTCACCAATGGACAGATCATCCAAAATGAAAATAAATAAGGAAACACAAGGTTTAAATGATACATTAAACAAGATGGACTTAATTGATATTTATAGGACACTCCATCCAAAAACAACAGAATACACATTTTTCTCAAGTGCTCATGGAACATTCTCCAGAATAGATCATATCTTGGGTCACAAATCAAGCCTTGGTAAATTTAAGAAAATTGAAATTGTATCAAGTATCTTTTCTGACCACAATGCTATGAGACTAGATATCAATTACAGGAAAAGGTCTGTAAAAAATACAAACACATGGAGGCTAAACAATACACTACTTAATAATGAAGTGATCACTGAAGAAATCAAAGAGGAAATTAAAAAATACCTAGAAACAAATGACAATGGAGGCATGATGACCCAAAACCTATGGGATGCAGCAAAAGCAGTTCTAAGAGGGAAGTTTATAGCAATACAATCCTACCTTAAGAAACAGGAAACACCTCGAATAAACAACCTAACCTTGCACCTCAAGCAATTAGAGAAAGAAGAACAAAAAAACCCCAAAGTTAGCAGAAGGAAAGAAATCATAAAAATCAGATCAGAAATAAATGAAAAAGAAATGAAGGAAACGATAGCAAAGATCAATAAAACTAAAAGCTGGTTCTTGAGAAGATAAAGAAAATTGATAAACCATTAGCCAGACTCATCAAGAAAAAAAGGGAAAAGACTCAAATCAATAGAAGTAGAAATGATAAAGGAGAAGTAACAACTGACACTGCAGAAATACAAAAGATCATGAGAGATTACTACAAGCAACTCTATGCCAATAAAATGGACAACCTGGAAGAAATGGACAAATTCTTAGCAATGCACAACCTGCCAAGACTGATTCAGGAAGAAATAGAAAATATTAACACACAAATCACAAGCACTGAAATTGAAACTGTGATTAAAAATCTTCCAACAAACAAAAGCCCAGGACCAGATGGCTTCCCAGGCAAATTCTATCAAACATTTAGAGAAGAGCTAACACCTATCCTTCTCAAACTCTTCCAAAATATAGCAGAGGGAGGAACACTCCCAAACTCGTTCTATGTGGCCACCATCACCCTGGTTCCAAAACCAGACAGGGATGTCACAAAGAAAGAAAACTACAGGCCAATATCACTGATGAACATAGATGCAAAAATCCACAACAAAATACTAGCAAACAGAATCCAACAGCACATTAAAAGGATTATACACCATGATCAAGTGGGGTTTATCCCAGGAATGCAAGGATTCTTAAATATACGCAAATCAATCAACGTGATACACCATATTAACAAACTGAAGGAGGAAAACCATATGATCATCTCAATAGATGCAGAGAAAGCTTTTGACAAAATTCAACACCCATTTATGATAAAAACTGTCCAGAAAGTAGGCATACAGGGAACTTTCCTCAACATATTAAAGGCCATATATGACAAACCCACAGCCAACATCGTCCTCAATGGTGAAAAACTGAAAGCATTTCCATTAAGATCAGGAACAAGACAAGGTTGCCCACTCTCACCACTCTTATTCAACATAGTTTTGGAAGTTTGAGCCACAGCAATCAGAGAAGAAAAGGAAATAAAAGGAATCCAAATCGGAAAAGAAGAAGTAAAACTGTCACTGTTTGCAGATGACATGATACTATACATAGAAAATCCTAAAGGTGCTACCAGAAAACTACTAGAGCTAATCAATGAATTTGGTAAAGTAGCAGGATACAAAATTAATGTACAGAAATCTCTGGCATTCCTATATACTAATGATGAAAAATCTGAAAGTGAAATCAAGAAAACACTCCCATTTACCATTGCAAAAAAAGAATAAAATATCAAGGAATAAACCTACCTAAGGAGACAAAAGACCTGTATGCAGAGAATTATAAGACACTGATGAAAGAAATTAAAGATGATACAGATAGATGGAGATATATACCATGTTCTTGGATTGGAAGAATCAACATTGTGAAAATGACTCTACTACCCAAAGCAATCTACAGATTCAGTGAAATCCCTATCAAACTACCAAAGGCATTTTTCACAGAACCAGAACAAAAAATCTCACAATTTGTGTGGAAACACAAAAGACCCCGAATAGCCAAAGCAATCTTGAGAAGGAAAAACGGAGCTGGAGGAATCAGGCTCCCTAATTTTAGACTATACTACAGAGCTACAGTAATCAAGACAGTATGGTACTGGCATAAAAACAGAAAGATATATCAGTGGAACAGGATAGAAAGCCCAGAGATAAACCCACGCAAATATGGTCACCTTATCTTTGATAAAGGAGGCAGGAATGTACAGTGGAGAAAGGACAGCCTCTTCAATAAGTGGTGCTGGGAAAACTGGACAGGTGCATGTAAAAGTATGAGATTAGGTCATTCCCTAACACCATACACAAAAATAAGGTCAAAATGGATTAAAGACCTAAATGTAAGGCCAGAAACTATCAAACTCTTAGAGGAAAACATAGGCAGAACACTCTATGACATAAATCACAGCAAGATCCTTTTTGACCCACCTCCTAGGGAAATGGAAATAAAAACAAAAATAAACAAATGGGACCTAATGAAACTTCAAAGCTTTTGCACAGGAAAGGAAACCATAAACAAGACGAAAAGACAACCCTCAGAATAGGAGAAAATATTTGCAAATGAAGCAACTGATTAAACAAAGGATTAAACTCCAAAATTTATAAGCAGCTCATGCAGCTCAGTAACATAAAAACAAACAACCCAATCCAAAAATGGGCAGAAGACATAAATAGACATTTCTCCAAAGAAGATATACAGACTGCCAACAAATACATGAAAGAATACTCAAAATCATTAATCATTAGAGAAATGCAAATCTAAACTACAATGAGATATCATCTCACACCAGTCAGAATGGCCATCATCAAAAAATCTAGAAACAATAAATGCTGGAGAGGGTGTGGAGAAAAGGGAACCCTCTTGCACTGTTGGTGGGAATGTAAATTGATACAGCCACTGTGGAGAACAGTATGGAGGTTCCTTAAAAAACTACAAATAGAACTACCATATGACCCAGCAATCCCACTACTGGGCATATACCCTGAGAAAACTATAATTCAAAAAGAGTCATGTACCAAAATGTTCAGTGCAGCTCTATTTACAATAGCCCGGAGATGGAAACAACCTAAGTGTCCATCATTGGATGAATGGATAAAGAAGATGTGGCACATATATACAATGGAATATTACTCAGCCATAAAAAGAAACGAAATTGAGCTATTTGTAATGAGGTGGATGGACCTAGAGTCTGTCATACAGAGTGAAGTAAGTCAGAAAGAGAAAGACAAATACCATATGCTAACACATATATATGGAATTTAAGAAAAAAAAATGTCATGAAGAACCTAGGGGTAAGACAGGAATAAAGACACAGACCTACTAGAGAATGGACTTGAGGATATGGGGAGGGGAAGGGTGAGCTGTGACAAAGGGAGAGAGAGGCATGGACATATATACACTACCAAACGTAAGGTAGATAGCTAGTGGGAAGCAGCCGCATAGCACAGGGAGATCAGCTCGGTGCTTTGTGACCGCCTGGAGGGGTGGGATAGGGAGGGAGGGAGGGAGGGAGACGCAAGAGGGAAGAGATATGGGAACATATGTATATGTATAACTGATTCACTTTGTTATAAAGTAGAAACTAACACACCACTGTAAAACAATTATACTACAATAAAGATGTAAAAAATTAAAAAA
Organism: Monodon monoceros; assembly: GCF_005190385.1. Lineage (NCBI taxonomy): Eukaryota > Metazoa > Chordata > Mammalia > Artiodactyla > Monodontidae > Monodon > Monodon monoceros. The sequence continues at coordinate 86,320,656 of NW_021703774.1, read as the reverse complement.
AATTTAAAAATTAACATTGTCATCAATCATCATCCAGTTGCCCTTAACCCTCATACCCTTTTAATGGCAATACCTACAGAGAATAAATTTTTCACTATAACTGACCTCTGTAGCACCTTTTTCAGCATCTCTGTGGATTGTGAAAGTCAAATTTTATTTGCTTTCATGTGGGAAGGACAATACATCTGGACTGTCATGCCACAAGTCTAGACTAAAAGCCCTTCCTACTTTTTACAGATCCTAAAAGCAGATTTAGCAGGTGTCATTTTTCTGTAAGTGTCCATCCTTTTCAATAGGTTGATGACCTTCTTTGCTCGTCTTCCAACGGGGCAAGTGAGCAAGACAGCATCCATCTCCCCAAGCTGTTAGCAACTAAAGGTCATAAAGGTCTCTAAAGAGAAATTACAACTTATTCAAACACAGGTCAAATACCTAGGACCCTTGATCTCGGATTAAGGACTCCTTTAAGACCCTAATAGGATTCAAAGTGTCTTAAATTTCCCATAGCCACAGACCAAAAGACAACTTTAAAGATATTTCGGGCTGACTGGATACTACAGAAACTGGATACTTAATTTTTTAGTTGCCGAGCCTCTCAAAGCTTAAAGACCAGATCCTTCAGATTGGGAAGAAAACGTCTTTAGGGCTCCAGAACCTGAAAAGTGGACTCTGCAGTCCCCTGCTTTAGGACATACTAATGATTAGCTTCCCCTTTTCCACTTCATGTTCGAAAGAAGAGAAATGGCTTAGGGGTGCTCACTCAAAGGCACAGAGGTCAACACCAACACCTTGGATATTACACTCAACAATCAGACCTGTAGCCAGAGGCCTTCCTCCAGCATGAGAGCTATTTCAGCAGCAACAGCCCTTACAGCATCAACTGAGGAAATAGTTATGGGCTCTCCACTCACCATCTATGTTCCCCCATGCGGTAGGAGGCTTGCACAATTCTCATCACACTCAACACCTTCCTGCAAGCTGTCTTACCCCGCATGAAATATCATTACTGACTTCTCACACAACCCTTTCCCGCTACAACAACTTCAACCCTGCAACCCTTCTCCCTTTACTTAGTGACAAAACTCATGACTGTCTGACCCTGACTGATCAGTTATTAACCCTCAGAGCTGACTTACAAGAAACCCCTGTTGCTAACATTGAGATTTCATGGCTTACCGATGGTTCTTGTTTGAAAAACGGCAAAGGAAAATACTGTACTGGGTATGCAATCATCTGCTCCTTTGAAGTAACTGAGGCAGCTCCACTGCTGACCGCTACTTCAGCCCAGCAGGCAGAACTCCATGGTTTAACTAGAGATCGCACCCTAGCAGAAGGCAGAACTGTGAATACCTATACAGATTGTCGCTTTGCCTTTAGGGTAGCTGATGACTTTGGCATGCTTTAGAAACCAAGAGGATTCTTAACCTCAGGGGGAAGCCAGATTAAGAATGAAAATTGGGTCAATCAATTGTTGGAATCGATCCAACTTCCATCTATCCTAGCCATCATTAGGGTACCTGGGCATCCAAAATTAAATTCAGATGAAACCAAAAGAAATAACTTGGCTCATCAGGCCACAAGGACAACTGCCTTACAAGCCACCAAATCTCCTAGGAGTCATTTCCTGTGCCTCCCTGTTGCCCAATGGTCTAACCCTATGACACTGACTCCTTGAAATAACCACTGGAAATTAAAAATTCCCCCCCAACATGGGACATGACTTTCTGGGACAGGTCCATCCCAGCAATGTGAGACAAAGCAAATCTGTAAGTTGACTGGCAATGCTTTTAGAGAATGATCTTGATCAAAAGGGGGATATGTGACATAAGATGGAGTCACTTATGTCAAGGGGTTTTAAAATGAAGCTGGAAGGCCACTCAAGAGGTGGATTTATGCCTGTCTCACCAGGTGGAACCATAAACGTATGAACTGGGCCACACCACAGATAGTCCAAGAACTCTGCAAGAACACCTGCAACTTGTCACAGTAATGAACTCTTACCTCCCTCTAATGATAGCCTTAGCAATCAATCATGTTTAGTCAACTAGGTTCTGCCTTCAGCTCCAACTAAAATTCTTTGTAATGCAAACCTCCTTTCTTTACCATTTAAAACCCCTGACTTGGGCTTCCCTGGCGGCGCAGTGGGTGAGAGTCCGCCTGCCGATGCAGGGGACACGGGTTCGTGCCCTGATCCAGGAGGATCCCACATGCCGCAGAGCGGCTGGGCCTGTGAGCCATGGCCGCTGAGCCTGCGCGTCTGGAGCCTGTGCTCCTTCAACGGGAGAGGCCACAACGGTGAGAGGCCCGCGTACCGCAAAAAAAAAAAAGAAAAACCCCAGAAAACCCCTGACTTTTATTCCCTAGCAGACACTGTTCAGATTGATACGCAAATCTGTGTGTACCGAATTGCAATTCTTTGATCCCAAATAAATGCACTGTGTTTGATTATTGCCTCCTAGGTTTCTTCAGGTTGACAAGTACAAGGAATGAATCTGTACTACCCACATCAGTCTCTTGGTTTTATCAATGTTAAATTTTAACAAACCAAAGAAAATGTGCCATTTTTGCTTATTTTTCTGTCCTCAGAAAAATCCCTAATATCATCTGCTAAGCTGAACAACTGTATCTGCAATAACCTTTTTTTTAAATTGAAGTACAGTGAATTTACAATGTTTTATTAGCTTCAGGTATACAGCAAAGTGATTCAGTTATACATTCTTGTTTTCAGATTCTTTTCCATGATAGGTTATTACAAGACATTGAATATAGTTCCCTGTGCTATACAGTAGGTCCTTGTTGTTAACTATTTTATACATAGTGGTATGTATATGTTAACCCCAAACTCCTAATTTATCCCTCCCACTCCCACTATCCCCTCTGGCAACTATAAGTTTGTTTTCTATGTCTGTGAGTCTATTTCTGTTTTGTAAATAAGTTCATTTATATCATTTTTTTAGGTTCCACATATAAGTGATATCATACGATATTTGTCTTTCTGTCTCTCACATAATATGATAATCTCTAGTTCTATCCATGTTGCTGTAAATAGCATTATTTCATTCTTTTTTATGGCTGAGTAATATTCCATTGTGCATAAATACATCTTCTTTATCTATTCATCTGTTGATGGGCACTTAGGTTAACCTCCATGTCTTAGGTATTGCAAACAGTGCTGCTATGAACACTGGGGTGCATGTATCTTTTCAAATTAGAGTTTGCTCCGGATATACGCCCAGGAGTGGGATTTCTCGATCATATGGCAGTTCTATTTTAATTTGGCAAGGAACCTCACTACTGTTCTCCATAGTGGCTGTGCCAATTTACATTCTCACCAACAGTGCAGAAGGGTTCCCTTTTCTCCACACCATTATTATTCCTTTTCTCCACAGCATTTATTATTTGTAGACTTTTTAATGATGGCCATTCTGACTGGTGTGAGGTGATACCTCATTATAATTTTGATGTGCATTTCTCTAGTAGTTAGCAATATCAAGCATCTTTTCATGTGCCTGTTGGCCATCTGTATGTCTTCTTTGGAGAAATGTCTATTTAGGACTTCTACCCATTTTTTGATTGGGTTGTTCTTTTGATATTAAGCTATTTGTGTATTGTAGAAATTAATCCCTTGTTGGTAGCATCGTTTGCAAATATTTTATCCCAGTCCATAGGTTGTCTTTTTGTTTTGTTTATGGTTTCCTTTGTTGTGCAAAAGATTTTAAGTTTAATTAGGTCCCACTTGTTTATTTTTATTTCCATTACTCTCGGAAACGGGTCCAAAAAAATATTGCTGTGATTGCTGTGATTCTGCCTATGTTTTCCTCTAGGAGTTTTATAGTATCCAGTCATACATTTAGGTCTTTAATCTATTTTGATTTAATTTGTGTATATGGTGCTAGAGAAGTGAACAACTATATCTGAATGTGAGAGTGTTCTCTTCATTAATAAAAATAATTAACAGGGAAATCTAATACAAAAGTGACCACAGGCATATGGGGTCTCATATTCAAGGAACTTGAAAAGAAAGATAAAAGAACACACCCTTGAATCTACTTTTGGTCACAAACTGTTTCCTGATACATATGTACCTCTCTATATAAAGTCAAATTCTAACAATGAGAACTATTTAACTACATTTTCAGATTCAAAAGATTGCTACAAACTCACCTCATACACAGCAAGATCTATACCTGCATAAGGTATGATGCCTAATAAATTGGGAACGTAACCTTTGTAAAAAGCTCCCATGCCTTCATGTTTCAAAATCTTCTTGGCACAATCAAACATCCCAGAGTATTGTCCAGTTTTGCCTACAGCCAGCCTGGTTTTCAGAACCTGGTTATGAAAGAATATAATATTATTATTCACATCAATGCTATCATCACAGAATTCAAAAGACGTCACTTTACAAAGAACAAATATCTAGCATATATTGTCACTCAAATGACTGTCCAGTTTGTTGATGTGTTCTCTCTCACAAATTATCTCTCTTAAGGCTCTAAGACCAGAGCCAAGAAGATCCCTTTTGCTGTAAAGATGATCTGAATTAGGGCAGTAGCAGAGGAAATAGAAGATAATCTATTGACATCTTAACAAAATTGTGATGTATTAGATATGGAGGGTGGGGAAAATGGTAGTGTAAAGGATGATCCCAGTGTTTCTAGCTTGGAACTTGGGATGGGGCCGGCAGAGAAGAGGGAAGGTGATGCTATTAACTGAGATGGAGGATATAAGAGGAAGCCTAGGTATTGAGTTAGGATATTTTTTGAGGGGTGTGTGGAGTAATATGAACAATCATATTCAGATGCCTGCAAGGAAAGCTATATTAATATGCATACCACAAAGGTGAAAACTAACAGTATTTCTTAAGCTTATCAGTTATTGAAAAACGCTTTGTCATTTCAATAAAGATATCCACATCTACAATATTATTCTTGCTCTAATGCAGGAGTTGGCAAACTTTTTCTATAAAGTAAATATTTTCGTCTTTGCAGGACTGAAATACCAGGTCTCTGTTGCATATTCTTTGGTATTGCTTTTTTGTTGTTGTTGTTTTTAAACCACCTTAAAAAGGTAAAAATATGAAAACCATCCTTAGCTCAAGGGTTGTACAAAACAGTCCACAGGTCCATGGTTTGCTAACCTATGCTCTAATAAAAGGATGTCCAGTTAGGATTACCACCACCTAATCAAATTCTAAGGTTCCATTACGAACTTTATGGTACAGAAATTCTTTGGAGAGGAATGGGTGCTATAATTCTTATCAACACTATGGGAGCCAGCCTCCAAGATGGCCCCCAACTATCCCTGCCTCCTGGTATTCACACCATGTGTAGTCCCCTTCCACACTCTACCGGGGCGGTCTTTGTGACCAACAGAATAGAGCAGATGTGACCAAAGATTGCAGCTTCTATCTTGGGTGCTCTCTTCGATAACTGATTTGGAAAAACCAGCTACCATGTTGTGAGGATACTCAAGCATCCTATGGAGAGGACCCTGCAATAAGGAACTGATATCTTCAACCAACAGCCAGGGAAACCTGGCAACAAACACGTGAATAAGCTTGAAAACAGATCCATCCCCAGTTGAACCTTGCAGCGACTGCAGCCCTGGCTGACACCCTGCTATAGGCTGTGAGAAACCCTGAGCCAGAGGAACCCAGCTAAGCTACACCCAGATTCCTGATCCACAGAAACCGTGAGATTATATATACTTGTTGTTTTAAACTGTTAATCTTGGGATAACTTGTTACACAGTAATAGATAATAATACAAACACCGTTAATGCAATCAGACTTCACAATGGTACTTACCTCCATAGGATAAATAAGTGTCTGTGCAGTTGCTCCAGCCATGGAACCAGAAACGAATCTCTCAAAGGTTCCTACTTTTTGTCCTTCCTCAGTAAGCAACTTCTTGTACTGTGTAAATAAAATTTTAAATGCACATTAATACCTGCTACAGAATGAATTGTGTTCTTCCCCCCTCTTCCCCGTCCCCCCCCACAAATTCATATGTTGAAACTGTAACCTCCAATGCGATAGTATTTGGAGCTGAGGCCTTTGGGAGGTAATTATGGTTTGATCATGAGGTGGGGTCTCTCTCTCTTTCTCTCCTCCTTTCACACACATGCTCACCCTCTCCCTCCTTCCTTCCCTACCCCTCACCCCTCTCTCTCTCTCCCCCCAACATGTATGCACCAAGGAAAGGCCATGTGAGCACACAGTGAGAGGGTGGCCATCTGCAAGCCAGGGAGAGAGCCCTCACTGGAAACTGAATTGGTCAGCACCGTGACGACAGACTCCCCAGCTCTAGAACTGTGAGAAATAAACTTCTGTTGTTTAAGCAATCCAGCGTATGGTATTTTGTTATGGCAGGCCAAGCTAAGACAATACAAAAATACAAATCAGCTCCTAGAAATCAATTGACAATATGATGTTTCTCAAAATGCACATTAATTATTAATTGTTAATGCACTGCATTAACAATATCTAACAGAAAAGCAAGGTTTGAATGCTAATACATTCAGTTTACTGGACAGTGATTTTCAAGTTAGAATTCCACAAAACACAGATGATCCACAGAGGGGACCCGGTAGCTCCTTTGCTAAAACAGATTCATCACAACGTTCTTCCTCAGATGCACAGGTTAATAAAGTGTTCACAGTGTTTAGATATTTTCCCCATAGTTTTCCTTTTTTTTAAGATGAGTTTATTTTCACCAGTATAAGTAAAACTAATAAATAAGTGACAAATATTAACAAAACAACTTAGAAAGACAGTTTTTGTAGGTAATACATTTAACCATACTAACATCTCGACCCCAGAGCCCACCTGGCCCACCAGTACTAAAGCAACCGACATGGCTGATCTGGCCACAGGGGGAAATCTGGCACAAATGCAGCCGAAATACCGATAGGGCAGGATGTTAACATCATGGGCTCCACAGTCAGGCAGACCTGGGCTTGAACCCTAGGTCTATGTGGCCCTGAGCAAGTTTATGAACATGTCCACATGCAGTTTCCTCATCTGTGATAACCCCAGTTTCACGGGGTTGTTGAAAGAATTTGATCAGATAATACACGTAACACAGCACAGCGCTGGGCAAATGGCAAATGTTCAGTAAATGTTATTGTTGTTGTTATTACTAATATATTCAATATTGTCTTTCTACAACTTGGAGAGAAAATCTCTGTCCGAACACAGACTGTGGTTATAAGCCAGGTAAACCAGATTCTTTCTCCTAGAAATGTGAGGTGGGTCTACAGGTATAATTAGGCACTGACACCTGAGGGAGAAATGGCTAAAGCAATAGAGAAGCAGACACATGGAGAAGGGACAGGTCAGTGAGGTTCCACTTTCTGCACTTCCTGAGGCTCCTCCCCTTAATGCCGCAGGCACCTCCAGCCTGCTTCCCTGAGCCAGTCTCTGTTCCTTGGGATCCAAAGAGCTCAATGCAAAAACACAGGAATACTTTCTCCTAGTAAAGTTGTGTTTCTCTGCTCATGAAAAAAATTAAATATATTATGATTTCACAAAGCTCCCCAAATAGCAGATATCTGCTTACCCCCAAAGATCAATGTTTCCACAGGTTCTATTTCCTGAACTGCACCAGAATGTTAACCAAAACTCCCTTCTGCGTAGGCCCTATTGATTTTCCTGCATGTCAGATTATCACAATCATTAAATATAATTTATTGAAAACCGTCTTGCATATGAACAGGAACCTCAGAGACATCATTTACATAGTGTACCCCCATCCCAAAAGCACCTATCAAAAGTATCCTTTAGTGATTGGTGAATAAATATTTAAAGTGTAGGGGTTTGGGGCTCCTGCACCCCAGAACATACAATGCACAAAGGTAAGAGTTGAGGATAGAGAGCCTGTACAGGGCTAGGCAAAGGGACAGGTGCTTAAGACTATGTCACCAAGCTTAATTCCTACCCCAGAAAGGAGGTAACAGTCACAGAGACTTTAAGTGGCTTGCTCAAGGCCACAGAATTTGACTTTCTCAAAGATGACTTAGCTGTGCTCTCAAAGCCAGCCTAAAATCCTTTTCAGGATTTTAATTTTCTTCCTTCCTTTCTCTCTTTCTTCCTTCTTTTCTTTTCTTTTTTCTTTTCTTTTCTTTCCTTCTCTTCCTTCCTCCCTCCCTCCCTTCCTTTCTTTCTTTCAATTTTCTGTTTCTTTCTTTTTCTTTCTTTCCATCCATCCTATCTATCTCAACTCTCTCTCCATTTGTTAGAATACCTATTTCAACCTTCTCCATTCTCCTCCAGCTTCCAATACCGCTTCCTCCCTCATTCTCAAAAAAAAGTCCTTTCTTGGGAACTCAAGGAAGAACAGAGAGGCCACCAGGCAAGGATATCTTGGTATTCCTGCCCACTTCCCACACAATCACCCACATCCACTTATATCTTTTTCTTCCTGAGCTGACATGAGAACAGTCCTCCACACAAAGGCTAATCCTGCCAGCAGACTGCTTAGTACCCATTTCTCCCCCAGCCCCTCCACCCCCCACTCCCTAGTCCACACACATACTTCCTCTGAATACCTGCTGCACTTGTCGTCAGTCTCTCTCACTTATATTTTTTAACCTCCTTCTTTGTATTGACATGCTTCCTTCAGCCATAGGCATGTCATCAAAATGAAACGTATCAAAACCCAACATGCTTCTAACCTATCACTCTCTCCCTCTTCTTTTCTCCTTCCCTTCACTGAAGTCAAGCTCCCGACAAAGGTGTCTACTGTCCAGTTTTCTTCACCTCCTGTTCACTTTAGCTCATTTCAATTGGTTTATCATCTCATTAACTCACTGAAATATTTATACCAAGCTTTCCCATCTCGGAGCTGGTAAATTCTGAAAGATAAACTGTTTATTGTATTTAGTACCCTGCAGTATTTGACCCTTCATGGAACCCTCTTCTTCCTCTGACTTCTAGGCCGTCACTTTCTCTGGATTTCCTCCTGTCTCTTTGGCTTCTCTTTCTCGGTCTCCTCTACAAGTTTCTCCTACTTCTCCCTGGACATATCCCCAGAACTGTTCTCATTCTATAAGCCTTCCCGAGGGCTCCATTCCAAAGGCTTTTCACCTCACTCACAACCTCCCTGTCCTACTGGACAGCTCCTTGTACGTGTTACAGAAATAGCTCAAACCCAGCATGTCCAAAATGCAACCTGTCGTTTTACCTCAAAATCAGTTCCTCTTGTTCCTCTTATTGTGCTCTCTACATACTTAGTTGCTCAAGTTAGAAACCAGAGTATCACCCTTGATTCCTCTTTCTCACCTCTACATTCACTCAGTGAGTTCTGTTGTTTCTATTTCCCAAAATAGTTTTCAGTTCATTTCAGTTTTTCTTCAATCACTACAGCCGTCTCCTTATACTGGTCCTCATCATTTCTTACCTGAATTCCTGAAATATTTCCTTAAATAGTCTCCCTGCCTCAACTACAGCCTCACTCTCTTCCAATACCTCTTCACTTTTTTTCCACATTGATCTTTCTTAAATGTAAATATATTTATTCCACTTCCCTATGTAAGATGCTTCAATAACCCCCTCACCACATTCGGGATAAAATCTAGACTCCTATCACATCTGGCTCCTGCCTATCTGTCCAGCCTGCTTTCATCACCATCTTCCCGGACACACACTCCACTACACTTAAGCCCAGTGGACCACCTTCAGCTTCCTTAGTGAGTGATGCTCTCCTGTGCCAACATTTCTGTCCACAGGCTGCTGCTTCTGCTCAAATACCCATCTTCCCCTTCATCTTAATGGACTTAAGACTCACGCTCATTCAATGAGGATTTACCGGCACTGGGCAAGATGCTGGGAACACACACCTGAAAACAGATCCTGCCTAAGGAAGCTCACAGTCTCCTTAAGAAGAGAGATAAGTACTGAGATCATCAGAATTCAGTGTGAGAGTGCTAACAGAGGGAAACAAAGGGAAGGTGTCCTGGAGGAAATAACTCCCGAGCAAAGTCTTGAAAGATGTTCACCACCATATGACCTATAGGAAGAGGAATGGTGTGTGTGTGTGTGTCACTGGAGTGGGGGGTGGGGGAGGGATGACTGTAAAGTACCCTTGGGATATGTAAGCGGAGATGCACAGATATGCAGTGCTCAGGTGGATGTGCAGGTATAGAGATGAAGAGAAGAATGTTAGAATGGAAAGCAGTTAGAATGCAGATGGCAGCTGAAACCATGGGAACACAACACCGTACTGCCACCCTGTTCCTGATACAATTGAACTGCTATGGCAACGAGGACCCAAATGGACCGCAGCTTTGTCCCATGTTGATGTGTTCAAGAGAGCTGCGTACCAGGCTGAAAATATTCTTTTCTTTGTTTTCTAAGCTATTAGTTATTCAATGAACAAGACCTACCTGAATACAAAAGTAAGCTAGTTAGGTACTCTGGGAAATTTGAGAATATATATGGCATAACATTTATGCCAAGGTAGTTTACAATTTACTGGGATAAACAATGGGTTTTCCATTATCTGACGGAAAATTGGATATTCTGTAAAATAGTACTCTAAGGAAACCAGGCAGGAGAGGCATCAGTTTTGGTTGGGATGCTTAGGTAATGCTTCTCATAGGAAGCTGGGCTTTGGGCCTTTGGGCTTAAGAGAACCCTGAGGGATGAAAGGACCTTCAGCAGGGGGCAGAAAATGGACAGGCATAATAGGTCCCAGAGACCACAAGAACACTATACCACACTGTGCAGAGAGCTTTCTCTTGATCTCTAAGAAAAGTTAGCATGCAGTAATTAAATATTGTGAAGAGGCCTGAGAAAGGAGCCTGGCTGGATGCCTGTTGGTAGTGTTCAAGGTAAGAATCTGCTAAGTAGCATAAAGTATAATACATACATTTGCTTGCAATAATACAGACTTTCAAAAATATTGACTTCCTGCATATGGAATAATGGTTTTATACTTGAATACTTATTTAATTTAGGGTCTGGTTTTCCTATCATAAAATCCAAGTATGTGATCAGAATAACCTACAGGTATCTAAAATGCTAGCCCTTACTAGTCGTGATATGTATCTTCAAACATTCACAGAAGGAAAATATACTTCCCAAAGATAAGCTGCAATTAAAGTCATGGAGGCTAGATTTTCTTCAATGTTTTCTTTGCTTCTCTATTTCTTAAGCCAAGAAAAAAACACCACTAGACTTTGTAATCTTCTCAAGAGTATTCTGTTGCTTCAGAACAAAATGTTCTCCAAAATTATCAAAAATCTATTTGAAATAATACAAAATATAAGGTGGGATTCAATTTCAAGGTTCTTATCATCTATGGTTAACAATGATGGAAGAGATAGTGGAAAGAATAATTTTGTGCGTGCTTAACTAGACAATTCTGCTAATGACAAAGAGAAGCCAAACTCTAAAATCCACTACTGTATTTCCTCTTAACACCAAGTTATGCTGAAGCAGCATCCTAATATCTGAGCATCCTAAACAATCTAAGTCAACAGAGAAGCTGATTCAGAGGTAAATGCATTCATTCATTTACTCATTCACTCACTCATTCTACACTTACTGAGCACTTATCACACGCCAGGCTCTGTCTAAATGCTGGAGTGCACGGAGAAGAAGCCAAGCCCCTGCCTTCATGGAGCTTGCACTCTAAATTCAGCTCAATTTTATAGCAATGTCAAATTACACAAAGGACTTCAACTTAAAAGTTTTCCTTCCAGATGCTGGATGGGGATACTTTCACAAAAAACTTATGTGAGTGTGCAGCTTCTATTCTGAATTCAAAATGAATAAGCTAAAATCTTACGTTTCCTTTAAGAGCTACTTAGAAAAGAACACAAAAGTCTTTTTAAGTAATATGAAATTCAGAATTGAGTCATGAGGGATCTCTGAGGTTATCTAGTCTAATCTCCTATAAGAGAAATTCCTCATGGAGTATATATGTGGAAAATTATCATGTATTAAAATAATAATCTAAAAAGCATTGTATGATAATTGTTATTGAATCAGTTTATTAACTCCCCTTTGTTAACAAATTCCACAGGTGATAACTATTACCTGTTCATATGCCCAGAACTTAACAGCTGTCTCAGGAGCAATTTTAATGACATTTGTACCATTTCCTCTCCAAAGTGAGCGGATACCTCCCTCTTTCACCATCTGTCGAAAGCCGCCATATATGTTCATTTTCTCTGATTTTGAACCATGGACCTAAAAACAAAAGCAAAACGATATTAAATACTGGTGGGATGTTATTATTACTATTTCTAAAGTAACCATACAATCCACTCTCTTTTCTTCAGTATTATTTATTACTGCATGAAGATGTATTTGAAAATAGAATATAGAAGGCTGAGAAAATATATAATGGGAAGAACTATTACCATCATTTTAGAAGCCTGACTCTGAATTTAAAACTAAGAAAAATCGTAACCCTCAGTGTGGGAAAGCAAACAGAGAAGGCATGATCAAAAGTAAAATTATGAACAATGTTCATAAGATAAAATGAACCAACTTATTATTTATTAGGCTATGGAACACCCTTTGGAACATGAGCAAGTTCAGTATAAGAAAAATTAGAAAAATATACTGAATGTAATATATTATCCCTCCCCCTGAGAAGTAATACTGACTTGAAATATAAATGGGACTCAAAACAATCTGGATGTTATGTTTATCAGAGCCATAGAGAATAGAATACACACAGCCTGACACCAAAAATAAAAATTGTAACTTCTACAGCTTATCTCGAAATCTCATGTACCAAATGCCTAACCCAGTGAATACTGATGAATTACCTGGCTCATACTACCGATGTGATAGTTGTTTAAATAAACTAGACCTTATGCTTGTCTCTATATAAAACTGATTAAATCTAATAAACCAAAAGTAATTAAAGAAGTCAGCTATTCTTCTGATTGTTTCTGCTTACACAAAATGAGTGACTACTATTTAAAAAAAAACCAAGAAGGGAGGAAGGGAGAGGCTGAAGACTAAAGGTCAGCCATGAGGGCAGTATGTGATCTAGTCACAATAAAAACTCTGGACACCAAAGACTCAGGTGAGCCTCCTTGGTTGGTGTGCAACTCTGTGCATACTGTCACACGCCAATGTCAGGAAATAATACATTCTGACTCTCTGGGGAGAAAACAACAGAAACTCTGCATTTGGTGCTTCCCTGGAAGCCCTATGCTCTTCTTTCCTTGGCTGATTTTAATATATATCCTTCAGTGTAATAAACCATAATCATGAGTATAAAAGCTTCCAGTGAGTTCTGTGAATTAATGAATCTGAAGGTAGTTTGGGGAAACCCCTGAACTTTCAGGAACAAAAGTCTAAATATATCCATTTTATTTTAAATAAACTTCACAATAAAATACGACAAAGGAAAAGATGAATGCTTATTCAAGCTCTCTCAAAGTGAATTTACTATTGTTCCTAAAGAAGAACATACAGGCCGATTCCCTCTCCTTTTTTTTAAAAGCAGTATCTTTACCCCTAAACATATTTTGAGATGTAGGTACATTCTCAATGGATGCTGGTTTAAAATATTGTCAGAAATCATTTTGTACAGAAATCTAATGGCAAATATAAAAAGTGCTGACCATAGGTATAACAAAATAACTTTTAAAAACCTTTTTTAAGCAGCTAGTATATTCTAGCAGGGTGTTCCAGCCTACCAGGCATTTTCCCATACCTTACATTATTTAATTCTTACAACCACCCTTGTTAGATATTCATATTCCCATTCTAGAATGAAGGAAAATGAGGCCTCAGGGGTTTCATGCAGTCTGAGAACCATGAGCTTTAGAGCCAGAAATACTCCATTCCTTGTCTAATTTGTTGTAAAGGAAAAGTTATTTAACTCTCTGAGCTTTGTGTTCCCCACAGATAATATGAGGATAAAATCCCCCCATGCTGGGTTACTAGAGGATTAAATGGGTTACCATAATGAGCACCAAATAAATATTAATCCTTTCCTTTTCCTTTCTTTTCACTCTGACCAGCCAAGCCTACACTGCTAGTAAATAGGAAAGTCAGCTTATAAACCCAGGTCTTTCCTGCCAACCTCAGCTTTAGAATAATTTTTTAAGTTACATCCTTGTTCCAAGATTCTAGATTTCAGAAAAACCCTCTTTTGAGAAAGAACATAAAATACAAGGAAAATATAAGTAATTTAAGGAGAACCCTACAATAATGGCTAGAGATTTCCTTTTCTAATTAAACATTTGAATAGTCACAGAAAGCCAAGATTAAAAGTTCATCACACACGTGTACCAACAATTTAAGGTCTGGTCAAACACTGAAATACTTAACATGGACTGAATTTAGGATTAATAGCAATAAAATTGAGAGATTTCTTTTTAAAGAAATTTTTAAACTTTTATCAATGCACCGTATTTCTCATTGTTTCAGAATATTTTGGGCAAACTTAGACAGAAGATCGCAAAGCTCACCTGCATCATGACTTTCAGACGATCCAAAGGGGCAGTGCTTGTTCGAGAGACGGCACCAGCAACACCTCCTGCCAAAAGCTGCCTCCACCACTGCCCCGACTTCTTTTCATCTTCCGTGAATTCATCTGGAATAGTTAAACTGTCTCCTATGTCAATACCCTGTTAAAATGGAAGAAAGAGCCCCAGGCTCCATCAATTAAAGACAGATCATTCCAGAAGGTTTGCTTCTTTGAAAGAAGAATTACATATTTTATAATTAAGATCAGCTTCAATCCTTAGAAAGTACTATACTGAACCAATCTGAGCATATAGGCAATTATAAGTAGCCTATTCACGCTAAATGAAGTACAGTATCAGTCCGCAAGAAATGAAAATTAACAGTAATTACAAATTTACAAAACCAAAAATCACAACTTTTTTCTTAATAGATTCAGAATAACTTTTCTCTTCTAGGTCTAAGTCAGAATGAAAGAGCAGCATTTGATCAGAGGTAGTGAATCCTTAGCTACAGAAAGAAAATAATTTGTCAGTTCTTAAAGATACACACTTTATCTCAAAATTATATCCACATTATACTTTATAACATGATATGTGCTCTAAAGATGTAAATAAAAATTAAATTAAAACTGTAATTTGAGTACCCCTAAACTCATTTCCTATATAGACTGTCTGTAAATATTTTTATAAATCTGACTTGTCATTTAAAACATGCAATAGATTCTATATAAAATTTAGCTTACAGGGAGGTATTGTTTAAAATGATCTACCTTCCAATCTTCTCTAAATATTACTATAGGTTACAAACATAGCTTGACAAAAAAATTCTATAATAATATTTTTACAACTTTATTATCTAAATGATTCTAGTGTAAAAGATTTTATAGGTAAGAGTGTCAGGGTAAGGAGCTTTGCTATAGTAGTAACCCTCTATTTCTTCATTTTACAATCAATAAAATGAATACATGATTGTAGCCTCAACCATTACTATCTCCAAAGATACAATAAGAATTTGATTATGTAAATATGACTTCACATAAGTATAAAATTTGTCAAGGCAACTGAACTACAAATATAGTATTATTTTATACTCATAGTTGAAAAGGCATTAGTCACCAATAATTCTACAATGCTCTAGGTAAGTTTAGGCATTATTACTAGTAACAATGTGAACTCTAGGCTTCATTTAGTGCATATAAAATGTACTGAAATCCAGGAATACGTATAGAAGTCAAGCCCATTAGAAAAATAAAAATTCCCTCAAAGAGTTCCCACTGTTTTCAGGAACAGATTGCAGAATGAAATGAATTTCATTTACCCCAGGATATTTCAGTAGGATATTAATGAAATTTAATTAAAATTTGAAAGTTTAGAAGAATACAGATGGATAGGTGTGCAATATTAAGCAGATGAGCCAAAGATTTTTTAACCTTCCATGATTATTATTATAGGTGCCTTAAGCCAGAGATAAATGTAGGTCGTTGACTGAACAAGCAAGTTTCAGAAGGGATCTTTGGTCATTATCAACCACGAGGTACTGAGATTACTTAGGCAATATATTATCTGTAAAAGGTAAAAGCCCCAGGACTTCTCTGGTGACGCAGTGGTTAAGAATCCTCCTGTCAATGCAGGGGACACGGGTTCGATCCCTGGTCTGGGAAGATCCCACATGCTGCGGAGCAACTAAGCCCGTGCACCACAACTACTGAGCCTGTGCTCTAGAGCCCACAAGCCACAACTACTAAACCCATGTGCCACAACTACTGAAGCCCGTGTGCCTGGAGCCCATGCTCCACAACGAGAGAAGCCACTGCAATGAGAAGCCCACACACCTCAACAAAGAGTAGCCCCCGCTCGCTGCAACTAGAGAAAGCCCACCTGCAGCAACGAAGACCCAACACAGCCAAAAATAAATAAAATAAAATTAATTTAAAAAAAAAGCTTTAATATACTCTGAGTATACACCAAACAGACCACGTAGAACTTTACAAGTTAAAGAGCTATTGAGACGGGTACCATGGCCCATAAGTGTTACAGAGTGCTTTTGGATGATAACCATACCAATTGCTTATAGCTCCAAATAAGTATAAATTAATACATAAAGCGTACTCACAGTAGAATGTTTCCAGAAACGGATAATTTCCTCAATGTCTGTAACAGGGTTAAATAAGAAGTAGTCTCTCCATTCATTCCAGTCCACTGTCATCGTCCCATCAGCATCGATGCTGAAAATAAAAAGAAGCTGATTAAAGAACAAAATAAAATGTATAAATAAAACTAACATTATTGGCCATGTTGCAGAATGACAGTTTCTCTTCCAACTTAATATTCTTAAAAGGTTTTTGGAAATGGCAACAAGCATTTGATAATCTGTTTTAATCATTTAGATAAAAATAGACCCCCAAATTACAGGTCTCACTAAAGGCTACTTTTGGTGCTCTGTCAAACTCCAAGTCAATGAGCTATCAAACACTAATGTTGGAAGTTAAAATTGGGGGGGGAGCAATGAATGAATTTATGATCGATTTTTTCTTACACTGGCTCAAGAAGATAGTTCTTAATGTTCTATTGTAACATTTGGATGTGACTTCAGAATATACTCAAGATACACTATCAATTTCCTTCTCCAATTTTCTCTAAGCTAAGAAAATTACCAATGATTGTAAAAAATAAAATCAAACTTGGTGATTGGGCCATCTGAGTCTTAAGAAATCCTGGTACCTTATCTTCAACATTTAAAATTAACATATTGTAGCCTTGGATATTTTTCATTAACTTTTTGCTTATTTTAGTAGGTTCTTGGCAATAATGTCATTTGTACCTGTTTATTTTCCTAAAAGCAACTTTATAAACTGCCCAGGATTTTGATAGTTTTGTCCACTACTGTAGACCCAGCATCTAAAGTGGGCAGTACAAAGAAAGTGCTCATTTATTTATTGAATTAATGAATATATCTGAAAAAAAAGTTTTGGTGTCTCCTCTGAATTTTATATTTATTCTATGACTTGTGTGAAAGTGATGCATAAAGATGGCAGTCAGATAAAATGCTATTTTCAGATATTTATGATTATATTTTCCAGTGCCACTTTTTACTTTGATTGCATACATGAAATTACACTTAAACTTTCAATTGTCCCATCACACAGGTGTTAACATTCCATATTTGCATAAGAGTCCTAGTTACTACTGATGTTTATGACACTATTCTTCTGGGTTAAAATATTTATAGCTCTATTTTTTAATCACTATTTGCTATTTTAATGCAATTGTTTATTGTCTGACCCTACCCCTCAACCCCCCACGCACGCATGCAAGCATCCTCCACAAGGCAAGGATTTTTTATTTTATTCACTGATATGACCAAAGTGTCTAGAACAGTGCCTGGCGCAGAGCAAATATTTGTTGAATGAATAAATGAATTCCAAACTCTGCAGCTTAAAGCTGCAGAACACTTAGTGTTGACAAACTTCTTAAATAAGATAGTCTCACTGTGGGTTTAAATTGCATTTCTCTTCAACTTACTAACGAAGTCGAGCATCTCATCAAATTCATCTGCTATTCATGTTTTTCCCCTTGTGAAATGCTTGTTCATATCTTTTGACCATTTTTCTAATGGGTTGTGTCTTTTTCTTAAATATGTATAGTTCTTTATATAGTTGATTTAATCCTTCAAGTTATAAATTAGCAAGTACCCTCTCTTTGTCTTTTCATTTTATTTATAGTGTCCATGAATAGATGCTCTTAATTATAATACAGCTGAATTTATCAATCTTTTCATATACGGTTACTGACTTCTGTATTTTTTTAAAATAAATTCTTCCCTATACTGAGATATAGACATTTGCTACTTTTTCCTCTAAAGGTATTGCAGTGTAACTTTCACATTTAGTTTGATTTTTTTAAATTGAAGTACAGTTGTTTTACAATATTATGTTAGTTTCAGATGTACAGCAAAGTGACTCAGTTATATGTATAATTTTTTCAGATTATTTTCCATTATAGGTTATTACAAGATATTGAATATAGTTCCCTGTGCTATACAGTAAATCCTTGTTGCTTATCTATTTTATGTATAGTAGTTTGTATCTGTTAATCCCATACTCCTAATTTATCCTTCCTACCCTCCCTTTCCCTTTTGGTAACCATAAGTTTGTTTTCTATGTCTGTGATTTCTGTGCATGGCGTGAGGCAGGTACCCAACTGTATTTCTGTCTGCATGGATAACCAGGTGCACCAGAACCATTTATTGCATAGTCTCTCCTTTTCCCAGGGATTTGCAAAGCTACTTCTCTCATGTAACAAATCCCAAATACGGCTGGGTCTATTTCTGGGATGGTATGTTCCACTTGTCAACTTGTCTATCTGTGTAGCAATACCACTATGTCTTAATTATAGCTTATAACAACTCTTTGATATCTGATAGGGAAGGCCCCCAGCTCCTTAGGGTTCTCCGAGAATGTCTTGGTTATTCCTGGGCCTGTATGGTTTCATTTTTCTCTAGAAATGTTTCATAGCCCAAATGCTGGGGCAAAGAGAGCAACTGAGAGGGTGGTTCAGGATTGGGGGAAAGTAAGTAGGAGTGGTGGAAGGAATCAATCAAGAGATTGACAGACTGGTGGAAATGAAGGGGCCAGAGATCTGTAAGTCAAAATGCAAGTACCATAGGAGCCAGACAGTGTAGAATCTGGAGGAAGAAGGGTCAGAAGGTAGGATACAGGCTTTTAAGACTTCAGACGAGGAGTGGCTTCAAGTTATGATACAATCCTGAGAGGGAGCGGGCTGCTGAAGCAAAATGGAATAAAAGTCTCAGGTGTGTTGAGGAAGGCAAGGAATACTGACGCTAGAAAGAGGAGTCACCAGCACGAATACTGAAGTTTCCTAGGACTTAAAGAGAAAATGACTATTTGACAAGGGCCAAGGTCCTCAATAAATGTGGAGAGGGAGCTAGAGATAAGAAAATTAGAGGAAAGAGGGATGGAGATGAAAGCCTAAATGGAAAATGGATTTTACTTGAGAGCGGAAGATAAAGATACATGAAGCACACATGTTTGGGAGCGACTGCCTACCTATTTCAGCTACTCCCCACCCATATCGTCTACTGAAAAAGTAGAACTAGGAGGCTGTATTTCAACCAACTGATTCCTATTCTCATACTCTGATGACTCAGCCTCAGCTGTTTCAATCAGCACCTTTCAGACTTCTCTCCCATGAATTCAGTTTTGAGTATACTAAGAGACAGTGAAATGGCAGAAAGGAAGCTGACATTTGGAGGTATTACGAGTCACACTGATGGCCGAGCACTCAAGGGAAGGTCCGTGATTTCCACTACTGAAAACACAATCAGATTCTGCCTTTTAAAACACTGTCTTTTAAAACACAATCAAATTCTGCCTTTTAAAACACTGTGAGATAATAGAAAATATATAACTTGGTCTCTGTTCCCTGTTCCTGGCAAAAGCCCCTAAAGCCCTTGTAATTTCCTAAGTGATAAGAGCACTAGGGCATCTTTTGTTCTAATGAGGCAACTCTGAGTGGGCTCCTGGATGGCTCCTGGATGAGGGCTGGTCACCAGAAAAACCAAGTCATGATTAGAAGCTTGGAATTTTCAGCCCCCTTCCCACCCCCATCCCACCCCAATTCTCCAGAGGGGGAGAGGGACTGAAAATGGAGTTAATAATTGAGCATGCCTACATGAAGAAGCCTCCATAAAAATCTCAATAGCACGGGATTTAGGGAGCTTCTGGTTAGCAAACACATCCATACACTGGCAGAGTGAAACACCTAACTCCACAAAGACACCTGTGCTCAGGACCCTCCCAGGCCTCTCCTTACGTATCTTTTTGTCTGCCTGTTCATCTGTATCCTTTATAATATCCTGTAATAAACTGGTAAGCATAAGTAAATGTTTCACTGAGTTCTGTGAGCTCCTCTAGCAAGTAACTGAACCCAAGGGGGAGAACGTCACGGGAACCTCTGATGTGTAGTCAAGTCAGGCAGAAGATGTGGGTAATCTGGGTACCTACTACTTGCGATTGGCATCTGAAGTGGAGAGCAGTCTTGTGAAACTGAGTCCTTAATCTGTGGGATCTGACACTACCTCCAGGTAGACAATGTTAGAATTGAGTTATGTTGTAGGACACCCAGCTAGTGTCAGCTAGAATTGCTTGTTGTGGGGAAAAAACCCCACATATTCAGTGACCAGAAGTTTCAGAAGTGAAGTGTTTTGTGTGAGTGGTAAAGGAGTCACGTAAAAGGGAAAACAGAGCTTCTTCTACTGCACCAGCCCTGGAGGCCTTGAAAGAGTTTTCCCATTCCTACACTTTAGGTATATGTGTACACACAAAATGAAAAGTGAGAAAAAGGGGAGAAAGATATTGAAAGTACATAGTGAGGAATGGTAAGGTACAAGGATTTGTTTTAAGCCACACTTACAATGGCAGATCTCTAATACAGGATACTAAAAGTAAAAAAAAAAAAAAAACTGTCAATAGAGGAAGAGCTTACCTTTGAAGAATCAACTCTGCTTGTTGTTTAGAAATAGTTAGACCTAGTATCTGGAGAGACTGGACAATTTCAGAAGCCTCAATTTTTCCTTTAAAAAATAAAAATTATAAACTTAGAACTGATAAGGACCTTAGAAATCATGAATTTCAAATCTCTCACTTTATAAGGGAGAGGCTTGGACTGATTAAGGTAAAATTGTGAATTTAGATGAGCTATAGATTTGCTTAAGTACATATTGCAACACCAACTCAAATTTCAACAAATACATTAAACAAATATACACACATTATTTCACTCAAAAATCATAACAGCCTTGGAGGTAAATAATGACATTCCATCTAAAGAAAAGACTGAGAGCGTACATGGCCTTACCAAGAAATGACATTAAGAAGCAGCAGAACTGAGATTCAAATCAAGATACTCTGACTTTGAGGTAAATTCAATTAAGCTAGGATCTATTAATTTTAAAGCATGCATTTCTACATTTTAATAAATGATTAAGCATTTATTATACATAAGCATGGAAGGCACTGAGTTAAAAGAAAGTAGAAAATGACTAAATGAAGCCAAAGAGTGTGGAATATTCTTTTGAGAAATCTGGCAATAAAAATAAAGCAGGATAGTAGGATGATGGAAGTAGGAAAATTATTATTATAAGAGCAATTAGAGCATGCTGTAGAAAGGAGAAGAATCAGAAGAGAAGAAGAAAGAGAAAACATAAGCAATAAATGTAAATTGCGTTTCCCTCAAGCATCCCACAGACCCATGAGGATCCTAAGACTAAGATGCATGGAACAGGTAAACAGACCAAAGGGTCTGATGCCAAACCAGGATTAACAGCAAAGTTCTCCAGGAAAAGAGGAAGACAAAAATTACTGTTAGTGGTGAAAGGAAAGATTCCCTTTAAGGGAAGGACTTTGAAGGAATGACAGGATTTGGAGAGACTTCTCCCAGGGAGAAGAAAGGAGCAGCACGAGAATCTGGACAATGTAAGAGCAGTTAGAGGCGTCACCCTGTTAGCGATGAAATTTTTCAAATACCACTCTGAATAATCTCCTTTATGGTTGCACTTTCAGAGAAGTACAGTTGATTCTCATTATTCACTGTAGTTACTTTCTATAAGGTCACCATGAACACAGAACTAAAGAACCGAACCGCTGTTCCTAAGGGAAATACAGGGTTAGGCTCCTGTGCCTCTGGTCACAATATTCTCATCAACCAATCAATACAAAACCTTGTTTTCTGTGTGTTTCTGTTTAAAGACACCTTGCTTAATATATATTATTGACTCATAAACATTGAACTCATGGTCAACAGCACTATAACTCATGCCTGAGTGAAGCTTTTCTGACACACCTATTTTCTTCCAAAGGCACGTCACAGCCTTCCCACATTTAGGAACACTCGACAGCATTTCAGCACTGTTCTTGGGAGCCATTGCAAATAGTGAAATCACCAATAAAAGCATAAAAATGCAAAAAACATGGCATCAAGTAGACTGCAGAAGGATTTGTGTACAATAAAAAAGCTAAAACAAGAACGCAGCGCATCGCCTCTCTCTATCTCAGCTTTAGAAATGTGCTCACCAAGAAAATGAAATTGGTGGCTGCTCAGCGCAAATCCATGAATGACTGCAAAAGCACTGTGAGTACTGATTTGGGGGTTATTTATGGAGTTAAATTTTAGCAAGTAGAAAAATTCTCAAATACAGAATTCATGAATAATGAGGATAGACTGTATATGCTTTGCTTTAAGAAAGTTTAATAAACAGAAGTATGAACCTATAATGAAAAAGTGTTTTTAAATTACAAAAACAAGATAAACTGAGGGGAAACTGTTTGTATTTATTACAAATTTTATCTTTAACACAACATTATAAATCAACTATACCTCAATAAAAAATAGAATAAAAATATTTCACCTTTAATTATTTCTTCTGGTTCATTTAGAATTTTCTGAAATGGACCATTGATACATGCATACTGTACGTACTGAACAATCAGCCTCTACTTATCTGGAGATGATCATGAGGTAACTTCATCTCCTGCTACTGCCTGCCCTAACACTATATAGACAGTCCCTTCTCTGCAGCTGAACTTTAGAGGGTTCAGGGTGGGATGAAAGTTTGTGGGAAGAAATAAACTTGATTGTAAGAATTGAATTTTGCTACAAGATTGGACTAAGGTAGACTTGGAACATACAATGTAAGGTTTACGGGTGGTAACAAATATTCTAACAGTACTACTTTCCACCACAAACTCAGCTCTTCCTGGCCAAGTCACACATTTGAACGATCATCAAAACCATTCAAAGGGTTTAGTTGTTTCTTTGTTTGAAGAAACTTGCCTTGAGTCTAACTGAAGTTAGTGTTCAGTAAAAATCAGGGATCAACAAACTATAACCCTTTGGCCAACTAAGGCCAGTTGCCTGCTTTTGTAAATAAAGTTTTATTGGAACACAGCCATGCCTACTCATTTACATATTATTTATGACTGTTTCTGCACTGTGAAAGCAGAAATGAGTACCTGCAACTGAGATCACACAGCCCACTAAGCTAAAATACTAACTGGACTTCTACAAAAAAAAAAGTTTGCCTATCCCTGGTATGAACCATATTTTCTCTCAATTTATTTGTTTAACTTGTTTCTTGAATAACAAATCTTGAATGAAATGGCCTTGACCACTCATGCGTGGGGAGGGGTCTGAGGCTGCATTATACATTTTTATTTTATTTTTTTATTTTAAATTTTTTATTTTTTTGGTACACGGGCCTCTCACTGTTGTGGCCTCTCCCGCTGCGGAGCACAGGCTCCGGACGAGCAGGCTCAGCGGCCACGGCTCACGGGCCCAGCCGCTCCACGGCACATGGGATCTTCCCGGACCGGGGCACGAACCCGTGTCCCCTGCATCGGCAGGCAGACTCCCAACCACTGTGCCACCAGGGAAGCCCTGCATTATACATTTTTAAAATAAATGCCCTCTTCCTATCAAAGGTTGCCTCTGGTGATAAGGGTTTGATAGCTCTTCCCTTTCTCCTACAGTGGCCTTTACTTCTTGCTCCACATGACTGGAACTCTAACTCCAAGCTATTAATCTAAATAGAAAAACTATAATCCCAATCAGAAGGTATGTATTTAAACGTCTATCTGCTATTTTCTTTTTTAACTTTCAGAATCAGAGCATCTTCTTTGATCACATGTAATTCTTTCAAAAAGACTATCAAATATAAGATAATCTGAAAGTTGTTTAAATTTTAGAATATATAATACTCATGCTTAGTATGAATAAAAATAACTCTGTTGCCCAGAGAGCAAAAAAACATAATTATTATTTTTAACCCATAGCTTTAAGTTCAAATCAGTATAAGGTTCCATAATTAATATTTTACAAAGGCCCTACTCACAGTTTATGATTCATTAGGCAAAGCTACATATAACTTTTCTTCACTAAAAACATTCTATATAAAAATCACATTACTAAGAAAAACAAGTATTAACACAAGTAATAATTATCATCTAAAAACAGACTGACTAAATATACATTGTTTTAGACTTTTGGAAGCATGAGATGTGCTTCTTCATAGCTGGTGATAAATAGAAAAGAAAGACACACCGTCATTATTTTTGTCCAAACTCTTAAATGCCAATTTCATTTGTTTCTCATGGTCTTTAAGGTACTTCATAAATTCTTCAAAATCCAGCTTTCCATCTTTGTTGACATCACCAGTAGTAAAAATTTTCTACAAAAAAGAAAAATTAGAGATATTTTTATATGGGTTAAAAATACTAGATGTTTTGTACATCAAGCAGATTGGCTGTTTTCCTATTAAGACTTGTATTTTATAAATCCCAAGATAGAAGACAAAATCTTGACCTAAATTTAAATGTTTAAAATAGTATATTTCCCTTTAATTTCCAAAATTAAATAATCTTTTCCTAAAGATGATTCTTATAAAAAGCTGTCATATCAAACTGTCTATCTCTATTAAGAAAAATCATTCCTTTTGAGAAAGAAATAATATATTATTTCACACAAATATATGTATTGATATATACACACACATAATATATATATACATAATATATATGGGTACAATATATAAAGTTGATAATACTATATATATAATTATATGAATACAACAATATATAAATGGATACTATATATATATACACATATAATACTATATGTATTATACATACACATATGTACATGTATAATACTATATATTACATATACATATGTACATAATAAATATATACATAACACTATATATGGACACACATACATACACAAGATAAATGTATTACAGTAATCCCAGGTTGGGTTAACATATTTTTTTTAATCTTGTAATTTACCACAGTAACAGAATAAAAAAGAAAAGTCATGTGGTTACCTTAATAAATGCAGAAAAACATTTGATGGATTCAATATCATTTGCGACTAAAAACTCTGAGCAAACTAGGAATGGTGCTTCCTCAAACTAATAAAGGGTATATACAAAGAATTCTAGCCTTTTTTGTTTAAACTAGTATGACTAGGATTCTCTTATCTGCAACCTAAATGCCATCAATTATTACAGTTTTAAAAGCAAATACATTTGTAGTGTCACTGAAAAATAATTATTGCTATTTAATTACCTTTACAAATTAGACTGAGGATGATTTTCATCTGGAAATTATTTTCTGATTACTCAACACATACACTGAGATTTGCATAATCCAAGAGAAAATGTCACAGCATTCTGGGGCCCCATTTATGTACTGAAGTTTCATCTAAGAAGTTTATATTTTGGTCAATGAAAATAACAGTGAACAACTATCATTTTAGAAATTACAAGTTAAAGGACATCTCTAACGCTATCTTTGAACAGCCTGATTTTTTTACCCATATTTCATTAGCCTTTGTTACGGTAAATAAAGATTCCCAGAGTTACAACTGTCTAATGACTCTGACTTTTGAGTTTTCTTGCCTATTCCTCTGTGGAAATAAAGACCAGTCAAAGGAGAAAAGGAAAGGCTGTTTATTCTGAGATTACTATAGCAAGGAAGTCAACCACTGTCACTTGTATTTTGGCTCAAAGGCAGGAAGAAGAGTGGGAAAGCTTTATAGTAGAAAAAAAAGGAGTTTTGGGGTGTGCCCTGATTGCAGACTGTTGGCCTGGGAAAACTGTAGGTGGGCTAAAGCAAAAGTGGGGCATCCTGTGTGATTGGTTAGGGGGGCATATTTGGCTTTTTCTGGTTGGTCCTAAGTTAGAAGCAGGGACAAAAATTGGGGAACATGTCAGTTATCAATTAATTTCTGGCCATTTGGGGCTGACTGTTACACATGTTATTGTTTAGCTTCCTGGACTGTCACTAGAGATAGCATTCTGGCTTCCAGTAAGTCTGACTTACAGCGGGTTGGCTTCCTGGATTTTTTATTATAAACAAGGGGTAGTTTTCTGGGTAGGTCTTAGGTCAAAGTTCAAAATTTTTTAAATTGAAATATAGTTGATATACAATATTAAGTTAGTTTCAGGTGTACTACATAGTGATTTGACATTTGCACACATTATGAAATTCAAAGTTCAATTTTAAATATGGTCTAACACTGTCTATTTGCATATTCAGTCTCTCACCTTTCACAGCAAAAAAACAAACCAAATCAAACATCATTCAAAAAATCTGTTATCAGAATAAAAAGTTGTATCTTTTCTTTCTTAGTAGTATGTAAGTACCATTTCTATATTTAAAAAAATCAATTGAATTCTCAATCTATATAAATAAACTTCTACTATGGAATCTGGAGACATGGGGGTGAAAACTCACGTCAAAACTTCCTAGAGATGTGACCATCACCTGAGGAAAAGCCACATCAGCTTCCCTGAAATATACGGTTCTATGTGGCTGGTGCAGAGACTGCCAGAGTTTTGATATGTGAGACATCATCAGTCATAAAAAGCCTTTATATGGCTCACACCACCTCTTACCAAAAACAAAAGACAAAATTGCAAAAAAAATTGTTTTGATAAAGAAGAAATGTGTTTTAAAGGGTTAAACTTGTTTATGGCATAATCCTGAATTTCTTATGAAAGGTTAGTTTGTATCAAATAAACAAATATCATACAAGTCACATGTGAAAATCTAAGTACAAGAGTAGCTTTAAAAAAGCATGAAGGGAAGATGGCGGAAGAGTAAGACGCGGATATCACCTTCCTCCCCACAGATACACCAGAAATACACCTACACGTGGAACAACTCCTACAGAACACCTACTGAAGGCTGGCAGAAGACCTCAGACCTCCCAAAAGGCAAGAAACTCCCCACGTACCTGGGTAGGACAAAAGAAAAAAAGAAAAAACAGAGACAAAATAATAGGGACGGGACCTGCACCAGTGGGAGGGAGCTGTGAAGGAGGAAAGGTTTCCACACACTAGGAAGCCCCTCCGCGGGCGGAGACTGCGGGAGGCGGAGGGGGGAGCTTCGGGACCGCAGAGGAGTGCACAGCAACAGGTGCGGAGGGCAAAGCGGGGAGATTCCCGCACCGAGGATCGGTGCCGACCGGCACTCACCAGCCCGAGAGGCTTCTCTGCTCACCCGCCGGGGCGGGCGGGGCTGCGAGCTGAGGCTCGGGTTTCGGTTTCGGACGGAGCACAGGGAGAGGACTGGGGTTGGTGGCTTGAACATAGCCTGAGGGGGTTAGTGCACCACGGCTAGCCGGGAGGGAGTCTGGGGAAAAGTCTGCACCTGCCGAAGAGGCAAGAGACTTTTTCTTCCCTCTTTGTTTCCTGGTGCGCGAGGAGAGGGGTTTAAGAGCGCTGCTTAAAGGAACTCCAGAGACGGGCGCGAGCCGCGGCTAAAAGCGCGGACCCCAGAGACGGGCGGGAGACGCTAAGGCTGCTGCTACCGCCACCAAGGGGCCTGTGTGTGAGCACAGGTCACTCTCTACACCCCTCTTCCGCGGAGCCTGTGCAGCCCGCCACTGCCAGGTTCCCGGGATCCAGGGACAACTTCCCCGGGAGAACGCACGGCACGCCTCTGGCTGGTGCAACGTCACGCCGCCTCTGACGCCGCAGGCCCGCCCC